>NW_016690185.1:11624712-11870788 GCF_001604755.1 Lepidothrix coronata | reverse complement strand
TACACATTTATCCAAGTCCTTTGGGCCAAAACAGCCTTTTGATTATTGGCTTTTTCTCTTTTAAGAAGCCATGTGATTTTCACAACTGATAGACCTATTCCACCCAACTCCCAAAGCACTACCCATTTTTTATGCCCTTTCAGTAATAGAATATTTGCACTCTTGCTGAAATATTTACAGCTCTGTAATTTTTGTGGACTCTGATATTAAGCTCCACATAACTTTTTCTTTTAGGTGGGGCTTTTTCTTGTAATAATTTGAGTTCACCATCATGTATTTGACAACAAAAACATTCATCTTTCAAAAGCTTTATTCTAGCATGGATGATTTTTTGGCAAATTGTCATTGTGAAGGATTCAGTGTGGATGTTGCGGGAATCTCCACACTTCCTATATTCAAGGAGCTACAGGTCAAGAAGCTACATGAAGCCAAGTGCTGAATCTGAGCAGATGTCATCAACTGTTCTCCCAGAGCTACAGCTCTACTTTCTTCCTCAAGGTGTTTTCTGATCTTCCCAAGTTTGAACCCTTCTCTACTCCATGTGAACAGCATATCAAAGTCCTGTTCTCTGAAACTTGAGATCTGCAGCTAATTTTGTCGACAATGAAAACAGTCTTTACCACCCAACCTATTAGCTGACTTTCCTCTGAAGTCATAAACATTCATTGTCATAATACCAATCCACCTCTCCCATTTCCCATTTGTATCAGGCTATTTTGGCTGCAATTTGTTCTGATCTTGCAGCATATGGGGGCAGGGACTCTGGGGTCATGCTTTTATTGGTTTTGGTTTTCTGTTTGGTTTTTTTTTGCAGAAAGCTATGGACAAACAGGTTTATATTAAGTAAACTCCAAGATGACATCCATTTCTGCAATACATCCCAAGAACAATTGTTTTCCCCATTGATTAAGTGGTTGATACAGAATCATACTGCATTTCTGCTCTGCTGAAGCCAGCAGTGGAAGTTAGCAATGTGCATTTTACATGAGTTTAGATCACTTGCATAAGAAAGTGCTAACATTTGTAGTGTAATTAGTTCTACTGGCATGTTTGATACACAGGATATACAGAATTTATATGAAAAAATTCCTCAGTGATAGAAAGTCATAGCATAACGTTCTTTTGCAGCATTTTGATTCATTGCACCTCATTAATTCAGGCTTCCCCATGATCTCACCTCTAAAATTTGTACTGGGTTAGCTAATTACAAGAGTGGGAAGTACTTCATAAGAAACCTAGGAAAGCCCATTATTTTTCATGTGGTTTACCTGGATTTCTACTGTCCTGGGGACATATTTCATTAGAAAATGAACACTGAGCAAAAGAGATCGTTAACCAGTTATCCCAGATCAGGCCAGAAGAGGGCCAGATATCACCAGCAAATGCAGTTGTGTTCACTATTTTTTTCAAAGTGAAATGTATCCATACATGATTATCAAACTGCATTTCCATAAGCAATTTATTTTGAACAGGAGAAGCAAGTGTACATCATTCCTTTCTCTGGTATAAAAAGGCTAAGTGCAATTTTAGACCTAGTTACAACACTGTAACAGAGCATTACTAATTTTTTATAGTGGGCTGTGCCATCTTCTGCAGCCAGAAGATGCAAGATTTAAAAATTAATTCAACATCCTTAAGAAGCACACTTTTTGCCACATAGAAATTCTAAGCTCTGGCACAGATGCAGGATGGCAAACTTAAGGCATCCAGCACATGGATTTGAAGAGACATAAACAAATTCTCTGTCAAGGCGCAGAGAGACTGGTGCTGAAGTGCAGTTTTGTCAGGGTGCCCTAAACGCAGAGACTCCTACCAACTAGATTGGAAGTTAGCAAATGTGACACATATCTACAAGAAGGGCTGGAAGGAGGATCCAGGGATCGACATGCCTGTCAGCCTGACCCTGGTGCCAGGGAAGGTCATGGACCGCATCATCTGAGTGATGATGGCACATACAGAATAACCAGAAGATCAGGCCCAGTTAGCATGGGTTTATGAAAGGCAGATCCTTCCTGACCAACTTGGCCTTTTATGACAAGGGGACTTGCCCAGTGGAGGAGGGAAATATTGTGTATGTATTCTACCTAAACTTTAGTAAAACTTTTGACATTATTTTCCACAGCATTCTCTTGGAGAAATTGGCTGCTCCTGGCTTGGGTGAAAAACTGGCTGGACAGCTGAGCTCAGAGAGTAGTGGTGAATGGAGTTACACCCAGCTGGCAGCCAGTCATGAGTGGGGTTTCCCCAGGTTCGGTACTGGGACCAGTCCCGTTTAACATCTTCATTGATGACTTGCATGAGGGGACTCAGAGTCAGTTCACAGATGACACCAGGCTGAGCAGGAGTGTTGATCTGCTGGAGTGCAGGAAGGCTCTACAGAGGGATTTGGACAGGCTGGACTTGATAGGCCAAGGCCAATTGTATGAGGTTCAATAAAGTGAAGTGCTGGGTCCTGCACTTAGGTCACAACAACCCCATGTAATCCTCCAGTCTTAGGACAGAGTGGCTGGAAAGCTACCTGATGGAAAAGGACGTGGAGGTGCTGATCAACAGTGGCTGAACATGAGCCAGCAGTGTGTCCAGGTGGCCAAGAAGGCCAAGGGCATCCTGGTCTGTATCAGCAGTAGTGTGGCCAGCAGGACTAGGGCAGTGATCATTCCCCTGTACTCAGCACTGGTGAGGCTGTGTCTTGAACCCTGTGTCCAATTCTGGGCTCCTCACTACAAGACACACACTGAGTTGCTGAAGTGTGTCCAGAGAAGGGCAGTGAAGCTAGTGATGAGTCTGAAGCACAAGTCTTATGATGAGCATGTGAGGGAGCTGGAGTTGTTTAGCCTGGAGAAAAGAAGGCTCAGAGGTGACCTTATTGCTCTCTACAACTACCTGAAAGGAGGTTGTAGCCAGGTGGGTGTTGGTCTCCTCTCCCAAGTAACAAGTGACAGGATGAGAGGAAAACAGCCTCAAGCTGAATCAAGGGAACTTTAGTTTGGATATTGGAAAAATTTCTTCACTGAAAGGGCTGTCAATCACCAGAACAGGCTGCCCAGGGAAGTGGTTGGATCACCATCCTTGGAGCTATTTAGAAGACATGGATGTGGCACTTAGTGACATGGTTTCATAGCAGACTTGGCAGTGTTGGGTTACTGGTCTTAGATCTTAGAGATCTTTTCCAGCTTGAATAATTCTATAATTCTATGACTTTCAGCCATGCATATGTGTCTTATGGACATGACCAAATGGCAATTCTGCTGTCTTCTGATCAGGGGGAGATCAGTGCAGAGGTTTGGGGTGACTCAAAATACTTCCATTCCCCTGTATTTGTTTTACTTCGGTAAACTAAAAATAGGAAGGACTAAACCTGCAATAAATGGCAACACGAATATAACACATGTTGTGGCTGAGGAGAAATACGATAATTTGCAATGGTATCCTCCAAAATCTGTTGCCAGGCTTCCACAATTATTCTGAGTTTGTCCATGGTCTCCATAGCAGCCTTTCCTGAGGCTTGAGGCCGGTGTGATGACTCACAGTGGTTCACTGAAGGACTCAACTTATTTCCAAAGGAGTCTGAGTCACAGGATGCCAAACCTGGATTGGTTTCCTGTAATATAGAGGTTCCCAAGCTATGGCAGACTTACCACTCATGGTACACAAGCCACCTCAGCGTGGTGCTCCAAAACCTCCCAGACAGTGCCACAGGGTATACAAGAGTAAGCAGGAGATGTTGCTGCTGCTGGCAAACAAACAAAATTCTTTGGAAACTTCTGCTTTAGTAAGTTGCTGAACTCATACTGACTCTGTCCCTCTACTCCTCAGAAGGGTAAAAACAGTTTACCACAGCACAGTAGTAAAAGCACTGAATATAGACCTTGTTGTGAGCCCTGGGCTGGTTTCCTGAACTCATTAGTGGTGCCACTGTGGGCACAGTGTTACAGCAGCTGCCCTGCAACCTGCAGCAGAAGTTTCTCACAGAGCTCTCACTCCTGAGCATCCACTCTGGAGTAGTACAATGGGCAACTCATCCTGGCACACACACCCTCCTCAGCAACAGGCTTGAGCTTTGCAGCAGATTTTGGAAGAAATGCAATCTTTCCTCCTAGATGACCATCCTAACCACAGGCACAGATTTAGGCTTTCCTTTATATTCCTTTTTGTCTTCTGGTCCCCATGAATCTCATCTTCCTGGAAAAGTGGGTGTTCTCCCATGAAGCAGAGAGCTAGCTCCTCCCAGCTTGCCAAGTACAGTTTATAACCTTATATTTAAAGGGATAATTTTGTGCTTTGAATCTCCTCAGACTAAGGAAAGGCAGGAGCCCAGGCCACCCACTCGCTGGATGACACAGGGCAGCCTCTGGAAGGTGCTCTTAGCAGATGCCTGTTGTGTACTAGGCTGGACACTGTGGTTTAGTGGATGCTGGCTGTGTCAAGAAGAGATGTACCAGAACAAGCCTATCTGAAACACAGGCAGTTAGATATTGCTTCATTTTATTAAAACACATTGGATTCTGAGGCAAATAAGAGTAAGAAACCCACAACCCATAAAGCAAATTACCTCACAGTTACTGATGGCAGCAACCAGTGATATAAATCTGTGCTACCTGAATACCTCTGAAGGCACAACTCCACATACATTTTCAGCAGCAAAACCATACCAAGGTGTCCTCCACTGCTCATTCCTACCTCACCATCCCAGAGCTATCAGCTTCTCAGGTACATTAAGGCTTGCTTGCCTGCATTTCATGACTTATTTCATTTCCTAACCAGTCCACTCCACTGGTTAACTCATCCCACAGTTAGACAGCCCATACCTACAATGGATGTTCCTTATTGTAATTTCAAGCCATCTTTCTTTTCTCCCTGAGCATAATGTCACAAGGACCAGATTAGCTCTGTCGACCCTGGAACAATCTGTGAAGGCTCCTACCACCCCTCTTCTCAGACATCCTTTCCTTTTCCTAAAAAATCACCATTGCTTAGGAGATGGAGACAGACCAGCACCTTCCCTGCTATTGGTGGGCATCAGTTGCAGCCTACAGCAGCTCCTGGTGCCATCCCTGAGAAGGTCTGGTGACACATGACACTGCTAGGCACATCCAGACCGATGACCTGTATTCTACCCCTCCCTTGTCTTTTTTTACCTGAAAGAAGGCCAGGCTACACAACAAAGAAGCAGTTACATTGAATAACACTGACAGTCAAGTCACAACACTGTTGCTATGACACCTTCCAGCTTCACCTACTGAGAAGGCTCTGATACAATATATCAGCTGAAACAGGAAACATTTTACATCCAAATGGACAAAGCTGTAGGCTTTTTTTCAGAACTGAGTTTGATGGTGGCTGCAGCATTGCTCCTTAAGGCCCACTGGCCTTCCAGAACACAACCGAGTATCTGCCATCCTGGGGTATCACCAGCCACTGGATATCAGGACTAGCACTAGCGTTTATTCATATGCTCTGATACCATCCTTATAAATGTTCTTAAAAATCAAAGATGAAGAAATTAAATGAGCAAAACTACTTACACTAAGATTAAATCAGGGTAACTCTCTTCCTTGTCAAGTTGACTTGTCAATTTCTGACAAAGCCATATCCCAAACCTCTCTTGATGACCATAGTGGCTTTCACAACTGCTTTTCATTCCAAAATCCCCCCTGTGTCAAACTAGCAGTCAACTGCTTGAAGCCTATCCTCTTCCCTTTTTACCCAGGAGCTGGGCTAGCCCTGCCTTTTAATTGAAACTGGCATCACTTCACTTTCTCAAGATGTCAACATCTCTTCTATTTGCATTCAAGAGACAATATCAGTTCTAGAAAAAAAAGGAGATTAGTCTTTGATAATCTTTCTCCTACCTTCCCCTTCCAATAATGAATGTAACTAATATTGCAGCTGGAGAAGTTATCTAGAAATAAGATATAATAAGGATTGGAGCAACTCCCTTTCCATACCCAAAAAATAATGTGAAATAGTGCTCTGTATCTGCACCAGTAAGTAGCATTTGGTACAGAAAGGGTCATGAACAGCATACTACTTCTGATGGTTTTATTGGTCACAGGCAGTGTTACAAAGCAGTTACATTGAATAATGCTGTCACAGTCCTATCATAATGTGAGGTTGCTACAACACATTTGGATTTCACACAGTGAAACTATTTTAGGAAAAAGAAAATCATACTCATAACATAAGATCAAGAAAATATATTTGGTTAAAAGAAAAATGGTCCCAGAATTTCAGCCCACTCAAACTGAAGTTAATGGAAAAGCTTCCTCTGACTTCAGCAGGCTCTGAATCCAGCCTTCAACATGCCCTGACCAAGCTGTAAGGTAAAACGTCTCTCTGCTCAGTCACAGGCTCTTCCTTCTTCTGACATACTTGTGCGTGCTGTGTTTTCTTCTTTTTAAGTGAGAAAAACATAAATGTGTAATTGACTATGTCAAATTTCATACATAACAGAGTCAATGTTGGGTCATTTAGAGAGTGGGAGAATTACAAAGGTAATAGCATGCGTACTGGAAAAGCAGGGAATTCCTACACTCCTGAGTGCCTGTAGCAGCTGTTTGTGTAGCCTGAAAGTTTCCAAGAAAGCTCATTACATGGTTCTTCAGAGTTTGCATCTCTGACATCGTCTCTGCATTCAAAAATGGGATTTCAAAACCACAGCTGACAAAATCATATACCAAACTAAGAAACACATCTTTGCTTTAATAAAGTGAAATCTTTTAACCAAATTCAAGTTCAGTTTGAAATAAGATAATTATTTCTAGGAGCTCAGAAATATCCCCGAATCAATTTCTTTTCATTTACAGGTGACTTGATGCATCCTATACCGCTCGTTCAGAGGATGCATGTACAACATGCAAATTGTGTATCAAATTCACCGCTGGTTTTGGAGCCACCAGAGGGCACCGACACACCAAGGCTTCCCAGCCCACGGAATTCCTGTAGCCAGGAGTCTTTTCCATGCCGTGGAAGTTTTAGTTACCGGTCTTACTAACCAAACTATAGCTTCTTGCACTATAATGCTGCATTATTTTGTGAGACCCAAAACTCAGAATGTAATTCACGCTTCAAGGAAAACTGCAATGAGAAGTGCTGTTGTTCAGATTTCAACGGTCACAAAGAATGTAGTTCTTTACCAGAACTGTATTTGCTAATTATCTGTATTTTTAAAGTAGCATATGGATCATAACCCATGCTTTATGAATTTCTCCCTCTCCAGTGCATACAAAGATAACATTTGTGTTTATGTCTCAGACTATGATGACCAAACGCTGTTAGCATAATAATGGACAAGGCTCTACCACATCCAAGTGGGAATGACAGGAGCTGCCATCCTATGTCACAAGCATAGTCCATCAGGAGTCCCTGAGATACAAATATGGCACCCACTCTCCTCCCTACTGGCATTTTGGTCAAGACTTCTCAATAAATGTTCCAGCTTATTTAAAAAAAATGTTTTCATTAATTAAAAACAGTCTATTTACAAATCAGTTGTGAAATGGATAATAACATTCCATAGGAAAAATCAGACTGACTCAAAAGTTGGTAAATATGTTTTTAACTGTAAAATCTCAGATACTGGCTGGTTTCTGTCTTGATAGAAGCTGAGTCCCGTAATTAATTCTATATCTCTGATCCGAGCTGTATGAAATTTCATTCTCTCTTCAACCCACATGGACTCAGACTTGCCATCCTATTGGGACAGAGGAGGAAAAAAAAAAAAAAAGGGTTGTAAAAATTTTTCGTGATATACATTTAAACTATTAACAAAGGAAATTTTGATGTTTTATAAAGACAGAAAGCAGTAACTGTTGGCAAACATCTAACAAACAGAGTGTGCAGGATTATAAAAATTTAGAAGCTTGTCTGAATTCAGTACTTGGTGTTACTTCCTCAAGTAACACAAAACTTGTAGCTACACCAGATCTATCCACCATCTCTTTGATAAAACTATTTCTGAGAGCTGTGCCTGACTTGAGTAGTGACTTCTGTAACCCCTTGCTGCAGGATAGGTCTATACACTTTCCACACTTCTTTTCTCATGTATATGGAGGGGAGCTATGCGCATTCCCATCACAATACCATGGTACCTGAACTAGAAGCAACCAGTACTCTTCAGGAAGATCTGTGTTTTCTTCTGGGAATGCATATGCCTTCGTATTGACCTTTCATTGTGGGTGACTCCCCCTAGAAGCTCTTTATCCTTCTCAGCTGTTGACTGGATAGTTGCATTACAGAAATCTATGTAGAGATCACATTGATGGTCTTGGTATACTCTGACTTCACTCTGCTAGCAAAGTTTTGCTCGTTGACCAGGGAACTTTTATTTTCACATCTGATCATACATAGAGACTTTAACATCATTCTGTCTACAAAAATGTTGTCTTCTCTCTCAAGATGATCATGTTAGGCTGTACCATTCTTACAGGTTTTAAGTAGTTAATCACCATATCCAAGCAAAACAAGTTCAAGCTTGACTTCAGATGTTCATGGGGACTGAAGAGACTACTTACTGCACAGCTTTCACTGTTGTCTTCTCTGTGAGGTACAATGAAAGACAAGGCATCCAGAGACCCTTCACACTCTAGAGGAGTTTCAGAAGTATTTTTACAGCTAGTCAGCACAATGAAGAAGTGGGATGGAACTAGAACTTCTGAATTACCAGGGTATCTGAAATACAAAAGATCTTTCTGTAAATCCACCAAATCATACTTGCACAAAGAACAAATGACAGTAATCAGCTGTATTCTGGCATATCAATTTTAGCAATTCACCTATTTTTCCCAAAGAAAGATTAGATTTGGAAGGAAAACTCCATATTACTATTCTGCAAATCAAGTTTGTCTTGTAGGTTGATTTAAGTAACAAGTTTGATGAGGTATGACAAACTGATTTGTCATAAAAATGTGTAAAACTGAAGAGTTGATGAAGAGTTCAGCTCCAGTCCATCAGTTCAAGCCTGCTGGCTTGAACCAATTTTGCTAATTAGCATAACTCACAACTTGTAGTGGAACACTGCCAGCTCAGGAAGTGTCAACCATGCCACTAGGGATAAGTCCTTGCCTCATCCTCTCCTAGAGGCAATGTCCTAAGTTTTCAGGCTAGCAGACATTCTTGCACATGAAACAGCGAAACAGCTTCTCTTACACTTCACCTTCAGGTTTTAAAATAACACATTTTGGAGGTGCATTTTCTTTTTGTACTTGTTGCTTCTTTCTTAACTTTACTTTTCTGCATCTGCTTAGAGCCATTTGTCTGTCTCTCTGAACTGATATAACCTGACAAGGGCCCATCTCCACAAGATTTCTTTCAAAAGAGGGATACTTGTTAGACCACTTTTGATACTTTTAGACCACTAATGGAAGGAAGAAACGTAGGATTAGAATGGGAAAGGTTCTCACCTTTTCAACTTTTCTGGGGTATCATAGAGCCCATCAGAATCATAATCAAACACAGGACCACTGACTACATTGACACCATTCCTGGCTGCAGCATGTTCAGGTAGCAGGTATTGATGGAAGTAGTTCCATAACACTGAAACACAGTAATAGAAGAGTGAAATAATCTCCAAGATAGAAGCTGCTAATACAACTCTACAGAGTATTCAGTGGAGTATAAACTGACATATAAGCTAGGAAAATAATAAATTCTATAGGTGTTTAGTTTTTCAAGGTTGCATCTAACTGGGCAGCAGCATGGACTGCAGTATCTCCTGGCGTTGTGGTTTCACAGTCACCCTACCCACAAACCTGACTGAGGCATAGTGGTGCTGCTCCCTTGCGGCCTTGGTTTTTTCCTTGGAAACCAAATCATGGAGAGACTAGAGGAGAAAGGCCAGAGAAGATCATGCCTGCCTGTCTTGCCTCACTATCAAGTTGGCCTGGTTAGCTTGTACACCCACGCCTATAAGCTGGTAAGTATCTAACCTATATAATATTTTTAATTAAAATTAACAGTTGAACAATATTCCATTACAAAACAGGATATCTCTTTTGTCCAAGAAGTGCCTTCTTTTTCACCCCAGGAATATGCTTAATCTCTCTCAGTCAGCCATCTCATGTTCCTTCTCTCCCAGGAAAGTCCAAGTCTTCATAACTTTTCTACTAGAGACATGAATATTTTCCTGTTTCCTTAGTGACTAAAAGCATAAAATGCAACTTAATATAACTCCCATAACTATATATGGTATCTGGATTCTCTAGAACAAATTTGATATAAACCCCTGCTTAGGTGCATAGGAAAAAGCAAAAAAAATGTTAAAGATCAAATGAAGACACACTGTGCTCTCATGTAATGAGCCAGTTGATTAGGAATCATTAGCTCACGACAGTGGGCCTTTTTCACAAGGATGATAATCCTACTTCAAGGAACTTTTCACTGAGGTATTCAGTCACAAGAAGTCTTATTTAACAGGGGCAGAGAACATTTGCATGGTTTGGAAGCAATCAAAAAAATCAGCAGTCTTTCTTATATTCAACTGTGCACATAAAATGTGCATACAAATAAAATACCTTTAAATGCAGGATACATTGGCACAATGTTGCTGGTAAGCAAAGCATCATAGTGAGGGCTCTCTGCATCTGTCATAAAATCTGAAGCAAAAAAAGGCAATTAATTACTTGGATTTGTTACTTGAAACTTGCATTCTCATAACATTAAGATGGAGCTGACCTAACTTCACTTTCCAAACCTGATGTGGGTCTAAGTGCTAACTTCAGTACATACTGGATTCCACCTAAAACAAATTATCTTAGTAGCAGCAGCAATTTCACTTCTGAGATATACAGTTGGTGAATTTTTGTGGGATTTAAAAATATCAGAATAGGCTTCTGAATTGGGGGGAAGGGAATAAAATTCACAACCACCAGACCAACCACCCTGACTGCAGAATCTATGCCTAAAGACAGGAGCTCTACTGGAACTCTGCAAATTACATTTGACGCAGATGTTTAAATAACCTACTACTTGGTACTCTACGCAGTAAAGAGAAAAGGCTTCCAAATCACATCAGTGACAGTTCACAAACAATTTATCCACTTCTAAAGACCTAAGTATTTTGTAATATATTTGAGAATCAGAACTATGTTTCTCAGACCAATGCTGAATTTCTACACTAATGACCACATATGGCACATAACAGTATATTTCAAATAGAAATGAACTTATCAAGGCAGTTTTTTACTTTATGAAACATCCCTAAATTTTACTTTGGGTAGTTCTAACTAAGTGAATTACTAAGTTCATACTAAGTGAATTAACAATTTATTGGCTTGCTAGACTTTACTCGATCTTTACATGTTCCTTCCAATTTCTTCTATGAGATGCCAGTTTAGAAACCTGATAAGTTTCAAAACTTCTGGGAAGTACTAAGTGACCTTGAACAATCCATTGGATGCTTAAGTGCTTAAAATGTTTTTCTTTCTCATATGCTGAAGTGAACTCCAACAATTCAGCAACTACTGCTTCATACTCTGATTTGTTATCAAGAACATCTACAAAACACTATATCTGCTACATTACAAATTATTTAAACGAGATAAGCTATATAATGAAGGCAACCTACTTGGAGGAGTAAGAAAACTGTAAGTGAGGTGAGGATGATTGTTGTAAAACAAACATGTCTGGTTATGATTCTGTGAAATACGAACATCTTTGTGTAAACAGCTGGAGGTATTTTCTGTAGCAGAAACCCATTTGTCCTATTGAACAAGAAGAAAGTATCATTGTTAAAAGATGACTTACAATAATTCTCTTGTTATGAGTGACTGCAGAACTCTAAATATTTAGCTGCAACTGCCTTTTACGGTGTGAAGGGACTTAAGGAAGACACAAGAATTTTTCCTCTTCCGTCAGCGGAAAACAAGCCCTTCCACCCACTTCATATATCTTGGAATTGAAGTGAACAGAACTGCAGGATTTTAGCCAAATTGAGAATAACATCTTCCAAAAGGGAATCTAGAGGTGTCCATTAGACACCTGATTTAGAGCAAATGTACTTGTTCATTCAGGCTAGAAATCAGAGACACAAACAGATGTGTGAGCCACTTGTTACAGTAACTGGTTGCTTCATGACACTAACCTCAAAATATTTAGGATCAAGCAAACTGTGACAGAGTTTAGCTAAATTTAATTATAACAGTCATTATTTAAAACCTATAATCAAATTTAAAAGCATCCTCTACTATCCTAATTCCTTCTAAGCATGATATGGCTTCTAATTTTCCTCTGAATAGGAAAGGCCAACTTGAAAAAACTTCCATTCACCAGATCAGTGCTCTGCATGAACAGGTGTATCTTAGCATAGGCTTCAGGACAGCAAAGACTTTATTTATTTCCACCTCTTTTTTTCCCCAAGCAGGATTATATTGTGAGAAAAGGATCATATCAGGGCATGAACAGTTTAAGACAGTCCGGAGATTACTTTTTCAAAAGGATCTGGCCACATTACAAACACTAAGACCAGCAAACCTATGTTGAGACCACAGTTTCAGGATAGCACTGACAGACTGCTATAGCTGACGTATACTGCCAAGCAGTAAGTCAGTGCAGACTCACAGGGGTTCTATATCAATGCCAATGGACTCCTCACTTCCTGGTGGATCTGCTCACTCTGGAGGCAAAACTGTTACACTCTGAGAAATGGAAAAGAGTCAAAGCCAATCCTTATCAGCATAGTGAAGTGAAGAAAAACTCTCTTGAAGTTCTTCTTTATATCTCATGTGGTTTGACTTAGTTCCCTGGGAGGTAATATTACAGAATCATTGAGGAAAACGCTACTTCTAGAATCATCAAGTCCAACTTTTGACCAATCACCACCTTGTCAACCACACCATGGCACTAAGTGTCACACTCAGTTATTTCTTGACCACCTCCAGGGATGGTGACTCCACCACCATGGTGACTCATAGCACACACGGATCTAAGGAGCATTCAGGAATAACTGACATTCAAGCATTTTACTTATCAAGGTTGCTACAAACCTTTCTTCATATACTTACATCTTTGCTAACAGTGTACGCACTCCACAGAGACATCCTGTAGTCCTTGCTGTATCCACTCACATAGCGGGAATGGTAAAGGAGGCAGTAATTATGTCTTTTCTGCAGAACCCTGGGCCGTCCATAGGGTAAAGTAAGTTTCTCCGTTTTCTTAACTGCAACAGAAATA
The DNA here is from genome assembly GCF_001604755.1 of Lepidothrix coronata. Taxonomy (NCBI): domain Eukaryota; kingdom Metazoa; phylum Chordata; class Aves; order Passeriformes; family Pipridae; genus Lepidothrix; species Lepidothrix coronata. The sequence continues at coordinate 11,857,621 of NW_016690185.1, read as the reverse complement.
GTGCTTATTACTTTTCAATCAATACTGGTTGTTAAGTATCTTCATCTTTTATACACCTTTAATTTTAAATTGCCAAACAAACAGAGAAATCACAGTAATGGAACAAAAAAATTTCATTCTTATATCAAAGGCACAGTTCCTGTGCTAAGGCAAAGATGACAAAGCCAGTATAAAGCTTATATTTAAACCAAAACATTTTGCCATCTAAAATAGGTTAATCTAAGTTGCAAAGTTAAAGTATTTGTTGACTTTCTGTTTCAATTTAAATATATAATGTGAGATCTGCTTCTATGTAACATTTAGATGAGAGAGAAACCAATTCTGGTGATTTGAAATTACTACTTTAGTAGAAACCATAAAGTCGTATGTAAAAGTGACATTTAAAGGACTAAGAAATACAGTGATCTAAACAAACAATACAGTGAAGCTGGTTGGATTTTCAAATGTATTTTCCTTAAAAGTATGCTGCCACTATGATATCAGTATTTGCATTGATTTCTTATCAGGTATTTCCACTTAGACCACTTTAGCTTCCCATTCTGGAATGCTCATTACTTCAATGCTGGAAAAGTCAAAAGTATCAGATTATACATATGCCATAAAGACACATGTATAAGGACACACATTTATTTGAGAACAAATTGTTCAGTAGGACTGTATTCAAAAACATTGTAACCATAGAATGGTTTGGGTTGGAAGAGACCATAAAGATCATCTAGTTCCAACCCTGCTGTCAAGGGTGGGGACCACCCTTCACTAGACCAAGTTGTTCAAAGCCTCATCCAGCCTGGCCTTGAACACTTCCAGGGATGGGGCATCCAGAAATTCTCCAGACAGGACTATAGATCCAATGGTTATTTCAAAGAATTTTTACATCATTTACATAAGAGTTCCTCAGAAGTTTAAAAATACAAAATATTTGATGACTAATAAAACTTTTTGTTAAATTTTTAACTTAGATTATTATCATCTAAAGTTCTTACCTTCTGCTTCAGTGAGATTTAAACGCTGATTAAAATCCCTTATTGGCAAGCCCTATAATTATAAAGCAAAAGCGGTGAGATTCTACAAAGTATTCTACAAAGCATACCTTGAGTTGGTATTACCCTTAAAGTACTGCATGTAACTTCTGTCTTGCAAGTCACACGTATACAGAACTCGCTGACATGTACTGCAGAGGAGCAACAGGGAATTTGCAGAAAAAAATGAGGTTTGCATTTGTTTGCATCTACAGACTTGAAAACCACAGGCCAAACACAGAACAGAAATTTCAACATAACTAAGTGAAGTGAGCAAGAACTGAATGCTTTCCCCATCAAGCTTCTGTGACATTTTCCCATGCTCTTCAGAAGTGAATGTGACTTTATATAAGCAAACTGCAAAAATTAATACACAAATACAGGCTAGCACCCGCTAATCCCAAGCAAGATTTGATTTTGAAATGAATAGTAAAGGATTGTGAAACATATCTGGAGAATGCAGAGCTTCACTCTTTGAATACAACACAGACTTCTGCCTCCACGACTTTCACCATTTCAGTACTTACTGCTGTCCTGCAGGAGCAGCCAAGGCTCACTGAAAAGGCTCTTTGTCCCACCACAGAGCATTCAGAAGGATGGTTTGTTTCTTTGGGATGGTGGGGGGTATAAACAGGGTTCCTTAATAGATGGTTTAGGCGTCCATGAGTTCCATTGTTTGGGGCTGGTTTCAAATCAAGCAAATCTATGAAAGAATTCAAGTGATATTAGCAGAAGGAGAAAGATTGTAATAGTTGATTGTATTGTGCTTAGAAGTATGGATGAGTCAATAAAGCCGCACTTCTTGCTGCTCACAACACCCAACAAGGAAAGCAATGTAACCTCTTTAAAAGGGACCATGCATGTTTTTAATTAGGGTTCAGGACAGTATTCATCTGCTTATAAGGTTAAGTTCCCTCAATTAATTTTATATCAGAAAGTTTACATGCTGCCTTTTATACATCCTATTCTTCTAATGCTTTCTGTACAGAATGGAGGAAATCTAAACATCAATGAGTGCACTTAAAAAAAAAATGATCTGTCACTGAACTCACTTCAGTGTAAGCACTCTACCCCTTCCATACAGCATACACAGAACAGCTCAGGGGGGCACAAGACAGTATTTCAATAACAACCATGATATGAGAAGACAGAAAAGCATACAAGGCTGAGAGAGACATGCTTGTTTCCTATTCCAGCAAACAACTTAAACACACAGTTTAAATACAGTATACTTGAATATTGCCACTGATCTCAAGCATTTGCCATGCTCCCATTAAGTGTTTTCTGGATCAAACCCTTTGGTAATACTTTGTCTCTCATAGATGCAGTACAGGTTCTAACAAGAGAGGGAAGCAGACAGGAAATAATAGAAAACAGGCGAAGACCTCAAGGGGAATAAACAAACAGAAAGTGGTAGATCTAGTGATAGACTTTTGGAGAAACGTAATGAAGAAGGGACAAAGCAACAAGGAATAACAGTAACATTGTTACTGTTAGAGGGAGGAAAAGGGGGCCACAACACATGTAATTTTCAGAAAAAAACACCACTTCTCTGGTGCAGTGTGGTCTGCATGGGGTTAGAAAATAAAGTGAAGAACATCTGTATATGGAGCGGACAGTCTGAGATCCTCAGATACAGAAACAGACTGCATGGAACAGCACTGAGTCATGAATTCTAGAGTGACACCATAGAGAGGGGAGAAACTGGAAACCTGAGTATTGCAGAGACAACTAGCTCTAGAGCAAGATTCCAAGGCGATGGGACTACAGACTAACAAAACACTTGCAGTCCATCAGAACACCAAAAAACTCACATATTTGAAACACCTGTTGTATTAGACAATGAGAATGAGCAGGAAAACATTCAAAGCTAGTATTAAAAGATACAATACAGAAATTAAACAAGTGACACATAAATGAGGAATTTGAGAGGAGTTTTTTACATGAAACAAGTAAAAAAAAAAAGAAAAAAGTCTAAATTTTATCTGAATTAAAAACCTGTTTAAATTAAGGAACTAAAATTAAAAATATGGTAAAGTGAAAAAGAAGAAAACACATGACAATATACAAGGAACCCACATAAAAGGAAGGTGTGACTGATGTAGGCTTTCTGGAAATGGGCTGCCTGGTTGCTGCACCCATACCCATTACTCTGCTTGTTCTGCCTGAAAAAGGTCACCTGAGTGATTAATCTGATAAAGCCTCTAGTTAGATATGAGAGAGAAATATCCCTTCTTCTTGATGGTAGAGAGATTGTGAAGCAGACAGTTTTAGTAGTGGTGACTCAAAGTGTCAGATCTGGAGCAGCCAGAGGAATACACAGATCAATGGAAAAGAGACATACAAGGTGGCCTGACCAGGAGACCCTAAACTGCTGTTAGTCATTTAGAGATAGACCTTTCTCAGAAAAACAACAGCTTTTTATTTGTGAAAATCAGCAGCAAGTCTTAAGGACGAGTTTCTAAGGACACTTAAAAATCTGTTACTAAAAGATTTACAATGCCCAAAAGATATCACATTTTACTGAACAAAAATGACCCTCATCCATTGTACTTACCACACAATAAATTATATACTTCAATGTTTTCAAATGGATCAACTTGAGTACGAAACTTGAATCCTGGTCCAAAACCAATAAAGATAGCCTAGGATTTACAGAGAAAAGTATAGTGGAATTCTGTTTAAGACAAGTTGAAATGGAAAGTATCTTCAAACTCAGAGAGCATTTTCTTCCAAAAACTTAATCTTTACTTTACCAGCATAGGTCAGATCAAGTCAAAAGCATAAGTTTTTCTTTTAAAAAAGTAGATGCGTAAGAATAACTTTTTAAAGTAGTAAAAGAGTATTAGGAAACCCAATGCTGTTTCATTGCCTTTAGCCATTTATGAAGACCCTTGCTCTTCTCTGCTTTTGAAGAAGTTAGTAATTTTCTTAAATGCTTTAAGAGATTTAATGGAAATGTTGATCCAAAATAACCATCACATTTCATGTCCTGTAAACAATTTGGAAGCTTTTAACTTAAGGCTATAAAAACATCTGTTGGTAGCAATGTTTTAAGTGGTTTAAGCAATGAAAAGGTCATAGGCTTCTACGCCTGGTTTGCAGCTGTTCTTTCTTCTTGCACCATTTCCTGAGCTGTTCTGGACCTGATCCAGGAACACAGTCAGCTCAAAAACTTTTCTGTTTTTTTTCCTGCTGGCTCTTTTCCTTCTGGTTCAATTCGCCAACCTACTTGACACTGCAGCCATACAAAGCTTACGCTAGTTTACAGTAGGGTTTGCTGCATGAATAAGAACAAGGAGAGAAGGGCAACAAATGCTTAAACTCAACTGCTGCCAAAAATATTGTTTTAAAACTTATCCTGAGATATTCAGTTTATTTTTTAATGAAATGAAACAGATTATACCCATCTGTGGCATCAAGATACTGAATGAGTGATAGATGCTTTACTCTCTATAGCACCTCCCTGGATAAGATCTCCAAGCTTTTTGCAAAAAATGCAATTGTCTCAGATTTCACAGAAGTTAAAAACTCAACTCTACCAGCTTTTTTCGAGATTAAAGCATAATGCAGGGTGTCATTCTGCAACTATTGATACTAAAATCTGTAGGCTAATAATTTACTCAACAAGCCTAATTTGAACTAGATGAGGTAGGGACTTGCTACCTCCTTTCTCTTGATTTTGGTAATTACAGAGTATAAAATCTATGCTGTTATAATGTTAGCCACAATAAGGACAAATTATATCTGTTTTAAGACCTGTTAGGGATGCTATGAACTGACAATCCCAAGTGTCAGCAAAACATTTGAATAAACATACTGAAAAAATTTACACAGTTAAACTGTATCAGAGAGAAACAATATGTTAAACTGTCATTTGGCATCACATGGCCTTGTTGGTTGAAACCCATTACTAGATACACTATCAACAGGTTTTCCATTGTCAAATCAGGGAAGAAGAACTGGCCTGGAAGGGTAAACCGATACAAAATTAACACACGTTTTGGCTAACATGTTTTATGGCTGTTTTCTAAAAACAGTTTGACGCCAACACCATATAATTCTAAGACACAGGAAAAAAAGGTTTTTAAGAGAAATCTCTGTGTTACATGGACTATGTAAGTCTTTTCATAAAACCTGTTTTCAACAATTTTCTCTCTTTATAGATGTCTTTACACATATTCACTGTAATAATTCCAAGTACCTCACAACTGTTTGTGAATTCTATCCTGAAAACAGCTTTCTGAAATCAAGAGTATTGCCTTTCACTTTATTGATAGCAGAAACTAAAGCAGGGATAGGTTAAGTGACTTCCCCAAATTAGATGAAACTGACTAAGAATCTGATTTCACATTTTCCTATGATCTCTTCCCATTTGTCATTAAAGAGAAGAATTTCAGGACTTTCCTTATTTTATGACTAACACGTTTTCTCCTCAACAGACTACCTCAAAACAGTGATACATAATCTATCATGACAGAGTAGAATTACAGAGCTGGAAGAGAATTTAGTCAACTTTTTAAAAGCCGAAATCAAAAGTAATTATGTTATTTCTGAAAGATGCTTGTATGACCAGTTTTTAGGTAGTGCCTGTCATAAAAGTTCCACAGACTTCCAGGGCAAACTAATGTACTCATTAATGGTTTAAAAGAAAGTTTTCTAATAACCAAATGAGTTCTTCTTTATTGCAGTTTAAGCCTGTTACTTCTGTTCTTAGGCAACCCAGAAATCAAATGAACTCTAGGTTTACAGACCAGGAAACTGACTGGCTAAGCAACAACTCCCCTTGCAAGGGCCTGGGTGACACAGTGGACAACAAGGCAAATCTGAGCCAGCAGCACACCTTGGCAGCAGAGCATCCTGCACTGTACAAACAGAAGCTCAGCCAGCAGACTGAGGGAAGGGATTATCCCTTTCTACTCAGCATTTCTTTAGACTACATCAGGATACTGCACCTTCAGCATAAGAATGACATCAACAAACAATCATTGTAAATTCAGGGGAGGACCCCCAAGGTGGCTGGGGGCTGAAGTCCTTGTCTTGCAAAGAGGAACAGGGCTTGTTCAGCACAGAGAAGAGACTGCTTCAGGCAGACTCAGAAGCAGTCCTCCAGTACATACAACAAGGTCATCAAGGAAAAAGAGCCGTGCTCTTCAGTGCTACTCAGCAAGGGGCAGAGGGAGAACAGGCAAACTGAAAGAAGAAGGGTTCTAGATGGCTATAACTAAACACATTTATACCAGGAGGATAGTTAGGCAGTGGAATGGGTTGGTTAGAAGCTGTGGAGCCTCTGCTCTTGGTAGTTTCAAAGACACAGCTTCATAAAGCCCTGAGTAACCTGGTCTGATCTGAGGCCTGACTCTGTTTTGAGTTGGATGTGAGACTAGAGATCTTCTGAGCTCCCTTACAATCTGAATTCTCTTAAGATCTACAATTATTTTATTTGATGATTTGATAAGTTCTCTTTTCCTGCTTTTAATGCTGCAACAAAACAAATAGTCATACCTTTATACTCCTACTGGCAGAGCAAGATCTCTGGGGTAAATCCTGTTGGGTTTTGACCAATTCTTACAACAATGGAATCCCCCCCTCTGTAGGTTACCTAGCAATATTAATCCTATAATTGCTTGATTTCTTTAATTACAGATGGAATAATGTCACAGATCTTTGAAAAAATAATCCCAACACCCAGCAAACACAACATTTGGAAACAGGAGCCAAAAAATAAGAGCTAACATAAATTTAAATCTCACCTGCATACTGGGGAAGCGATTGTCTGAGCCATGGAATCCACCTGTGCAGCTTTTAATCTCAAGTGGTTTTCTATTAAAAATACACAGTTTATATAACTCACACTTTATAAATCATATTGGTCTAAAACACATTCAGTGATGCCTTGTTTACTTCTCTATTTAAAGATTTTTAGAGGATCATCCATAGGGAATAAGAAGTCTTAAAGCTCTGGAAGACAATACCCTTAAAATCAGAATGGTAGTTTCCTCCGCAAATATTATCCCTTTGGAATTCTCATGTGCCCATCAGAGTCATCTGAAGTCAAATAGCACATGACATATGAACAAAATATTTGAATATTTGTTCTCAGGATAATAGATTTTCACTGTCTTTTGGGTAACAGAACTTTACACTACTTTATATGAGTGATTCTTAGTAGGTTTTTTTTATAAAATCTCTAATGTAGTTTAGACCATTCAGTCTAATAAAAAACAAACCTCCAACCTATGCTAGGTCCATATATATTATTTAAACACATACAGTTCTAGTAACCCAAACCTCTTTTGCACAACTTGCACACATCTACGGTGCTATACAACAGGACTTACTAAAGACATGGACTGAAAAATTCTTCCATGATGAAAGCCCTGAATCATCACAGAGGTGTTCAAAATTATATTATTACAGGAGATACCACTATTCTGGGAGTTGTAAATTGTAAGGTAATTAACAGTAGTGGAGTCAGCAAGTTCAAAGACTGACAAGATTGATTCAACCAAGTAATTAATTACATGCTTTGATTTCATGGACTCACTTTGGAAATTCCTAAAGCATAGCAAGATGTGCTCAAGTATCTGACAATGAGGACCTTAGTTTCTAACCTGCCACTATCTCCATACCCAGCAGGGAGAATATCTGTAGCTGCCAGTTTAGAATTAAGCCTCCCCAGGTGAGCAAAACCTGTAGAGAAAAGCATGCACTGTTTCTGTGCAACATCCCTTTGCTGTGACGAACAAGAATACCACGCTCCAATAGATATCACTGAACTCTCAGCATCTGGAAGAACAAAGCTTTGAGAAAACAAGAAGTTATTTGTTGTATAATGAAGTACTGCAAACTCTAACTTACCGAGCAAGCTGCCATTGGGAGTCTAAATAGAAGTGCAGCGGTTCAATCCGGTCATTATAGGAATAATGGAAACGCTTGGGTAGCAGCTTTTTCATATAAGCTTTGAAAGGCTGGTTTGGTTCTCTGCACTGAAATGTTGAAATTAAAACATAAAATGTACATTTCACCAAAATTTACTTATGTCATGCATAGTTCTCATACAGCACATCAATTGCAAAGGGTCTGCAATAACTTGCACTAAGAACAGTATGATCCCATGAGGCTTGGAGTCATCCGGTCTCCAACATAAATATGAATGAATACTTAAATACTGACTGGTTTTGGATTCAATGGTTATTAGAAGAATATTTAATACTAGATTATGGACATAATTTACTTTTTTTTTTCTTACAGCCTACAATTGTACAGAACCAAACACTAGTGTTTAGAATTAATAATGAATTATATTAAGACAAACATCATGATACTTTCACAAGTAGTAGGAGACTATCCAGTGCAATAATTCTATACCTCTGTACTAGAGAAGGTAATAAACATTCAAATGGTTTTTAGATTCAAAGAATCACAGAATATGCTGAGTTGGAAGGGACCCACAAGGATCATAGAGTCCAACTCTTAGCCCTGCACAGGATAAGTCACTCAGGGACAAAAAGATTTTTCCACGAACTAAGATGCATTAATGATTTAAAAAAATAAAATAAAAACAAAACCACACACAACACAAAACCAAAACAAAACCTCTACTGTAATACTGGAATTTTTGAACAGTGATGTCATCTATACAAATACCATAGCTCTCAACAACAGCAGGGACAGAGTGGAAAAACAAATTCACTAAGCTATAAGTGACAAAAAATTCATTATCCTGTCTCAAAGCTGTTTATCAAAAAGGTGTGAGCAAGAAAATCTTATGCGTGTCCTAACCACAGAGCTGAACTTTATCCTGACTTGGTCCTCAGGTAGTATGGTCCAGATACACAATTTCTCCAGTTTGAAGAGCAACAGGAAACAGTTAGTGAAAAGAAATTACCACAAAGCCTTAGTTAATGCACAACCCAAGAGCAATGCCACCTTAGTCAATTTTGATCTTTCCACATATGGAACTACTTTTGCTATTGTTATGGAAGGTCACACACACAGAACCGCACACAGAATCAATTAGGTTGGAAAGGACCTCTGAGATCATTGAGTCCAACCCACCATGTCAACTAGACCATGGCACTAAGTGTCATGTCCAGTCTTTCCTTAAACACCTCCAGGGACAGTGACTTCCCTGGAGTGACTTCCACCTCCCTGTGCAGTCCATCCCATGTTTAATCATCCTTTCTGTGAAGAAATTCTTCTAAATGTCCAAATGAAACTTCCCCTGGTGCAGCTTAAGACTATGTCCTCTCATCCTGTCATTGATCCAAAGTCCAGATGCTATGTAAGTCCAGAAAAGAGCTGACACTATAAAATACCTGTAAGTGTCAGTAGACATTAAGCTAGAACAACAGATAAGACAACACCTACCGTGAGGTTTCTGACAATGCCTTCATAATTAACTGGAAGAATCATAGGTAAGTATTAGTCACCTAAGTCAAAAAAAATCAGATGTAAAATGAAAGCATTCCCATCACATAATATAATTGGCTTAGTTTCAAAAAATTCCTGGGCATAAGAAACTTTTTTTCCAGAATGAAAACCACATAGAGCAAAATAATCACTAAACTGTCAAAGTATTGCTTTCATGAAATTTTAGTTCCTCCTCTCTTCTCTTTGCTTACTTATTTACAGCTTCAAATGTTAAACTATATTAGTTAAACTTTAATTAATACTATCAGTTACGTGTTAAACTATATGTAAATGTTAAACTATATTAGCCACAGAATATTAGAAGAATAATCTAAGAAGTAAGTTTGTACAGAAGAGGCAATTAAATGCTATGTTAATCAAGATGGATTTTTCCTATTTGCTAATAAACTTATAAAGAAAAGGAAACAAATGCAACTATCAGGACAGCAGCTTCATCTGGCAAGCATCCTTAGAAAGACAGCCAAGTGCAAGCTGGCTAAGATTCAGATGCTTACACTCAAGCCAAAAGAGACCATTCCATCATGTAGTTCGACATTTTGTATAACACAGGCCCACTACATTTCACACAGTTACTCTGTCCCGAGTCTGATACCCAATGCTTGACTAAAATACATAAAGCATTACCCTGGCAAGAGAACCATTTATAATTCCTGCAGAGATATATGCAGTGCTACAAAGACAGCTACACTACTTCATTAAAACAGTGCACATGTCAAAAGCAGGAAATAAGTATTTGATTCCCACATTCTCTGATTAAACATTTAAAGCAGTTTAGAATAGCATTAAGCAATGAAGTAAACAGGACTTAAAATCACTGTGGTTGAGACCTACAAGTTCTAAAGAGGACAGGGAACAATAATCTAGACAGAAAAAAAAGAAACACTCCAACAACATAAAGGAAACTTGCATTCAAAATTCATAAGTATCAAACATTGCAGGCATTAAACAATCATCTAAAATGAGTCTGCTTAACTAATCAAAGTTTAAAATTTTTAAGCATTCATTGATTTTCACTCAGTTTTATTATCTTATTTATGTTTATTTGCAGTTTACTCAACTGCTGTCAGGACATTGGGCCATTTTTTTAATAACTATGAAACATAATATTCAAAATAATATGCAAGTTATGGTAATAATCTAACATTCCTTTATGACAGAAATATTGCAAATTTATACACACACTAGCAAATCAGGAAATGAGGTGAGACATGAGGAGAGGATTTTTGGACTGTCTTGAGCATCAATGATCTTATTCAAAGGAATGGCATTCACAAGGCAGGAGGTATTTGCAGTTGGTCACTCTGCAGTGCCAACTGCAGTTGGCAGCTCATAAAAGCAACCTGTAGGATTCAAATACACTTTCAGACTTGAAAAGTCAAATGGTCTTTAAAAACACAGGTGCACTACCCAGTATTTCCTCTTCATCGTTACTCAGGTTGACCCTAGCTGGCATTCACTCAAGTTTACTCATGGAATATGTGGAGCTTAAGTTTGTATTTATAAAGTACAAAAAACATATAACCAAATAACAAAAGTTAGTTTAGCAACTACATACAAGAGAAATACTCATCTGGAACATTATTAGGTCTTAGGCGAGCTGCAGGACCAGGTACAACTATGAAATCTTGAACATTGTCCAGATAGTTGTTCAGATATGCTGTTTTTCTGCAACTCCCTGCTTCCATCCCTGTAAAAGGAAATAAATTTTATTTTAAAGTGGCAATATTGATGTAGAGCAGCCTTGCTATGGAGACAGGTAACTTCAGCTGTAAAAGTGAGAAATGTAATTTCTCTGCACTCTTTATCAGCAATCCCAAGACATCTGATCCAAGATGCACGTAGAAGAAAAAAAATTACACATGGACAAACACAATCAATTCTTTCCTCAGCTGAGAAAGACTCTCCAATTGAATAAATGTACAATTTTTCTTCTCTGAAGGGAAAAGAAATCTTACAAGCCTAACAACAGAAGCAAGGGTCAGACCAAATATTAATTTAGCTGAGTATCCAACCTAATAGCGTTCAGTAACATCTAAAGAAACACCCAATAAGTACAGCATTATGGACTGGTCTTTCTCCCAGTGTCCTTTATCAATTTCCAGAAGCCAAAGGGACTTCGAGTTGCATATTGCATTTGAACTCTTACTTTTAATAATTTTTGACAGGTTTACCCTCCATTAATTTCATAGATACTTTTTAAACCTGTACAGATACTTGGTTTGCATCATTCCCTGTGGCAATGAGTTTTGCAAGTCAGTTTTGTGTTGCATGAAAGTGTGCTTATATTTTGTTTGTCAGAAGAAGACATAGAAAAAAATTGGTAAAATACCTAGCTTATAGAAATAATTCCAGATATACAGAAAAGCTATTACAGAAATAAAGTTCTGTATTCACAGCCTTCTAACAATGGATGAGGGAACTGACAAATGAAAGCAAGATATGGCTTGTATTTTTGGTTCTTCAGCAATCTTCAAACTGTAGCTGTGTAGTGTAGTTAAAAGACAGAATAAAATGAAATCTACTTTTTACAGTTCAATTTTTTTATTCTATTTCTTTTATCGTCTGGTAATGGTCACAAAAAGAAAATACAAAAACTATTTAATCCCCCCCAATATTCTCCACTTCTTCACCCCCTAAAATAATCTGATTCTCACATTGGTTCTCTCTTATATCATCTTGTTAATATAAAACATATTTTATAGGTATTAGTTGCTTTGTTAATCTTATCAGAAACATGCAAGTATAAACTCAGAATATTACTTTATAAAAACAATTCTTCGAAAGTTCTGATATATTTCATAAAATCAAATTTACCATGATCTGATACAAAAATAATATTCAGGCATTTATGCAAGTTCATTTGCTTTAGACCATCCATCAGCATCCCTACTATGTTGTCCACTCTTTGTAATGCTGTAATGACCTGCAGAACAAAAATAGGAATGTAAAATAAGTGTTAAAAATACTCTTAAATATAGCTAAATAAAAATGAGAGCCTGAAGACTGCCTATCACCTGCACTGTTCAGAGTTGCCTCCATCTACAGAAGACTGGTTATATCTACACTATACAGGTCTTAATCCAATTTTTTGTGCACCCCACACTGTACTATGACACAGCTACGTATTTTTATGTGTTATTTCAGTTGCAGATGCTTTAAAAAAAAAAGAAAAAGGAAAAAACAAAACAAACGAACAAAAACCCCCAAAAACAAACCAACCAACCAACCAAAAAACCAAGCAAAGAAAACCAAACCAACCAGTGACAGGGGTTTTAAAGCATGAAATTGAGGATGCTTGTTGCATTACAAGGGTCACAACCAAGGCCAACAGGGAATGAACAAGGGTGCAGATACTGATGTGCTGAATAGAATAGAGGAAGCCAAACCTGTAGCACTCTTCCTCAAAATGTCTGTTGGGAGAAACCTTAGAGCAAACTGTCCTTGAAATTGTGCTCCAAGACTAATCTTTTCAAACTAGTTTAAAGAAACTGAAAAAGCCAAAGAATGAGCTACCACTGTAGTACTGTTTGTGACCAGGTTCTGGTGTCCAAGCTCACTTGCATAGATACAGCACTGGAGCTACTTTTGAATACTTGTTAAGTACAAAAAAAAATATTTTAAAATGAGGTAGATGTTACCTCATTGAACTACTCGTATAAACTGTCTTGCTTTGTGCAAACAAAGATGAGATGCTCTTGTAGAGACTACATATAAATCCTCAGGATCTTGCTCTCCAGAGCATTCCTGACATACAGAATTTTAAATCCCCTTATTAACCAAAGAAAAAATTGCCAATTTAAATGTGTCCCCTATACTGCAATTCCAGTTGTGTCTGCTGCTTCCTTACATGAAGAGTAACCACGCACAGCTCAAGAGAAATTGGCAAGAGCTTCTTACTATTGTCACCACTGAAGTTAAATACCCAGTTATAATGCCCAAACTTCCTGACCATTCAAGATGGGAGAATTTTACAAAGTTCCTGAATTTCCAAGAACTTTTTTCTTTGCATTTTTTCACTTTGGTTTGTTAAAAAGTAAAGCTATTTAGTACTTTTGAAAACAGTAGCGGTCCCAAAAACTTCTTATTTATACAATAAATCATAGACTGTGATGGGGTGAATGTTCCTTTTATCTGCCTCTTTCAGAAAAGGCATAAAGTATAACTGCAGGGAGATAAGACCACTATTCATCTAACCTTGGTACAGGGACTGAGTGGAAATGAATGACAATTATAACATGAATACTGAACCATCAAAACACACACATTGCTATGAAAACCTCTGTTCTTGCTAAGTTGAAAGTATACAAATTTTATGTCCCTATTACTCCCTTCCACCAAAAATCAACCCAAACCATTAGTAGAAGCAGATAAAACAACATACAAGACATACTCAAACATGTTTTGGTAATTTAAAAATTATCAAAATAAAGAAAATAAAAACTAGACTTACTAAACAGGCTGTTTATTATACACTTTATATCAATGTTAATTATGGATGGGCTGTCTATTCATCATTTTTTTTCCTAATAAACATTCTTCATATAATCTTGGTTAATATAACATGAAGTATGGAAATTATAGAGTCAGAGCAAAGCTTCAAATTAAAAAAAAAATTAAACTACAAAACTACTTACTCCACTGCTTACTGGTCCAAACTTATGGCCCGAGGAATCTGGTTCTTCTAAATACAGAGTGTAAAAGTGTGGTCTATATCAAACAGTACCAAAAATGTAATATTTTACATACATGTTGAGACAGTTTGAAGAGATTATATTTAAACAATGGAGATAATATATTGGAAAGAACGCTGTCATTCAGAGGAAAAACACATTAAAGGGAAATAGAGAAATGCAATTTCATAGAAAAAGCTTTCAGTTATAGAAACAGGCATTAAATAATATTTTAACATTATTAGAATCATGGATAAGATATTCCACTCTAACAGGAACTTACACTTGCCATTGTATACCTACCTTTCATCTTCAGGTAACTGCAGCCAGCGAAGGACAGTTACCACTCTTTCTTCAAAAGGGATTGAGCTGTATCAGAATAATACAATATCAACCAACCATGTATTTCCAAGAGCTAAAAACTTTTAGCCATACATTACAAAAAGTCAGTGTATTTTAGCAGAAAAAAAAGTGAATTCATTAAGGGCTATTTAGCAGGATGCAAATTTATCTATGCTAATTGCCTGTGACTCTACAGGCCTGATCTAAAGCTCAAGTGAATATAGTCCCCATTGATTGCAATACAATTAGAGTAAAGCTCTCAGTACTACTTGAGTTTATTATACAAAGTGGATAATTGGCTTCGAGGTGCAAAGTCACATGCAGGTTTTCATTCCTGCAAAATGTCATTTCATAACATTTTTTTATGTTATGAAAAAGCTTTGGTTTAAGGGCGGGGTTAGAGGTTTTTTTATGTTTGAACAGGTTGAATACAAGTTCTCATACTATGTCACAAAGTAGATCCTCTACATCAATTACTAAAGCAGACCAAAAATAAGCACATTGACCTTTTAAAAATATGAGGCATCCATAAAATTAGTATTCAGCTACATAACACAAATTCAAGTAACAATGTAGAAGTTCCTAGTGAAAAAACATAGGTAACAAGACAAGAATCAAAATTTCCATCCTATATGAAGGATGTAGGAAGAGAAAATGGTCCTAGGAAGATAGAAATAAAAAGTCTGATTTCTTGGGCAAGATTTGAGATTATTAAATAACTGGTGATAAACCATTTCATTAAGCAGAAAATGTTCAACTGTAGTGAAGAGCAATCACTGACTAACATATGACTGCCTTAATGTGCAATATTTTCAAAAATTGCAATTAAAATAATTTTAAATTGGAATAGTTTATCACAGTCAATAGTAAAACTTCAGTGTTCCTGGACAGTGTTCATGGACCTGATCCATTCACTGTATGAAGAGTTTGGATTGAAATACTCTACACACTCAAAAAAGGTTTTTATAAATACCTTTAAAACATTTGCTAAGGAATGAAAAGATTATTAGACAAAGACTCTGCATTATACTGAAACAAAGTTAATTGGATTCTAGCTTTTTTTTTTCCATGTTGCACACAACTGTTTAGAAAGCAGGAAAAAAAAAATTATGCTTTCTCTGGCATCTGTCCCATTATAATAGTTAAAATCAAATATTCACCCGAGACACAGGCATACATACCTATTGTATTTTTCATATAGACTTGGAAACGTTCCATTAACTGCTACGTCTGACCCAGGCCAAAAGAATGTACCCGCTTTCAGACCCTGGTACACAGCTGTCAGCCAAATCTGCAGCAGAACATTTGCTGTCATTAGTGCAGGTCACTGAATTAGCTGAGTAGCTGACAGACCCCACTGCCACCCTCACTAACTCTGCACACTTTAGCAAGACCAAAAACTAAAACTTTTAAGTGGAACACTCCAGTCAATCTTGCAGGTCACCACTATCTGCAGCCCAGATACACTTTGTAGCCTGATTCCTTATTGCAGGCACTCACATCCCTTCTGCTGCTACACCAGGGGAAGCCAGGGCAGGAATAGGAACCATTAGTAGAATGCAATGGTAGACCCATGGCTGAACACCAGGAAGGTGTTCTTGTGTCTCAAGAACAGTGACACAAGAAGGGGTAGGAATATTCCAAAGACCTACATCCCACATACTCTTGACATATGGAAGCAACACTGTGGTCAGTTCTTCTGGTTTTACTGCTGATCACATGATTTGCAGATTTATGCCTTCCGCGTATTTTCTGCCTGACTCACATCGCTCTCTTCTCAGTAGCCTGCAAAGTCTACAACAGCATGTTCTTTCCTCAAGAATCAAAAAAAAAAAAAAAAAAACAAACAAACCCAAAACCCACAAACAACCCAGTTTTCCCCACATTAGTAAATAGCTGCATCTGGTCCCTTGCTATTCTTCAGGCTAGAGCTCACCCAAACTTTTCCATGCCACTTCATTTTGATGGCAGTCTCAGCAGTTTTGCATAGGTGTATGATTGAACCGAGACAATTTCTTTTAAAACCACATCTTTAGACTTAGCAGTAATTTATTCAGAGCATAAACCTTTAGTAATGATTCTTAATACTAAAACTAACTGGTCTGTCAATTTTCTCAGAGAAGCTAAGTGCAAGCCCACTCATATTAAAATCAGAACAAGATCTGGTATGTCTATTAGTTACTTCAAGCGTTCCTTCTCCTTTGGAAAAATTCCATTTAAGTTCAACAAAATCTGTTACATTGTGTTTCATTTGTTATTTTGCAGCTCTAGTATGGCAATCCTAATCATGCTGAGTAACACTTCTTGGCTGACTTAGAAGTACCCTCTGTACTCTTTCAACATCACTATGCATTCAAGTGATATTAAGTAACATAGCAGGCTTATGTACATTCTCAGAAGAGTATTAATACTTACAGGCTGCCCTTGGTACCACTGTGGATTAAACTTCTCCTTACTTTTAAGGGTGAAGGATGCATTTCTTTTGGGGTCATACATCTTGTTATCAATTATACCATGAGATTCAGGATACAGCCCCTGTAATTGAGAGTATACCTTGTTGCAATGTTATAAAGAAAAAGAACCTTCTGGCTGCATAAACACGTCTTTTAGACAAGTATATCCATGGAATACTCTATATGTGACTTTTACTCCACCAGTACCTCAAGACCCAAATTTTACAGCATCATGTGCCATGGTTTCCAAGCCCTACCTTCCAATTCTTAATTGTTTCTCAGTGAGACAAAAAGAAAAATAGGGTAGCAATTTCTTCTGGGATCAAATTGAAAGATATCTTATGAGTTCACACATTTGTTGTATCTTTAGTACCAAAGACAAAGCAACTACCTATGCTGGACCTCCATTGCATGAGCAAAAGCTCTAGCTGGGATATCTGTTGCAGGGAAGGAAGTGCTCAGGGGCATCAGTTCTTGGGTAGCATAAAGAAACCTTGTGCTCTGCCTTTAAGCACACTAGCTCCTTTTTACATTTATAAAGGATAAAACACCAACACCATTAGGACCCTGCTACTTTTCACAAGAATAGGAAGTTGAGACAAAGCTCTGTACTGTATACCTCACATGGCTGCAGGGCATGCTTAATGCCTCTTAGTTGTATATTCAGTCATGGAGATTTTCAAGAATTGCACAATTAAGCATCTCATTCCTGAACCTCACTTAGCGAGTTCTCCTCACTTAGCGAGTGTCCTGACAAACTAGAGAGACAAGACAGGAGGTGCAGATCCTAGTACTTGATTGAATTTTAGTTCTGGCATGACAAAATCAATAAGGAGCTCCTCGATTCCAACCCTGTGTTTGGTGTTAAAAACCTCCATTTTAGTTTTTCTTTCCATATGCAGGAGGTGATAAATTTGCAAGATCAGTTCTGTTACATTTCTATGCAGTCTTGGGTACAGCCCATCACAGACAGAGTCAACAGCAGTATGATGCTCAAATCTCTCATTTCATACTCTACTTCGCATCATGCTACCTTAAAGAAGTGGAATAAGGCTGGCAATATAAAGGAGTCAGGCTGTTCCCACTCCAAGAGAGTGAGCTGCAATTTAGTGGAAATATTTACACAAATAAGGAGTTATAAAGTCATGTGATGTTCCACTGTATGGGAATTCTCACAGCTACCCTTCGAAGGATTGGATTTACTTACATTAGATCTGGCCACTTAGCTGTAGTGTTATATGACTTAATCTAAATTACATAAAGAATATAATATATACACTTTCCTATTCTGAAGGGAAATACTATTATTTTAATAATCCATCAAAAATATACTACTCCCTTGGAGACAACTTGATAGTGAACCATCTATTCAGTGTGGAAACATATAATATACAGGAACTCTTACTGTGACAATGGAGTAATGGTTGGGAAAGGTTTTGGAAGGGTACACTGGTCTCATACTGGAAGTGTATGTTCCACATTTCTCTAGAGGAAGGAAGAAAGAAAATCAGCAACATTACAGAAATAAAAATCTTGCAAGTTTCTCTCATGAAGACATAGTCCTATTAAAAAAAAAAAAAAAAAAACACAACACATGTTTCCAGAAAGTTTTTGTTCTTCAAAATTGTGGGCTTAATTTTTCTTCCCACCTTCATTTACAAGCTGACTAAATAGCTATTAACACAAATTTTATATATTCCTAATCACTGACTGCAGTGGTCACATGAGCAAAACCTACAGTCTTTGTGAAAAGCATGCATAGATAAGAATGAATAATCAAAGAAATCAAACCCTTCCATGTTGCCCTGGTATGCAGTAAGTTCAGTCTGCAGCTTGAGACCAACTTCACCCTGGATGCTCCCAGAGATTAAGTGGCCACTGGCACAGTCGTGTCCTAGCTCTCTCAGTCATCTGTCAAATTACAGGTTACAAAATTATTTTGTAGTCTCATTTTTTGTTTGCGGGGCTTTTAAAATATAAAAATAAGCTTGTATTTTAGAATGAAATTCAAAGCTTTCTTTATCTTGATATAAAACCATATGGTTTAAAAGAGATTAGTGTACTGTATTTGTCAGTACGAGGAGTCATAAACCAGGCCAAAGCAATTGAGAAAACCTTATTTAAGGGGCCTAAATTTCCACTGGCAAACGTATGGGCCCCAGTTTTCAGAAAGAAAAGAAAAAGAAAAAGCCTTCATTAACAACTTAAAAAACGCTATGTGATAACCCAAACTGCTTCAACAGAAGCTAAAGAACCAAAAGTAATGAGCCTATAGAAAGAACACCACTGGACCATCATCTTCACTATGACTATAGGTAATTATATATAATATAAATAAAATAGAAATGAAAGGCTTAATAACATAAAATGTGTTGCATCAAGGCACTTTGAACTCATTGAATTGAGGCTTTGATTACTTTTCAGTTGAAATAATCAATTTGAGCTAATCAAGAGAGAAAAAAGCCAGAAAAATAAATGTTCTCAAGTCCCATAGACATCCTCTCCCACATTTGCATTCTGTATAACAAATCATCACTTGTATCTTTTTTATTACTGCAACACACTTAACACATTTCAACCATTTCCAAGTCTGTTCTTGAGGTTGTTTTCCAAAACTGTAGTTTTTTGGTGGAGGTGGGTGGAGAGGTTGATTTTTTTTTTGTCTTTTTTAAAAGTAGGAGAAAAATACACTTAGAAAATTTTTGCCGAAAATCCTAGGGGTTTTTTGCTGGGATTTTCCATCTTTTTGGTTTGTTGCCTTAGTTAAAGACAATTTAATACAAAAAGATGATTTATCTTAAACTTGCAATATCATAGCATAGAAGCATGTGAAAATGTCTTCTCTAAACACCATATGACACAGTAAGGCTATGCCTGGGTTCACACCTCAGTGACACCAGTTTTCATTGATGAAACTATTTTTCTCATACCAAAGAATATCTGCCTTATCTGAGTATTTCACCCATCACTTTATGATGACGGGGAAAAGGAGAAAGCTGAAAATCCTGCAGTATACTCTGTTGTAAAAGTCTTCTAGCACATTGCCAAAAAATGCTGCAGAGTAATTTAGAAATGTTAACATAATGCAGAAATATTTCCTCCCAGATTATTCCTAATTTTGTTGTCTCTAAAACATGTATTACTAGACATTCTGATATTAGAATCCTTTAAAAATCATCACAAACTCTATAGTTCTGGAGAAGTGAAGTGACTTTGATGAAGATAGTAAGATATTTGTATTTCTTAGTGGTCAGAATTTATCACAGATTCAGTATAAAGAAAAATACAAGATTATTACAGAAGTCAATGAGAGAAGTCGCACTGTAGCCTATCCAGACCAAAGAATGAAGAAACTTTACACACAGAAGTGGATATCACAGACTAGAAGTCCCACAGATGCTTTGTGGCACTGCTATCTTTTATCTCGGGCAGAGCTATAATAATTTGTAATAGCCAGCTTCTCCTAGCACTGCCCAAGAAGACTTCTCCAGTTTAATTTTTTTATAACTGCATCTAATGAAAACTTTTCAAATGCCTTATTTTATGCTAACAGGGAACAAAATAAGTAAAAAAACCCCATCCTCAAATACATCTGTGAATTGTTATCCTCTGGAACATATCAAGTGGTGACAACCACTGTATAAAAAAGCAAGTATTTTTACTCACTTATTTTTAGTCAAACTGAAACCAGGCACCCCAGGTAGTAATTTATGAAGTCAAGAAAATTGGCATATTTTTCAGACAAGAAATACCATCAGTTCTTTACAGACCACAGCCAAAACAGAAACAGGAAAAGTAACTAAAGTTACTTAGGCCTACATAACTAAGACACTACAAAAGTTAGGGAATAAACATGTACTGGTGAGGTTCTCATTTCTTCTGGAAATGTTTGTTAAATGAAGTTTTCCTTGGATTCATCACATTTCTACTAGCCCTTCTATATCATCTGCTCTTAATCTCTTTTTTCTCTGTCTTCTTTTTCAAATATAATTAAATGCTTTCTACCTTGCTTTCCATTTTCCAAGCCATTCCACCTAAATATGAGATTATATACATTATAGAGTAAAAAGGGTCTATTTCTATTTTGAAGAAATAAAGTAAGTTCACAGCAAAAAACATCCACCTCCAAAATATAACAAGGCTACCTAATAATTTAGAAGATTTCACCAAAATCCAAAGGGTCCTTTCCTCATGCCCTCTCTCTTTCTGCCCTTACACTCTCTCACACCTCAAGTCCTCTGTGTGTGGTTGTTATTTAGGACAACTACTTCCATATTCATGGAAGAAAAGTGAGGATTTTAAAGAGTAAGCATAGCTGCATCTATGGATTTTTCAGGTAAGACATCATAATATTTCTTAGACAAATAAACTACTCACGTAATTTGCTAATAACAGGGAGAAGTCCACCCCAAGTCTGCAAATATTCTGCTCTGAAGCCATCCAATGAAAATAATAACACTGGAGACTTGGTAAATCTGAACAAACAGAAATTAAATATTAAAAGACAGACTCTGAGAAATAATTTCCTATCACTTATTTCAAGAAAGTTTCCCCCAAATAGTTGGAATGTTCATTATGGGGCTATAAACCAGACCAAGGAAGTAAGTTGTCCTAAGCAGTAAGGTTTGCAGGCTGGCACAGTGGTGACCAGACAAGCTGTCTGGTCTCTCTGCTTGCAGGCTGGCATAGGAGTCCTACCCAAAGACATTGAGGAATGCAGTAGGGTACGTATAGAGAAGTCATGACAAGGTTTGATTTCAAACACACCCATAACATGAGATGCTCAGGTAATCCATCTGGTGGGTTATATACTCCTTATCTTGAAATCAGTCCCACTGGAGCAACGCTCAGCCCCTTCAACCCCACTTTCCCACCCCAAGGTAAGAGCAGGGAAAGAAATAAGGTAGTGGGAAGCCTTATTTTACAATAAAATTTCCTTTATTCACTTTACTTCTGAACACCTTGTAATCCAGTTGAAAAAAAAGGAGGATTTATATATATATATAACACAAAACTGTAAGCAAGTCTAATGTACAGGGTATTTAAAATCAGCAATTATAAATACACATTTTTCCTTTCATCTTATAAAGATTATTCAACCAAGAAGAATTTGCTTACTGTACCAGAAGTACTACCCATCTCCAAACTCAACGTGGCCCTGTGACTGGAAACACTGTAACAGTATTTCTGTCTGGAACTTGACAGATAAATTCAGAAACTGATTTCACTGGAACAAGCTAAAATAAAATCTGCCTTTCCAGTCTCCACAGGACCTATGTTTTCCAGTCTTAACTTGTTCCCAGCTTCAGCCGTGTTCAAACAATTTCTCTCCAACTGTAAGTACTAAAACATTGCCTCACAGACAGGAATAGTCATCAGTAACTTCTTTCTTGAAGAAAACATACCCTAGGTTTGACCTATAGATATGAGGACACGAGGCATTAAAAAAACCAAACCAAAAACGAAAAAACCCCACAGCGGTGCAACAATAACTACTGAAAACATAGATTCCCATAAAAGAAGTTAATATATTTTACGTGTCAATTGCATGTTTCCTTTTTATGTTTGCAAATGGTAAAATGAATATTTTAACTTTGTTGCACTTTAGTTTCCGAAAATAAAACAGTGATGATAGAAGACAAATATTATTTATAAAGTGTTAACAATTTCTTTCGTGTAGTACTCCACAAAAAATCCAAGCAGTCATTTACAAGGGAAACATCTATAAGCCTTATGTCCATTAAACAAATGTGACTATATTAAGCTAAAGATTAGTCAGGCAACCAAAACATGTCTATCTTAAGAAAATTTTAATCGACAATTTTTAATCAACAGTTCAGCCAAAAGGATTTCGTTACTCAGAACCATTACATAGCCTGCCCTACACTCCAGACAGAACAAAACATTTAGTTGCATTTCTAAGATGCATGTTTGTATCCTGGTTTTTAATTTATATGGCACATTTAGCATCATCTTCTGAAAATCTAGTAGGGGTAACTAGGTGGGAACAAGAAATGAATGATTTTCAGACCAAGACTAAAGCCCTTTGGCAGAACAGAGTAGGGAAACATTATGTATTACATTTGCCCAATATTACAAGTATTTTTTGCACAAAAGTTTCTGATGTCTGCACCTTTTGCAAACACCTTCTCCATGCCCCCTCTTGCCCAATAAATTGATTCACTCAAATGCAGAGGTCTAAAAATCTTCACTACAAAGTTCCCTGAAATAGAAGATGAACTTTGAGGCAAAGATTGTTCAATATTACTTACCAACAAGACTAACTTAAAAAAAAAAAAAAAAGCCCAAACAGAAAACCCCACCAAATTTAAAACAACTCCTTAGAAAGGGACTTTACGCAACTCTTTCTGGTTTGGCATTTACAAGTAAACCAACTGTTAAATACATGTTTTGGTTGTCTGCAAATCTAGCTACTCACCCCTTCGCACATGTAAAATTAAATTTGGCAAAATAGACCATTGCCACAACGAGGTGGTTGGCCATTTCACTTCTTGTATACTCTACACATGCCAAAACTCATATAGTTAGTGACCTCCCTGGTGCTCAGGGAAGCAAAGCGTGACATACCGTGATAAACTGCACTCTTTGGAACAGCTCCAGTAAAATGCCCAGACAAACTGACATGAGCTCAATTCCAAGGTATATCAGCAATCTCCATGGCTTTTTTCTGTCAGTAGCCAAGACTGCACTTGCTACTTCAGAAATGCACTGCCATGAGCAAGCAGATCTGGGAGGCTCAAGTTTTGGTCCTGCCAGTGATTCATTCTGGCTGTGTCCAAATGGTATGACAAGCATGTTTAACAGCTCCTGGATAAATAGGTACACCACAGTCACATCCTGACTCCAAACTGAAGGAAATGCAGTAGCAATTATCCCCTCCTATAAACCTGCTTCTGTGGAAACACAATGCAGGCAACACAGGCTTACTGTGGTCTAGTAAGCTGGATGATCAAGAGCCCAGAACCACGGAACACTTTGCCAATCTGACCTGCCTCATTGCAGGCGGGTTAGGCCATAATTAAAAGAAAGAAGAAAAAAAAAAAGAAAACAGAAAAATAAAGGAAAGAAAGTCCCCTTGAAAAGCTTAACATACTATACAGAAAACTTCCTATCCCACACACATACTCATACATTACAGCCTATATACAGCCATAAAGCATAGAAAGAAAAGCTTTCTTTTTCACTAAACGTAGACAAAGCCTCAACAGGAGGCACAATAGCATCGTAAAATATAAAGAGAGATCAGCAAAGATGAAAGGAATCACCTGTTCTTCCAGCTCAGTGAAGACAGAACAAACAGTAATAAGCTTAAAGTACAGCAAAAGACACAAGGACAAAAAGACAGGAAAAAGTTATCAGTAAAGCAACCTACCTAAGCATTAGGGTAAACTGCTTAAATAGGTTTGAATTCTCAGAGTATTATTTTACTCCTAGAACAGTGGGAAGGACTAGATCACTCCTGAGATCTCACAGTTCATTAATTTTATAACCCTATTTAATAACATAGAACCTACTCTTGGAAAGACTTAGGTGTGTACTTAATTTTAAGCAGTAGATCACTCCTGAGATCTCACAGCTCATTAACTTTATAACTCTATTAAATAACATAGAACCTCATCTTGGAAAGACTTAGGTGTGTACTTAATTTTAAGCAGTTGACAAATCTCATTGAAGTCAGTGGGACTTCTCAGATTAAGCACCTCATTGAACACTGCATCATGTTTTGTCTATTCTGCACTACAAGAACAAACACAGCTAAAATGAAAGCAGAATAAAACCAGCCATTTGAACCCACAAAACATGCTGTATTAATATGCACAGAATTGGAACTGATATCCTGAGGTCTCAAAATGAGCACTGCACTAAAGTCACCTGCCTTCCTGCCTACCGCACCATAGGAAGAAGTGGATTGTTTACAGAGCTGTTAGTTTTGGGAGAGGCTTGTGTGCTAATAGTTCGAGATGAGCCTTCAGTCAACACTTTGACCACACATCACCCTTTCCTGGGCTGGGTCTTATTGCAACATTTTGGGTTTGCCAGGATTAAAACAATTTTAGTAGAGTAACTATGTAACTCTTTCATACACTGAACAGAAGAAAAAAAAAAAAAACAAGTTAACCAACTGGAGCTGCTCTATTACATTTGCGTCATTGACTTTGACTGTGGACCTTTAGAAGGCTCTTGCTTGTTTACCAACCTTTCAGGGGCAAGACTTCCTAACCTTGTATTAGGGAAATCAGCATCCTAGAGTCAGTTCCCAGCATGCAGTCCCAAATGGTTCCTGAGCTCAGAACAAGAGTTAATGACAAAAGCTTCAAGAATCACCTGGCTATCACCTTTCTACATAAGGGGTTGCTGGGGACTTGGACTACAAGCTGGACAGAAGCTCCATTTTCTGTCCTGGTGAAGGTTGTGAAGTGTTAGCATTTGTTTACTGCTCTGAATCAGAATGAAGAGTACTCAACTGGTACAAAATATTTCAAGAGGAAATGTACTTTGACAGTATTATAACTCCAGTGAATAAATACAGTATTATTTAAATATCTTAAGTAAAAAAAGTAGTGATATAACAAAATAAGATGTTTTTACTTCACTAGAAATATCCCCAGCACAGCATAATTTCAAAATGAAAATAGGTCTGATTTTTTGATACTTGTCAGTCAAGAACACAATTTAATTCAACTTATCCCACCACATATCTACCAGCTATTTACCAGTAGAGCACATTTCAAGCAAGAACATTTAAGTCACTTCTATAAATAGTTTAGACATACAACCATAGTTTGTAGTTAACTTCAGCTATTGAGTTAATTTAAAGATCCTACAGCAAAAGCAGTACAAGAAATACAGGGGTTTTTTTCCTGCCTGGGAGTTTTGCTGTATTATTTGAGCCTGAGTGCTGATGCCATAAACCACAAGTCATTCCTCGCACAGTTTATACATAAATTGCAGGAGCAGGAGCAGGTCCACTGTGGAGCTGAGCCAGAGAATACAAGGATCCCATGGCATTTTACACCTTTTAAAGAAAGTAGTTCAGACAGCTTGCAAGTAATGCTGTCCCACTGCTGGTGAAACTGGAACAGCAACCTGTGCACATTTTGCAGCTCCAAGGCTGTAAAATGCAAGCTAGTGAAGAGGTCTTTCGAAGTGACCAGGGAGGGAGGCAGTCTTAGGAGCCTGAGATTGCTGGATGGGTCCCAAAATATTTGGGATAGTGGGTACTGGAGCACATGTAGGTCAACAATAAGGTTGGTAGCACAGAAAAGTTGCCCAGACCACACATATGTGTGAGAGACAGGAGCATTGAGGAATAAGCATGTCTTACAAGTCAAGTAAGTGCTGGGATACACGAGTGTTGCTGGAATAGAGCAATTTGATCTGTTAGTAAGCACACCAAATGCTGGTTGAACAGGTGTCCTTCTGTCTGGCAGCTGCTCTTACTGTACGTATGAAAGGCAAGTAGATCCCAGGAAGGCACAGCAGCGAAAATAATCACAAAAATGAAATGCAAGCAAAGAGCAGAGCTATGCAAATATACAATTTCCTCACCCTTTTGGACACTGAGGTTCAGTAATGTCCTCACACTCTTCTTCAACCCAGCTTGCCTCTCCTTAAAACAAATGAGTGCAATTTATTTTTTAAGACAGTACATTCTTACTGATAAATGTAAGATTTTTTTCATTTTACTGTGTGCTTTTAAAGTCCTTACTCCTTTCATACAACTACGGGTACATATGAAAGATATAGGAATTTGTTGGGAATATTTACCTTTACAAACAGCTTGATAATTGACACAGCAATCTTTGTTTTCCACACAGTCATCTGAACAGGAACAATGATATTCTGGTCGCCTCTTTTCTCCACACCTGAATTTATTACATGTCCATATGTGGGCTAAAAAACAGATGAGAGAGAAGGACAGCACAGTGACTTACACAATGTTGTAAGTGCAGAACTAATAAACCAAGTGTAAAGTTAGGTCTCAAATGTCTACTCACTGAAAAACAGCCTTGAGTTCTCATTCATGCATAGTGTTGCAAACTTTGGCACTTTGGAAAATAGAAACACCCTGTCTGAGTTCAAGAAGCATTTGGACAATGCTTTCAGGCACACAGTGTGATTCTTGGAGTGTCCTGTGCAGGGCCAGGAGTTGGACTCGATGATCTTGACGGGTCCCTTCCAATTCAGCATATTCTATGATACTATGATTTTGTTATCAGTTGTAAACACAAGTAGATCCTTTACATTCAGTGAGGGTAAGCATGAATGAATTTACCAGTTGAGTGAATATTTATGTGAAGCTCTTAACAGAGACATGGAAGGCAAATCTAAATGTTTGAACAGAGGACACTCAAGGTTTTTTCATACATTTTCATACATGACTAGCAATTAGAAATCCCTAAAAGCACTGTCAGAGGTTAATCTCACTTTCAGGATACTGAACTTAAGTAACTCCACTAATATCAATAGATCTTTACTTCTGTGAGAGAGGGAGAAGAATCTATTATGATTCTAGTTACATGATACTACTGGGAAATAAGAATTTGATTCTCCACTGATGTTAAGGCTAATTTTTAAAAAAAACAACATAAATCAATTCATTCCCATTCTTAGAGCTAAGATAGACTCTCCAGTTTGTTTTTAAAGAATTTTTTTAACGGAGGGAAAATGATGTAATTAAACAGACAGCAGAGTAAACTCTATGTAACTATATATACATACAAATATATATACATATATCTCAACTATATATGCAACTTTATATATATAAACAAAAAGCTTTAGGCAAATGAGATGACCTTTCAATAGCAGTCAGTTGAAGCAGGGATTTGTGCCTAGTTTAATCATTTGGTTTTCAAAGTATACATTGGAATTCTAAATTTACCACTGTTGTCTCACCCAGAAATTAATGAAATACATGTAAAGAGGAGCAAGAAGAAAAATAGTTACCTGAAAAGAATGTTGCATTTGAAGCATCAAGGCAAAATCAAAGTAGAGAAAACAGTCAAGTTTTGCCCTTAGTGTTCTACCTGCACTAACAACTTCCCCTGTAAAATTTCTCTGAGGTATTTTTCAAACCTTTGCCTATCTGACCTTTTCTTTCTGGCAAATCATGACAACTGCTACTCATTTTGCAATCCTTCTCCACCAGTGCAATCTGTTTTGTCATTCTGCCTTGATTCGTGCTCATGACCCTTGCTTCACACTCAAGCTGGGAAGTAACACGGCAAAGGGCCAGAATAGCTGGGTAAGGAGAGATGGCAGCTTTTACAGAGCTGCTCTGTCCTTTCCCTTTTTCACGCAGGCAATGACAGAAAAATACAATATGCGGAATGCACTTCTGTTCTGGGCTTGCCTGAGAATGTAGGAGTTGTCCCTGATGTCAGGGACAATGCAGGTCACTGTTCTCTTACCACCAGACAAAGAACAAAAAGCTGGCTAAGATCTCAAGTTGCAGTTATTCCTCCTCTTTCCAAGGGGGAAGGCAGCAGCACAGTCTGTTGTAGCCTCCCTCCTCACAGGAGAGCTATGGGAAAGCCATTATAGTGGTTATGTCAGTTCCTATGTAGTCCAGCTGGCTGAAATACAAGCTTTGTTTCTGTAAAACAGCAGCTGTACAAAGCCCTGATGTTTCCACAGGAGTCCCCAGTAACCCCATCACCACTGTAACTCCACTCAGGAATGCAATGGAAGGAGCACAAAGAGAGGGAGATCACTGGCATCAAAACCACTCTGCTGTTCAGTAGCCCCTCCTTTGCATTCACAGCCCATCTGAAAGAAATCCTGA
Organism: Lepidothrix coronata; assembly: GCF_001604755.1. Taxonomy (NCBI): domain Eukaryota; kingdom Metazoa; phylum Chordata; class Aves; order Passeriformes; family Pipridae; genus Lepidothrix; species Lepidothrix coronata. The sequence continues at coordinate 11,828,892 of NW_016690185.1, read as the reverse complement.
CCACAGCAGTATTCACATATGCTGAGGTGTCTCTTGTCACAGAACAGGAGAGATTGCTCCCACAATCATAACCTGGACTACCTTTTCATCCTTACCTGGTTGTATACATGTTTCCTGGTAATCTAAGCAGCAGTTTCCAAGCTTGACACAATCTTTATCACAACGGCAGCTTCCAAAGGTCCTTTCAAAGCAACGACCTTTGCAGGTTTTCACTGTAATATTGGATAGTGTTAGTGTCAGTGGCTGAGCCCAAATCAGTCAACATGCAAAAGAAATTAATACAGTCAGTTTGTGAGATGACACAGTTGGTCATTCCAAACTTACAGGATGGCTGCAAAAACAGTGACAGCCAAAGGAAAGTCTTGACCCAACTGAATATTTTCTCTTACTAAACAAAAATATTTTTCATCATATTGAACAAAGGGGTTTGTTCTGCTTTAACAAGAACATGGTGTTTCATTACTGGCAGAAACAAGTGAAACAAAAGACTACAATTCCCATTGTGACTGTCCTTGCCTGTCTGTCTCACCGGAATATTTGACTACAGTCATTCAGAACATGGAAGATCTGTTGAAGAATGTTTTCGCTGTGGGTGCCCTAGGCAATGAAATGCTTCTTCAGAGAACACTAATCTTCATTTTCATGTCTGACAGTTATAAATAATCAAACATTAATTAGAATCTAAACTGAATTGCCTATGCTTGCAACTCTCCCATGCCCTGGGGAGGAGGAACTGAAGAAGCCTCACTTCTGCATCCCACTGTACCATGAAGGTGCTATCTCAAGACACAAAAAGGGCTGTTCCAAAGCAGATACAAGAGATACAAACTTGAGTTGTATTGCTCACTTGTTTATTTTTTCTCCCCTTTTAATGTGAAAAAAAGACATAGCATTCTTCCACTAGACTAGAGTTGCTGGGGGCAGGGGAATTAAAAAAATAAAAAAAAAAAAACAGACCAGAAACTTGTCATGTGAAGCATTAACAAAACTTAAGCAGTTGGTCAGTCTGTCTAATCCTGTGCAATCACCAGAAAGGAGCGAGGTAAATTCTTCATCATCTGGCTCCTCAAGAATCTTAAGGTGTGTGATATTAGGAAAAGGAGATACTAATCAGCCAATGCTACAAAGCTGTAGTAAAATGAGAAAAATACTATATATATTCTGGTGGAAAATTAATAATCTGAATTTTAGTTAAAAATCATTGTTCAACAGATCAACTTTGAAATTATTCTTGATAGTTGTTCACAAAGCGAAGCTTGATTTCTTAAAAAAAAAAAAAAAAATCTTTCGTAACCTTCTACCTGAAGAAACTTCACCATCAAAAAAACTCACATATTTTTCAGGACAGAAAATAGACAGAGGAATTCCACAAGGAATGTTTTCAGGCTACAATTCTAACCAGTAAAAAAAATAACTTTTTTTCCCCCCCATAATTGTCTGGAAAAGATGAAAAACGAATGTTCCAGGACAACATGAAATACAAGTTGTTGGTTGGAGGTTTTTTTATGGTGAACTGAGAAAAGCCAGCCATGTGACGCCACCACAGTGACAGCTGGGATACATGGAAGCTGCCAGATCAGCCACCGAGTACCAGGATCAGTTTACTGCTCAAGTGAGTACACACAAATGTTGAGTACACCTGAGGTTTATTTTCTGATATATTCAGTACCCTCTAACTGATACTGCTTCAAGCAATGCATCCAATCCTCTTCTGCAGCAAGAAAAGGTGGCATTCTGGTAATACAAAAATTAATTTACAAAAAGAAAAAAAAAGCAAATATTAGTAAATAAAAGGCATATTAGTTACCATCTTTTGAACAGCTAGGCTTCAGGCCAAATATACATCCTAGGATTGTTGTTAACATGCAGACACAGAGTACCTGTGGGACAGGAAGGAAAAGAAAGTAATCTTAAATTACGACTGAATGGTTTTGAAATCCCTCATTTTCTCTATAATGTTAGACAATTGTACACAAATTTATAAACATGCAGATTAGGAGGCTGATTTCACAGTTTTCACCAGCAGTTTTCACTCCCACAAGTAGTTGTTATTTGCCATCAATTACTAGTGCGTGAATATGAATATTGTCACAACTGGGCCTATGTATATAATTTCTTATCAAACCATTTAACACAGATATGATGATATAGTTCTTTCTCATTTCTTTCTTGATTTCTTTTATATTATGTTTTCATGTTGATATACTTCTTTCTATATTTCTTACACATATACCCATATCGAAAACTTTTCTTGCTCCACTCTTTCCTTTCTCCTTGTTTGTTCTAACAAGGTAAAGCAAAGTTTTGCCATTAACCACAGATTACAAACAGAAGGCATGGCCCTTAAGTGAAATCTATAATAAAGGGAAACCTTTTCCCACTTCCCAGTATCCAGTTCATACTAGATGTGGGTCCACACCATGGTAAGCAACTGTGGCATGTCACATTAAGGTTGACCACAGTGTCTTGCACTGTCCACAAAATATGGCTGTGTTTATTTTGGATTCTGGATTCATTAAAGTTATCAAACAAGCACCATATTATCCTTGTCCAGCATTTCAGGGCAAGATTTAACACCTACTCAAATACAAAGATTTCTTTTAACCTCATTAAGTATTGGATTTGGTCCATAAACTCTAGAAAAAGTGTATTTACTATCAGTGCATATACAGTATCAAGGAGAAGTCAATAATGAGGGCTATTGCATTCAAGTGTAGAATGCATTAAGGTAGCTTGCCTGAAGTCATGAAACAGAAGGCACTATAATAATGCAGACTTTCTTATACAAAAGTATTTGGGGAGCTTTGGGTAGGGGAGAATGTACATGTCACTTCTCCAGTCACTTTTTTCTGTGGAAAAATTGCTTTGAAGCAATACTTCAATAACTTTACTTGCATGCCTACATGAAGTCTCTCCCCTTTTTCCTTCTTTCCCATCAGTAAAAGCTGCTGAGTCAAGTCTCTTGAGTAGGATGCCTGAATCATGTTGTGATGTGGCAAAAATTAATTCCATTTTAAAATGCACTTAATTATTTATCAAGCTTAATTTTTTCAAAGACTGTGAGCACTTCAGTACCTAAAAACTATTTGTGCTGTTTTTAACAACTATACAGGTCGCTGTGCAATTTTGTTCACTAAGAAGTTAATAAAGACAGTAAGAAAGCATGGAATATGCAGCATTGAAATTCAGATATTATTCTGGATTTCTGAACTACAAATTATCATTAAACAAATTATCAATATAAACAATATTACCCATATAGCATTCATGAAAAAAATGGAATGACAGACTGGACCTGATGAAGCTTTGGTCTAGGATTCTGAACCAGGCAAGTTTGGAATCTTATTCAACACCATGTATAGCAGAGAAACAAACACTTCGAGTTCAAATCTGTCTTTGAACTGACAGGGAAAGAAGGAAAATCATAAAAGAATAAGGTGGAAAAAATCTAGCATTATCAGTGCAGCCGGATATGCAAAAACTTACAGAAAGATGCAAGTCTCCATTAACTCAGCTGTCAAGAACAAACACAACTGCAGAGTTCTGTACTTGTCTTTTTTTTTTTTTTTTTTAAATCAGCATACTAACACATGCGGTATCAACAACATTTTCTGTTAAGTCAATATCAGCAACATTATCTTTAATGTAAATTGTTCTGGACCTTTGAAGTCTTCCGTACAAAACAACACCCAGATAAGAGCAGGTGCACAGGCAGGTATGTAACATGTCAAATGCAAGTTGTCAAAGCCCAGCAAAATCAGAGTAGAGAGCAAAGCCTGTTATTGCCCTTTTAACGTCTATTATATATTATTATTGTTGTTGTTATTTGGAAATTACAAATCGATTAATTTGTTTTTAAAAAGCCAAGTTGAGCACATTTTATTTCAGGGTAATGATATATTGCTTCTCTGCTCCCACCAGGACCTGGTACTATAATCAAGGAGTAGAATGTCCTCTGATGTGTAAGCACAGACATGCTTTAAAAAAAAAACCCACAGCTACTCTGTCTGCAACAGCTTTATTCTCATATCTTCAAATAGCTGCATGACCTATGGAACTTAAGCCACCTAAGGCATCCTTGAATGGTAAACACATTGCAGTGCCATTAAATGGACAATTAATATTCCCTTATGGAATTTCAGTATAGTTAATGCAGGAATTGATTCATGATACCAAGTTAATGTAAAAATAAAATCTAAATAAAACCCATTCCAAAGTGATAGCATTAATACTTCTCAACATATAACTGGTAAAACCTCACAAAATTTCTCATGAACAATTTCCGAAATTTTGGCATCAAATGTTACAAAATCAGTTTTGTGTTGTATTCCAGATTTTCAGTTTTACACTTCTATGAACATAATTCTAATAGGCCAAAACAAAAGGATTATGTTCACTGAGGCACATGAGTGCTGTTTTGGGTAGGAAATACTACAAAATGCAATACTAAATGCAATAATAAATGAAGATTTTGAAACTCTATTGACTCACTACATTAAAACTTTTGTTTTCTTAACATTAGTCCCAATAGCTTAAATTTTAGTCCTAAAGATATCTTACTGCAAAATACTAAAGCTTCCCCTTCTTTTTTCTTTCTTTCTTCAATGCTTAATGAGGAAGTTTTACGCAAATGGGAAGCTTAGAGGTAAAGCATTTGACAACGTTCTAGGACAGCCAACTCTAATCCAGTGGACTATACCATGCAATTGCAGCTTAGTGTTTAAGGCCTTGAATTGAAGCTTTATCTTGAGCCTGAATGACTTTGGTCACATGGATATTATCCACACAAATGACAAATGTTCTGCTGGAACAATGAGGAGCAGCTAACACTGGTCAACAGCAGCAGTAGTCCTAACTAGGTGCAGTAAGAGGCACCAGTAGTTGACCTACTGTCAGCTCTGCAGATGATGAGGAATATTCAAAACAATTGTAAAGGTTGCCTAGATACAGAAAAACATCTCACTGCTGCAGCCCAAACTAATTTACTTTATTTCTTTCTGTGTTGCAACATATCTCTGTTGCCTAGAGAATTGTGGATGTCCCATCCCTGGAAGTGCTCTAGGCCAAGTTGGAAGGGGCTTTGAGCAACCTGGTCTAGTGGAAGGAGTCCCTGTCCACAGCAGAGGAGTTGGAACTACATGATCTTTGAGGTCCCTTCCAACTCAAATCATTCTATGATTCTATATGGGACCTCACTGCAGCAGGTAGGTTACCAATATTACCTGAACTATTTTACATACAGGTAACTCAGGTTTGGGATGCTGCAGTCTGTTGCATAAAGATCACATATTTTTTCAAAACACAGAAGGAGAACTAGCTGCATGCGTTCTTGTTTACCAGAACTTTGTTTAGCATTCTGCTGCAAGCACCAAATTCAAATCTCTAGCTACTACCACATTGTCATCCTAACACCTGTCTTGAAGGTTTAATCTGTCTTTTTTAAACAAAAGGAGAAAATCTTACCTGTTCTTTCTCTCTCATCCATATTCTTCCACTCAAAAGAGAAAGCAAGAAAAAGGTGCAATTAAGAAGGAATATGGGAATCCAACATTAAGTAGGAAGGCAAATAAAATTAAAGAATCTGGCATTGTAATACAGAAAAGCAGAAAATGAACATTTTATGATCTGTGTCTTGAGAGATTGCTAGGACAAAATGTCATATTCAGTTTTAATATAGTATCTGAGAAAAGGTTTTAAAACAACACAGTAACAACTGCAGAGAAGAACGTGTCCTTTTTTGTTTTAAAAATAATTTTTAGAAAGTTTGTTTTGGAATCACAAAAACATTGTCATCTAGGGATAAATCTCTGTCCCATCACTGCTTCCTTTATGTGGGAGGAAGCAATAAAAGCTTTGCTTTGTAAACATTATAGTGGTTGGGAATAGGTGGTTGAGCATCTGGAAAACTGCAATCCTGAAAACATTTTGAAAGTCTTTTATTTTGAGCTGGGTAGATGGAAATATGATAACATGGTTAGAGGGGAGAATCATTTCCATCACTCATCTCTAGAACTGCAGCTGAATAGAATTTCTCAGCAGTGATTTCAGGAGGCAAGTGGAAGGGCCAGCAAGCACGCAGGCTGCATACACCACATCCCGAAGAGCCCCATCAACTGTACAGGTCTTAGTGACCTACCAAGAAATCTCTCACCAGCCTTAGGTACCCTTTCCTTTGCTACTGTATTTTACTCTTCTTTACACAGTTAATACTACTGTCCCTTTTTCTTTGCTCTTCCTTAGCTGAGTCCATCTAACCCACTCCCTTCTTCTATTCTCTATTTTCTCTGGCAAAGAATACATTGATACTTCTTTTAAGGAATATTCATTCTGAATTAAGTTTCTTTCTGTGTTGATTTTTCTCACTCTGCCTGCCATGTACTCAGTTGCTTCCCATCTCCCTTTCTTCATCCTTGGTATTCCATGGCCAACAAAACTTGTCACTCCAAGATTTAAGACACATCCATTAAAAACTATGCAATTATCAAAGAAACAATGCAAAGTAATGGTTTTCCAGTCTAACCTTCATGATTGGCTCTCACAGTTGTGTCACATCGATCCATAAAGGGAGGATGTCTAGACCGGATCTGTAATGCCAGTAATTACAAAAACCCATGGAATTTTCCAAAACCGCTGGGGGATCAGTGAAAGGCATACTATGTTTTCACTGTTTTGTGCCCCTAGAATAAATGACTAATGACCTGGACCTTAAAACTGAAATATCTTTGAGAAAGAATTTCAGCTTCAAAAGTGTAAAGAATGCAGTAACAAGTAATGAATTTCAAGCAAAAAAGGGTCACCTTTTGTCTCTAAAAGAACACTGTTAAAAATGCAGAAAGCATACTGTATAAAGAAAAAAAACCCCTTATCTACACTTGCCAGGGACAGTGGAACACTGGCTTGTAAAAATGATTTTTAAACAAGCTCCGTTTCATTCAAAAGCTGCAGATACTTAATGAAGTTCACCAAACCGAAAGAAGGTGAATACTTTACTCAACCAGCACTACTACATACTTAAGTAAATCACCTAAAAAAAAAGTTACCAGCACTGAACCAAGTGGACCACCTCCTCACCTCCTTCTTGAACCACTCATATTTCTTTCCACATTTGTAAATATTTTTATGATCTTCAAAGACTTGTTTCTGTTTATCCACATTCCACACCTAGAGGCCTGCAGGAGGAGAACCACTGAGACTCTGAGGTCCTGGCTGTCCTAAAACGCTAAAAGTGACTAAACTATTCTGAAGTCAGTGGATAAAAAAGCTGGAGCTTACACCCAAAACCTTTTCAGAGCTAAAAAGGTTTATTCTAAAAATATATAGGCATTATTGTTTTCCCTCTCAAAGCAGTACACAGAAGGTCTACTCTCATTCTTTCTATTTAATGTTTTCAAGACTATTATTATATATTACTGCAACCTAAGGTCATTCAAAGGACAAGAATGTTTTAAAGGTAGATCAAGCCACTGTAAGATATTATAAAAAGCCTTCACCGAGCTTACCAAAGAGTGATAACTCTTCATTCAGCAGAGAATTATCAGCAGAAGACACCACATACTATAGTTCTCTAAATACCTTCCAGCACTATTCAAGCATCTGATTTGGGGTGGGATGGGAGAAGGGGAAGATACAAAAAGATAGAACAGAGTTAGCATCTGTCAGCTGGAATCTAAAATATTTTTTTTACTTGGTGTTTGCTTAACTGTATGGGTACATATTCTCCTGGAAGTCATTAGCACATGAGCTGCTATCAAAGCACACACATTTTACCGTATCTGTTATGTTTTTCAGTGCACTTTACATCATGGGAGAATTTAGAGAGAAACTAAAATGCAACTGTATGCTAGCCAAAAACAAGGGAAAATACAACTTCGAACTGAATTCCCAGAAACCAGAGAGCAGCTGACTCTGCTATTTAATCACCAGGCAGATTTTTGTAAAAACGCTAAGGATAAACAGGACTGAAAACTGATCTTACAAGAAAAAAGTAAATATTGCACTTTCAAATATGATTCGTTTATTCAGCACAGCAGAATAAGAACACAGATCAAAGGCCTCCACGTGTCATCCAGATGTGATATGAATTGCGCATTGGCAACCAGATATGAATGCACGGTTGCATAGAAAGAGAAAAAACTGCCAGTAATTATGCCAACTAAAAACTGTTTTCCAAACAAGCTGCACTTGACCCATGAATAAAAGGAAAACTGAATATGAAAATATGGCCTTGAGCCATCTTCATGCCCTTCCTATTCCAAAAATCTCTTTTCAAGAATAAAGCTAAAGCTGCTTCAGTTTAGAGTACTGTCATGAGAGTTGTAACAAGAACAGTGTAAAAAGGGAGCTGCTTCTACTGGGTATGGATAATAACACCAAATATACCAAGTAAACCTATATTCAACTCCATTTTTCCAAGGCATATGCTGTTGTTACTGTTATAATGACAGCAACATTAACCTCCACATGAAGACACAGCAGCCTCAAAGAGCAAGCGAAGAAATTCTGTAAAACACTGTAAGAATATAAGGAATGGAAAAAAATTGCACAACCACAAAGCAGTATGGGAAGAAGTTGAGACAAATTAGGTTTAATAGAATCATTTGGGTTGGAAAAAACCTTTAAGATCATCAAGTTCGACTGTTTCAGTTATTCACGATAGGTTTTTACTAAGCACACTGATATCAATCACTAACACATCTTCAGCCTTGAGTCCTTTGGCAGTTTTCCCAAAATGAAGAGCAGGGCTGACAAAGAAGCCATTATTTATCTCTGCACCCTTTGAATACAGCCCCTCAAAAAACAAAAATTTTGATGCTTCACAACACAGAAACATATTTGAGCCAGAAGAGGATTCAAGAACTGGCCCACTTACCAGAGATAAACAGCACAATGAAACATGCATGGCCACGCTTGATTATTGACTTTTGTTAAAGCAGCTTATAACAACATTATAGCTTTTGTTATTCTATGAAAAACAAACAAACAATCTTTAACACAAACTTGTACCCTAATACTACCACATATTAGAAAGAATTTATATACATAGATTTGCCGATATGCCATTGAACAGCAGAACTGGATCAAGGTTCATGCTCACCTGAGTTTCTTCAGAAATGCAAATATTTCATTATTTTTCTTAGTAATTTCTAATACTGTCTCCAACATGAAAAACTCCTTATACCTTTCATGTTTTCAAAGCCTTTATTTTGCTCTGCTCCTTCTTTCAGCTGGAAGCAACAGAAACATAGCTTCCACAGTGAGTTGACTCAGAACAATTCACTCTGTGTAATTCTACTGATATTAGTGGAAGGATGCAAAAGGAAAATTTTTGAAGAGCAGGAGTTGAAAGGAAGCTTTGCATAATTCTTGTATCTTTGGTCTTGCTTGAAATCTAAGTTTTAGCACAGTAACTAAGTTGTTCTGAGTTTAAGTTAATAATTAAACCTAGAGAAAGCCTATCCACTTGAATTAACATGTTCCTTATTATTTTAGTATCCAAGAGACTTGTAGAAGTACATCAAGTGTGTTCAGAACAAGAGCACACTCCCTTCTCCCAGAATTTTGGCTGCGTGTGCTTGGGGCCAGTTCTCCAATACTGGTTGAGCAATTGATAGAACTGCTTGGGAAACCCCAAACAGCCTTGAAGACAGTTCAACAAAAAGCTAGAGGAAGCCTCAGAAGAGTCATTCACACCTGTTTTAGCCTGTTGCACCACTGTCCCTGTCTGAACTGTGTTACAGCCACACAGCAGTCAAGTCCATCCTGGCCAAGCATTCTATTGACCGTAATTCACAGGCCTTCCTTTCTTTACTTTGATCTGTCTCATCACTATATACTCATCTGGCAATTTAGACTATTGGCTGAACCTGGTTAGCATCCTCAAACTTGCTGTGCTCACCTTGCTCACATACAGTGAGACTGCCCCTTTACAATGAGGCCACAATGTGTCTGCCTTGTTGTCACTACTGGATACAGTTTTTCCTTCTCTTCCACTGTGACCTGCCCTCAATCTGATGCCTGACAGGTTGATATGGTTTGAAGCTGGCTCCCTGCCAAGTCTCCAAACCTTACCACCAGAAGTCCCCCCCCCTCAAAACCTCAGGGAGAAGAGGGAGAAAAAAACAACCAAGAAAACCCAAAAGGAGAGAGAGACAACCAAAGTGATATATATAAATATATTTACACTTATATTACAATTATATACAATTAAAATATATACAATTTCACAAGGGAAAGGGAAGGGGAAAGGGAAAAGGAACAAAACTAAAATAAAATATATATATATCCCAATCAGTAGCCTGAGATCTAGTAACTAAAAGAGTTAGCAAGGAAATATCTCACACTTTCCTTGGGACAACCGAGAGTCGCTCTGGGCCGATCGCCGGCAACCTCCGCCTCCCAAGGTCGACAAGGCCTTACCAGGCCTCGCTCCCCAACACAGCAGACTCAACAGCAGGGAACCTGCACCTCCAAGCCGCCGGAAGGAAAGAGAGCGAAGCCTCTCCTCCTTTCTTCTTATAGTCTGGCTTACGTAAAAATCGTAGGGAATACTGGGTAAATCTGGACCCTTCCTTGGTTACAAACTGGTCATCAAGGAAGGCCTAGCCCAAACCACCACACAGGTAGATGAAGATTATTACTGCAAAATTAAAGAATGGTAACAGAAACCCTAAGGTGTGAATTGAGTAAGAGCTCTGAATGCTGGAGCAGGAAGTCTGAGCATGACACCAATCATGACTGACCCCAGTCACTCACTTGTTTTGCCTGAATGGACCAAAGGGCTGATCCTAGCACACTACAGGCTGACCTATCAGCAGGTATTCCACATTAAATTCCTAGGCACAACGTCGTTGTTTTCAGGCAGGCAACCAGCCAACAGCATTGATAGAAGAACCAGTCACCCATCTAGGTGTACTTCAGCCTGTTGCAAGCTTTACACTCCAGCTGGAGTCCAGGTAGCCAAAGGCATTCACACACACACACTGCACTCCAAGAGGAGGTTTACCTAACCTGCACACTGTTTAGTCTATGCAGAAAGCCGTACCTAAACTTAAAGTGAGCTGAGGTGTGCTTAGCCAATTCACAATCACCCCTTTGACTGTGCACCCAAATTCAACCTAGTTCAGCAATAAAATTTAAACTGAGTTCTGAGTAAAGGCATAAACAAAGGTGGTCTCTACTCTACTTTGTGAAGATTTTTATAGAAGTGGAATTTGGGGAAGATGTGGGGGTTTTGTTGTTCGGTTGGGGTTGGTTTTTGTTTGGTTGGTTGGGTCTGCTGTTGTTTTAGTTTGGGGTTTTTTTTCTATACTAAAAAAAAAAAAACCAATCAAACAGAAAGGCTCAATTTTTGCAAGTGTTTCTTTGGACAAGATTTTTTTCTTCATATCAGCTTCTATCATCTGGGAGAGGATACACCAAGTAGCTCCGTGAAGTGTAAATAAATAAAGCAAGAATACAAATTAACCCTGGAACCCCTTCAGAATTAAATGTCTAAATATTTCTTTATTTTTTACTGTCCAAGCAAGCAGCACAGCAAGATTATGACTTTTGTCTTCGCTACTCAAAATGAAGGTATCCAGTTGAAGAACAATAAAGAAATTGTGGGTTTACAGTTACCTTTGTATAATGACAATTATTTACAAAGTCTTCCTTGAAAAATTCATTGACTGAAGAGAAACATTAAAAGTTACAATGATTTTAAAATTCACCAAACCCCAAACTTTCTTTTGATGGCTTAAATTGAATAACAATGTCTTTTTGTTTTATAGTTACAACTGCATTCTAATTAATGCATTTAAGCAATATTAACAGCAAGTGCAATAAAAAAGGTTTTGTTAAATGTCAGTTTTTACTGTGTCTTGAGACTTAAAACCAAGTCACCACTGGAGCCAGAGAGCTGTAACATTGACAGAAGACAGCTGTAAGATACTCTTGTTTCCAAACATTGGAATACTTTCCTACAAAATTTTAAAATGTTGGAGATTGGCCAAGAACTGTTTTAATATTTCTAAACTGAAAGCGCCTCAAAGTCTATTTAAAATATGGCCATCCTGTCACTGTCATTTTTTACTTCATATTTCACCAAAGGATGCTTGATGACAAAAAAATTAAGTCACCTAACAGTCAGACACTTTAATACTACTTCTAAAATGTGTGGTGTTTCTTGGAACACACAAATCCCATTTAAGCTCAATCCAGCACTCTCATAGGAGCAAGTAAATTTCAGCAAGGACCACTTTTCCCTACTGAAAAATGGAAAAAAAAAAAAACCAACAAGTCACATAAAGTAAAACAATACAAAAAAGGCTGAAATTAAATGATTTGCTGAGGGCCAAAAAAAGATTAGAGGAAAGACTGAACATGTCACCCAGGTCTCCCAAACTCAGACAACAATCAGTCCTTCAATCCAGTGCTTAGGAACTGACTGATACCCATAAAAGTACCCACACTAAAGTTGGCTGAAGTGAATAGCCGTGTTCCAAATCACAAGGTTTCGGCAAGAACACTTTCCTGTCACTCTTTCCCCTCCTAACATAAATTACATTAATTCCTTAGTCTGTATGATAAGCAAAAAAGGAAACTCTGTGAGACTGGAACCAACTTTCTACACAGTCCTTCCACCAGAAAACAAGACCACATTGCAGCAATGGCAATAGTTTATCTAGTAATCACACTCTTCTCAGGAGCCTGAACCTGAGAGCAGAACAGCCTTTTGAAGGGTCTGGACCAATGCACTACTTTTCAACAAATCCAGGTAATTTCCCACCTGCTCTAATTGTTCTCCATCTTTCCTTCTCCAATAGCATGTGCAGAAGCAAAAGTAAGATAAATTTGTCAAGTATATCAAATAATACATACTTTGCATTTTTTTTTTCCTGGAGAAAGAATACAGAAATGCATTATTAAAAACAAAAAAAAAAGTACTAACCTATACAAAAGTTTGGGCATCTTCAAACATATTTAGGAGAAAAACCATCAATATGTAAACAACCAAAGAGGCATGCAATCTTCCAGATACCTATGTAAGAAAAGGTTGTTTCCACACCATCTCTACGGAGGAATTAAAACAAATCAAACAAACCTACAGCTGTCTACAAAGTCCTGGCATCCTGACCCATCTTTCCCTGCGTGAGCAGAAAGTCAGCAGATATGGGTTATTTTAGAAGAAAGTGGTGAAAAACTTTCAGGACTCACATAGAATATCTTGACATCCAACAGATCTCTTTTCTATAGTTAAGACTCTCTCCAGACTGCAGCCATGGTAGATATCGACTGAGACAGCAGAAACTGTCTCATTTATAATAAATGAGGTTTATGATTCAGATCTTACACATTAGGCTTAACATAGCAACCAACAGACAACTGAAAACAGATTTACAGAATCATGAAGCAGATACTTCTTGAAACTATGCTAAGGTACATGGAAAATACAGAGGTGATAAGTGACAGCCAACATGGCTTCACTAAGGGCAAATCATGCTTGACAAATATGGTGGCCTTCTACCATGGGGTCACAGCACTGGTAGATGAGGGAACAGCAACTTATATCGTCTACCAGGACTTGTGCAAAGCATTTGGCACTGTTCTACATGATGTCCTTGTCTCTAAACTGGAGAGACATGGATTTGACAGCAGGACCAGTCAGTGGATAAGGAATTGGAGGGATGGTCATGCTCATGAGTTATGCTCTGGGGTTTGATGTCCAAGTGGAGATCAGTGAGAAGTGGCCTTCTGCAGGGTCTGTATTGGGACTAGTGTTAACATCTTTGTCAGTGACATGGACAAGTGGGTCTGAGTACACTCTCAGTAAGTTCGTCAAGGACACCACACTGTGTGATGAGGTCAACACATTGAAGGGAAGGGATGCCATCCAGAGGGACCTGGACAGTCTTGAGAGGTAGGCCCATACAGAGGCCAACTGTGAGGTCCTGCACATGGGTCAGGACAATCCAGTACAGGTTGGGCAGAGACTAGATGAAGAGAAGCCCTGACAAGAAAGACTTGGGGGCATTAGTAGATGAGAAGCTCAAAGTGACCTCGTACCCTCAGCTAGTCTGCAGATGACATGTAGCTGAGTTGGTGCAGTTGACACAACAAAAGGAAGGGTTGCCATCCAAAGAGACCTGGACAAGCTCAAGAAGGGGGCTGATGAGAACCTAATGAAGTTCAACAAGTGCAAGTTGCTACACCTGGGTAAGGACAATCTCAGAGATGAGTACAGACTGGGAGAAGGACTCATTAAGAGCAGCCTGAAAAAAAGGACTTGGGGGTTTTCATAGATGAAAAGCTGGACATGAGCCATCAACGTGCGCCTGCAGCCCAGAAGGCAAACCACTGTATCAACAGAAGCATGACCAGCAGGTCAAGGGAGGCAGTTCTGTCCCTCTACTCTACTCTTGTGAGATCCCACCTGAAGCACTGCATGCAGTTCTGGGGTCCTCAACATAAGAAGGGCATTGACCTGCTGTAGCAGGTTCAGAGGAGAGCCACAAAAATAATCAGAGAATTGGATCACCTCTTCTATGCAGACAGGTGGAGAGAGCTGGAGTTTTCACTCTAGAGGAGAAAAGGCTCTTACAGCAGCCTTCCAGTACCTAAAGGGGCCTGCAAGAAAGATGCCTTTCTTACAAGGTCACATAGCGATAGAATGACTCTAAACTGAAAGAGGGCATGTTTAGATTAGATAGTAAGAAGAAATTCTTTACTGTGAGGATGGGAAGACAAACAGATTGTCCAGAGAAGTTGTGGATGCCCTATCCCTGACAGTGTTCAAGGCCAGGTTGGATGGGGCTTTGAGCAACCTAGTCTAGTAAAGGTGTCCCTGCCCATGATAGAAGGGTTGAAACCAGATGATCTTTAAGGTTCCTTCAGACCCAAACCATTCTATGATATGATAAGGGACCTTAAGAGGTTTTCAGTCCAATATCCTGCCCAAAGTTGAGTCAAAACTGAATTCAGACCTGGGTGCTCAGGGCTTTATGCTGTTGAGCATTCAAAACTTCCATGGACAAAGAAGACATAACCCCTCTGCAATCTGTTCCAGTGGTTAATTATCCTCATAGTGATTTTTGCCCTCCTCCCCCATATCCTGTAGGAAACTCATTTCAATTTATAGATATCATCTCATACTCCCACTGTGCATATCAGCATAGAGCCTGGTTCCATCTTCTTGATCACATCCGCAGAGGTATAATGAAACTGCAGTTAGATGTCCTTACCCAAGTCAACTCCTCCCCAGGCTGAACAAGTCCTGATCTATTAGCCCCTCCTCCTCACATGACATGAGCTCCAACCCCAGACCACCTTGGTGGCAATCCACTGAATGTCCTCCAGTTGAATTGAGCTTTCCTGTATTTCCTGTGTGGAGGGCCCCAGGCTGGACACAGTATTTGATGTGGTATCTAACAAGTGCTAGTATAGGGAAAGAAAAATTTTCTTGGTTTACCAGTCCTCAGATATTGCCCAGCACACTTAACTAAAATCAGTGCAGAGCCTCCTAAGGATGCCATCTGTATCATGGTATCCTTCACTGGTTTCACTTTGCAGATGATTACAAGACCTTGTCCTACCCACTGCTTTAGTCTGATTTTCAGGCTGATAAAGGATTCACTAGCTGTCCAAACGAAAAAGTAACGAAATCCACAGGAGTGCAGCCACATATCCTGGATTGCTTCTCACTGCATCTGCAACCAGCAATAAAACATAGCAGCTTTCTGGGAGTAGGCACCAAGAGTTGCTCTGTCAATCTGTTAAATAAAACCATATTAATTCACAGGTATTATATGAAGTTTAGCTATCCTCTCACTGAATTGCAGAAAGCAATTCAACAAAAGACTTCAGAAGACTATTTAGTGTCGGGATGCGCATAAAACACTTGCCTTAGGAAAAAGAAAAAAGACTGAACTGCCTTAATGAGAAAAGTACAAAGAAAAAATTTACAGACTTACAAACTACTTTAAGTGTATTCCCACAGCATTTTTTAAAACTTCACATTTTATTATCTTTAAGCACTCTGAAATGCTTGAGTTACTCTTTAGAGTAACTATCTATGTCTCAGTTTGGACCTTACTTGAACTTTTTTTGGTAATTTTTTTTTTCCTCAGGAACTCTCAAGCTGCAAAAACTCCTTAAAAATTTTTCTAACCATAGTGCTGGTTTAAATGAGCTTTCCAGTTCTGACAAAGGAAGTCTGAAACTGTAAAAAAGAAATGTTCTCTATGTTATTACTTTTCTTTCCTCTCAACATCTCAGCTGTTATACAGGCACGGAAAATTTTATTTTAATGGAATGAATGAATCAGACCAAAATGCAATGCCTGAGAGTTACTGGCAAGTGGGGATAAAAAGCCCTCAAACCTAAGCAAAGGCTACACTTCTCTTGGGCAGCAACATGCTGCTCAGTCACACAACAGCAGTGAGTGAGCCTGGAGAGACTACAGACAGCTCACTGGACTTCGATGGAAAAAGGTTTGAGCTCAAAAATCCGCAAGATAGTAAATGAAAAGTTGTGCTTCAGGTGCTTAGGGAAGCACCGTGGATTAGTAAATCCCTCCAGGCCTGTCCCACCATTCGAGAAATCCTCCCTATGCAGCAGCAACAGAAGAGTGACCTGCATGGTATGAAAACCTGCCACTGAACTTAAAGTTATGCCTGCCACAACAAACATTGCCAGAAGTGAAAGTGATTCTATACCACCTCCTTACCTACCTACACCGTCCCTCAACCAACGTCCATTCAGTTAACAACTAAGCACTGCCATGTAACACAGAGGCTTCTGGAGCAACCAACAAAACATACCCATAGAGTGCAAAGGGGACTATAACCTTTTGCACATGGGAACTCTGCAGTTGCTCTGTAATAGGGTAGGAGTGGCTTATAGACGGATGCAGGGAACATTGAGGTGGTGTTCACAAATTGCACAGACATCTACAGGTGACAGACACAAGTAAAGGTAGAGCAGAATGTAGGCCAGTCTGTGCTTTCCAGAAAAATGGAAAGAGTAACTCAAGTATTCCCTAATGAGCAAAAATACATTCATCAGTTTTTACAAAAATTTCAACATAAACTTACCTGAAACCAGATTTTTTTAATCTACCCAAATAAAGGAAGCAATGGTGCATACAACTAGGGTAAATGCAAGCAAAGGGGGTTTACCTACACCTAGACACTTTAATAGTTCCATGTTACTATGTGAAACTATAAACAGCAAGTAGATAAGGCTATTGACTTGTTTCTTACATTGGAATATCATCACTGTTTTCTAAATGCATTGGCTTGTGAGAAAGAACAAACTTGTATTTCCAACTCCTATTTTCTGCTTTCTAACACATTTAGGTTAAATATATTCCTGTCTTACTCAATCCAATATTCCCTGCAGTATTTAGAAAGGTTTTCAACTTCTCTCTGAATAGTCTACATTATCTCAGTGTTTACAATCACAAAAAAAAATACTGCATGGTCATTTACAAGTTTTAAATTATTTCTTATTAGGTGACACTTTAATCAGCATAGGATGAATCTTTTGCCAGTTCTCAGGCAATGGCTACAATTTGGAAAATAAGAACTTAATTCAGAAAAGTACCTGCAAACATTTTAACTTGTGCTCAACTCCAGTCTTTAAGTGGGTGTGTATCTCTAGTCATTTTGTTGTATTAGAGCCTAAAAAGCTTAGAGCAACAACATTATGTTTTGAATAGTATATCATTATTTTCCACTATTAGTATCTATTTCTAAGCCTGAAAAAAGCTGAGCTGTTTTTAACATCCAACCACAATGGCTTTTATGGCACAACCTTAACCTGCCCAGAAGACAACAAAGTAATGAAACAAGCTACAAACCACAAGCTTTATTAAAAACTTCTGCATAGAAACTACCATAGACTTTTACATGAATTCTCATATTTTTCTTATGACATTCTGAGTTATCACCCACTACATCAGTAAGTATGACCAACATGTAATCGCTATGATATGGGTGGATGGTTCATTTGAAACAGTAACCAGACTACAAAGCTATAGGTAAATCTGGAAAGGCACCTTGATCCTTATGCTTTAATGTATTGAAAGAGGACTACTTATGGGTGTATATATACATATATATATATGGGTAATAAAGTCTGCTGCAGTTCCCCTAAAGCTTCCTTCCAAGAACACTACAGTTCCTTCACCTTGATAATGATTTTAGCCTCATAATGATCAGTCCAGGCAGTCTGGAAGGTCTTATTTTCTCAGCTCTACAGGGAAGATAATTATAATACAGCAGCGTGGCTAAAACGGGAAAGTGACCTACCTGCTAACAAAGGCTTTGGCCATTGGGGCCTCCAAACAAGGGCCAGAAGTGTCTTCAAGCAGTATTTGAATACAAACTTTCAACTCATGGTACCTCAAATTCAGTGAAAGGCAAGTTTTTACACTTCCTCCATCCTTTAGGCTCTTCAACTCTTTTTAGTTTTTCTAGCCATGTTTTCCTATTTTAACCTGGTTTTGTCTTCCCTGGCATCCCCCCTACAGTGAAAACCACGTGATGGAAGACAGGACAACCATTAACAGCACAAAAGAATTGGAAACATTCGAACGCTGAGTCAAAAGAGTAAAACATATCAAGTGAAGAGTTACGAATCCCTCTTTCATGTAGGTCGCTGTATACGCAAGTGCCACGCTCCTGCCCAAGGCTTACTCCCGAAGCGGGAGAAAAGGAACCGTCCCGCAGCGCTGCTGCCCGGGGCATCCCGAGGAGCCCGTGCTGCTGAAGGCGGTCTCCCTCTTCCAACACCGCCGGGAGGCTCTGAAGGACCCGACATCTCCTGAAGCTCGGAGCGGGACGAAACACCTGTCCCAGCCGCGCCGCTCTTCACGCACCCGCCGGCGTGGTCAGACCGGGCACCGCCGCCCGCCCGCCCGGCCCCGCGGCGCCCCGGCCCCTACCAGAGAGAGCACTTTGTAGGTGTTGGGGTCCTTGCTCTTGCCGCCCTGAGCTCTGTCCGGCTCCTCGGCCACCTCCATGGCCGGTAGCATGGGCACAGCCGCAGCCTGCAGCCCGCCGTCAGCCGCCGCGTTCCCGCCCAGGTGGTCTTCGTGGCTCTTCCCCACCTGCTGCCCGTTCCCCTGCATGGTCCCCGCAGCTCTACCCTCCGCCCGCCCGGACACGGCTATTAATAGCGGCTCGGTCCCGCCCCACCCCGCCTGGGAGCGCGGCCGTCGGCGGCCCCCGCTCCTCCGCCGGCCGCAGCGCAGAGGGAGCGGGATGCTCCCCTACTTCCTTCCCTGCCTTCCCGCCCCGCTCGGTCACTCCCGCTCGGCCTTTCCGCCCCCTCCCTGCAGGTGAGGGCGGGCCGCGGCCGCCCCTCCCTGCGGGCAGGGCAGGGCAAGGAGGCGGTGCGGGGCCGGAGGACATCACGCTGCTTGGAAATAGCGTCCGGGGGAGGGCGCTGGGCCGTGTTTACGAGGGATCGCGGAGCAAGTTTCCGCTGCCCGACCCCCGGCGCGGGAAGCGGGTGGAGGCGGTGGCGGAGCTTTCCCCGCAGCCGCCCAGTGGTGGTGGCACAGGTGTGCGCGGGGGCGGACATGCCGCTCCCGGCGCTGCTCCCGATCCCGGTGCTGCCGGAGGCACGCAGCCAGCCCCCAGAGCGCTGCCAGGTTCTGGTCCCCTTCGCAGGCTGACGGTGCTTTCCTCCCTGCAGTTATCGCCCTTTCCCGAGGAGGTTTTCCCCTCCCGTCCACAAGTGCCCGCGGGGCGTCCACGGAAGTCTCCCACGCAGGGCATCGGGCCAGCTGGGTGCCCGCACGCCGGGGCGCAGCTCGGCAGGCGGCTTCATCGCCCGCCCAGGGGACATTGCTTCTCCTTTGGGGTGACTTGGGCGTAACGCCCCCGGGCCGGGCCGTGCTCGGAGAGGCAGCGTTGTCGGGGTGAAATTCATGTTTGGGTGCCCTTCAAGCACCACCTGGTTCCAGGGAGTTACTTCCCACTCACTCCCACTAAATTCAGCCCTACTTGTTTAGCAAGAGAAAGATGCGCCACGGGCGTTTGTACCCGTGCTGACTGCCCGTGGGGAAAGACAGTTCACCCTACGTGTGTAGGTACTGACTGCAGGGGCTGGCTCCAGGGGTGGATTATTTTTCCTTCCTCTAAAAAATGTAGTAGTGTTCAGTAGCATCAAGACTTGCAAAGTATGCTTAAGCTTGACATTGCTAAAAGTATCTCATTTTTCAATATACTATGTTATTATATACAGGTATGTATATTGACATTAGGCTTTCACTTCTAGTGTGATGGTGGTTTTGATTGCCTAGGGCTTGAGGAGAGAGTTAAATCTATGTGAGATTTAACTTAGTGTACTCAAGAGACTGGCACTTGCATAGTTTCTGACAAAAATCTGTATTTTCTCAATAATAGCTAAGTGAAATGAAAATTTCCTTTGGAAATTACTTTGATCCCTGTCACAGCATTGTTGCTCCGTTTTCTGTTTCAGTTGAGTTTCAAGATCAAGCTGTCACTACAACTTTCCTTTAAAAATAATTTCAAAGGTACAGCATTTACATAACTGCAGGTCTGGAGTGCTACTGCAGCTCACAGCATGTTGAAGATTACTGCTCAGCTGCCTCCATATGCCTGTTGACATCTTATGAGGTTCCATAGGTGCAGTCTTGAGAATTTTTACACTAATAGTTCACTTGGTTGCAGAGGAAAGAAAAATGCAACAGAAACTGTGAGAATTGAGCTCTTGAGTCTGTATTAAGAAGCTCTTTTAGTCTGTCAGTGTGGCATTTCGAACAACTGTCCAACTAAGCAGCTGACTTATTATGTCTTCAAGGCCTTTGAAATATGAACGCTTAAAAATTGTGAATTGAATACTGATTGCTTGAGAATTTTAAAACTCTCATGAAAACTGAGATAGCTGAATTGTTTGGGTTTGGAGTTTTTTTGGTGAATGGGGCTTTAAGAATTAGCACAAGTGACAATAAGAGCCTCACTATTTTTTTCTTCATAAAAATGAAAAGATACTGTAATCACATGGTTTTAAGTTAAAATATTAAAAATATAAATTCTTTATAAAAATAAAAAAATGCCTTCCCCTTCAAAAAAAAAAAGTCTGATAAAATTAGAAGTTTAAAGGTGTTTTTATACACCTTTATAACGAAAACTTCATTTTTCATTTTCATGTTTTTCTATGTAGAAAGATATTTTCTGATTAATTTTAAGACTAAGTCAAATGTAAATCTTCCTTGTCCTGTGTAACTCATCCACTCAAAAATCTGAATAGTATAGGTTGCATACTGATGATCCAATGGAAATTATGTATAACTACATTGCAGACAAATATGTATGGGTTTTTTCCATAGAAAGAAAGGATATTCTGCAGCTGGAGCTAACTTCTGAGTTGTTCTTTCATCAAGTTACTCTTTTGTGTACAAATGTTCATGAGACACCCTCGATTTTATAATTTCTTTCTATGACAGTACAAATAGTTAAGGTGCTTCAGGATTATAATAATTAACCAGCATGGAAAATAATTAACCTACTGGTGAGAAGTAAGCTCATTTCACCTGACTGACAGGGTGTCAAAGTGCTTTAGACAAGAAGAGAATGGAAAACTAAAAAGGAATAATTGATGCTGAATATATCAGATCAATCTGAAGAAATCTGTTGAATACTGGGGGAAGAGACAAAACATTTCCAATTTTAAACCTTCAGAAATCCACAGTTGCTTTGGGGTGAAGTTGTTAAATAGCAGTCCAATAGCATTTGAAGAAATCCGTGACAGAAGACATCATTGTGCAATGAATTAACTGCAGGGATTACTGAGGTTGCAAATCCAAATTCCAAAGAATTGGCTGTGGCCATTTCAACAGAGACCGAGGAAGCTTTTGAGGAAGCCAGGGCTGCTGCCAGCACAACTGCCAGCTTCAGCTGTGACTGAATCAAGCTGCCTAACCAAATGTCAAAGGAGAACAAAAGTAACACCAGCTTCATGTTTCCAGGTCTTATCTGTAAAGGGGGTCATAAGAGATTATCTGTAAAGGGGGTCATAAGAGATTATCAATTTTAATTTGCTGTTCAGTTGTTAGTGGCTACAGTGAAGACAAATGAATGTAAATGAGGTAGTAGGAGAAAAAGGTAAACATAGGAAATTTTCCATGCTGCTGCATGTCAGAGCTTGTAATGCTTTCTACTTGCATTTTTTACCTCGACAAAATCTCCATCAAATATCTGTTTCTTCTGGAGCAAATACTCTCATCTGGCCCCAGTTTGTGAAGTGGCTATGGCCCAAATGGGAACTATGGGCTAGTGACAGGGCTTGTAAATTGCACCAGGTTGCATAAGTGGACTATCCACTCACTCCAGACGGAGTGGGGAGACCTTTGCTGCTGTCACAGCAGGGGCACAGACTGAGCTTGTAGGCAGAGGAGTACCATCCTTCAAGGTTGCCTGTGATCACTCCAGGCTGGCTGAGTCCTGACCCTTAAACTGCAATATTAACCTTCTCCCAGTAGTTGTGGGAACTATTTCATGTTGCATTATCTATAATCCACAGTAAAATTTCTGTAGCCATAAAAAAGACAAGGAGCCCCAGAAAAGCCTGAAGCTGCTTGTTAAAGACCATTGCTGCCTAGTGTTAACACTGGACTCTTTACCTACTTGAAGCTCTGTTTCTCAGCTCCTGCTATGACGACTTCTCTGGCATTGTTGCATAAGATCTGCATTGTAAACTACTCTAAAAATCACTGAAAAACTGGTAATTATCTTAGTTTCTGAAATATCCTTATTCTAGGATATTCTTTGAGTTCTATTTAACACTCAAAGTATGTCTCAAACTTTAAAAAATGCGAGGAATCCTTAGTGAAAGAAACAAATTGAAGCTGGAGGTATATCTCAAAACTGTTATATTATGTCTGGGAGTAATGCCTAAGATGAAGTCAGAAATCCCGTGGCATTTATGGCCATTTTAAACTGTGTTTTTCAGATTTGCATCTATAAAACCAGCATCAAGGGATGATACACAACTGAGCAAAGATCCAAGATACAAGGGCAAGTTAGAGTTTCAACACACATGTTGCAAGTGTCAGGTTCTGAACTTTCCATGACAATGTCTTTTTGTGAGGAAAAACTACTTTGTGCTTTATAACTACTTGTTTCAGAATCTGTTTATTTTGCTCCTCAACATGCCCCTTTTAATAAGTACGCAAAGAAAATCGTTTTTGCAAAGAATTACCCATTTTTTAGGCTGTTTTACTGGTCTCCAAAAGAAAAAAAAAAGTAGGGGTAATAAACCTATCACTTAATATTTTTCCTGTCATTGAAAAATGGCATACTTGTGCCTGCTTTCAGTCTTAGTTTGTCATATATTATTGCAAGTTTAATAACTGTTAACCTAACAGTTGTTAGATTGCTGGCAACAGTACAAGCAAAATATGAAAAGTCTTTTAGCAACAGGAAATAATTGCTTGACAGTGTTTGCTTGTCTCCCTAGCGTATATTAAAATGCCTTTATTTGATTTTCAAAAAAATGCCTATGCACCTTTGAACTTTAAATCCTGACATGATAACATATTAGTAGTATTTGTTGGGACGCACATTATAACATGTTTGGATACTTTAATGCTACCCAAGCAGAAATTCATTATGCTGTTATCAGTGTAATCTCTCTAGCAAACACAATTTTAATAGCTGTGCTGGTTTAAAGGTAAACCAGCAGGGGAAATGAACCCAATTCAAAAGAGAGATTATAAATCAGAATAACAATTTAATAAAATAATACAATAAGTATGATTATACAGACAAACAATTGGTTTTAACCTACAAAACCCAAATGTATAACCCATCACCCTGGGGCATGAACAGAGTGGTGGTCATTGGGCCCCCTGAGTCCAAAATAAAAAGAGAGGGGAAAAACCTGTTGGTGAGAGTACTATTGCAGTCTGGTCAAGAGTGGTGGTTGTGGTCCAGTCGAGAGTGGTGGTCTGCAGTCTGGTTGAGAGTGGTGGTCTGCAGTCTTCTTCTGGATCCCATGAGTGGTTAAAAAGTCCCAAGACCCCAAGATTATATATCTTCCAGTTCAGGCAGGAATGCCCAGTACCTCCCTCAGGGCACGGAGTTCAAATATGGGTGTGAGGAGCATCCTCTTATCTCGCAGGCCTCTTAACACCCAGTTTATAGCCTGAGGAGTCAGGCCTGCCCTGGGCAGATGGTGTAAATAGTGTATTGATAACAGTTTCTGGGAAATGGCATGAAAGGCTATAGAATACACAGGTTTGGGTTACACCCATACAGTGATGAACTGGTCCTAGCTGTTCTAACTAGGACAATAGTTAATCTGCTGACCATTTCTGAGAGGTCTGCATAAGCAAGACTATTATCAGGAAGAATACTTTTGTACATGTTGGAAGAATTGTACGGTCTTCACCAACAAAAAAAACAAGGAGGGGGAAATACTGTATTTGAGTAACTACTCCAGTGGTTTCTTGAAGACTTGAAAGGTAAATTCCATGGTGCCTGTAGTGAGATTAAAAGCAGTATTTATCAATCTGAGGGGAGTCCAGAAAAAAGCAATAGTGTAGATACTGTAACATGCACTGCAGCTAGACGGTGATTTAAAGAAGATAAAACATTCTTTCACAAGTTAAATATGTTATGATTTAAACTAGATGTTCCCTTACATCTCATTGATTTTTGACAACTCAAAGTAAACAAGATTAGACAAAAAACAGCATGGGGAATAAAAGGCTTTCAAAATAGGTAGTGAGTTGAGGGCAGAGATTTGAAAAAAATGCATAAGGAATGTAGGAATGCACATACTGCAGCTCCATACAAATTTATATTCCTAAATCATATAAACAGTTTTGAAATCCACTTTTATTTCACCCCTAGAAGTACAACAACTGCTGTATTAAATTAGGATAAACAGCAGTCAGAGGTCTGCATCTAGAAGATTTTTGAGCCAAAGGGAAGGTCTCCCGCTAAGTACCGTTTGAGGTAATTTTTCATCCTGTCTAACCACTTTTTGAACACATGCACACTTTTAGGATCTACTTTATTGTGCAGTAGAAAATTTTGCATTTTAATTTTTGGTGCCTGAAGAAATACCTCTTTAAATTTTAGTATTTTTTGTCCTCATGTAAAATATGTAAGTCAATGTAATTTGAGGAAGTCCTGTGTCCTGTTTAGTAGCATTAGCATGTCTCCTTTCCAACAGCTACAGGCATTGACATTCACCACTTTTTTACTTGACTTGGAAACAAGTGCATGGAATACCAAGTTTGTATTTCACTGCTGAAACAACACCTATTTCAAATAAACATACTAAAATGTCATCAAGACAAGATTCTGGAAGAAATCTTTACTTTAGAAAAGTACCTGGAATGATGCTTTAGGTTGGGCTGCACTGAATTATCAAGGAAAAAAAAGTTTGTGATTTTCGCAATGCAAGTTGTTTCTTCCGGTGTTTCAATGAACAAACGATCCAGGAACTTGTTTCACATTTAAGGAAACATCTGGTATTGTAAAATATGAAATTACTCCATAAAATGCACACAAAATTAGAATACTGTGTTCAGGGATAATGAGAGAAGAAACATGTGTTCTTTTCAGGAAAAAAACCAAACAAACAAACAAAAGACCTAATGAAGGTATAAGACAGGATTTTAACATTATTAACATTATTATTAACATTAATATTCAAATTATTAACATTAATGTTATACTTGACAAGTATAATGTTAAGGCCCGCTGGAAAACTCAAGAGATAAAACTCAAAGATCTCCAGGAGTGAGGGAGGAAGGGACAGATGGAGAGCAGCACCTGGAAGGAAGGAGAAGGGAAGTTTTATCTTTGTTTTTTAATGGTACAGATGCTGTTTCTCATTCATCTGAATTTTAATGCCCTGTATGCAAGCATTGTAAGTTTAAGAGGTGATCTGATTAAATAGAACAACACACCTAACGAAAACATTTTGTTGTTTGAATCAAATTACCCCTCCACAGAAAGGATATCCATAAAGCCTTCAAGTAATTTGAATAGTTTGTGGTATTTCTGTGCTTCAGAGTAAAGACAACAATAAATACTTCATGTTTCTGAAATCTTGACCATCACAGCCTTCACTGGACATCTGGTTTTGTAATCCTGAGAGGTCTCTGCATGAGCACTTTTGAAAGCTTAAACACTGTTTAAGAAGAACATCTGTCTATAAATTTTAAATCAACCATGAATTTTAGAGCTAATAATAGCTAAGTGAGCTGACTAGAATCATGTTTTCTCGGGGAAACTAACTTTTCCAGTGGAAACTACCATCTAAATTAGAGTCTTACATGTTGTCACTGTTAGAAGTAAATGCCTGTCCTTGCACTGCCATGTCAGGCTATGCCTGAGTTCTTCGCTGGCACACATCTCTTGCTCATCTGTTCTGCTTCTGTTCTTTTTCTGACTTGATGCACATAAATAAAAAATCACCAAGCAGGGGAACACGGTCTCCTGGTAGGAAATGTTCACACTCTCATCTCCAAACAGTCTGAGTGAGTGTGGCCAGCACTTGAGCTCATCAGTCCTTGCTCAAAGCTGGAGTCTTCACCTCTGCCTTGTCATCCAGCTAACCTGTGCCGTTTCCTCTCAGACTCTCACAACAGCAAACTACCCAGAGAAATTCTGGGAGATTATTTTAGTATTATTCTTTTGGGCTCCATTACTTGCCTCCTCTGCATTTATGAAAATAGATATTTAGAAATATTTATAAAAATACAAGAGGATGCATAATTGCTTCTAGCAAAGCTGTTCCAGAGTGATAAAATTAAACCATTTTCTGGGATATGGCCCAGGCAAGAAGCCCACCAAGAAAGGGAAACAATGCATGCTTCAGTAAATATATTTGGAGGACCAGTATGAAGTCTCTAGCAGGATGCCTACTGCTGAATCCCTGCTATTGTATGGCCTGGGCATATTATGCCTGACCTGGGCATCATCAAAAGACTCTCTAGAGAGTCACCAGAGCTACGTGCAAGGAAGAACAGCTGTTTCTGACTGTGGAGCACACCAGGAAGTACATTCTTCCAAGTTTGAAGCAAGGTCTACGCAACAGACCATGGACATGATCTTCAGGAGCCCAGAAGATCACAAGGAAGGAGAGGGGTAAGGCAACCCCTTCCTTAAGATGAAGTAACAATGTGCTTCAACTATGCCCATGTTCTTCTTGCCATCAAAACTCAATCCACTGCTTTACTTTCAGAGCAGAATTTGAGTATGTTGTTATGAATCATAATATTGTTGGTGGACAAAGATATAGTGGACAAAGAGAACTGAAGTCTGCAGGTGAGCCTGACAGACCTCATCTAGGGAACACATGTTAAACCAGTCCTAAAGGGACACATGGTGAGTTAGTCAATACTGACTCCACAATTAGTATAAAGGAATACTAAAACCATAAGGCTTCCAATCTCTACTATTCTCCTTTCATACCTTCCTGTAGCCCATAAGAGAAATGGAAGGCAATACTCTTGCATCTATTGAGGAAGCAGAATAACAAAAGCCAGAATAAACAGAGCAGCCACTCCTCTGCTGACTACAAGCCTGTACTGGGTATTTCAGGCTGTAAGATCTCAGCCCATTCCCTACTCAATCTACTCTTCGTTCCAGCTTAATTTGCAAATGAATCTTTTGAGTAGAGTTAAGTATCCTTTATAAAATTCCCAAATAATTTATGTCAACTTTGTTAACAAACTTCTTTTTGCAGTTGTCTACATTCAACTAAATCAGCAATTCCTTATGTGGACATGCCACCACCAGATTATCTTCAGGTGTCAGAGACAGATTTGCTCATTCCATATTTGTTTCCCTTGCCAAAACTTCTTTCTCCTCAGTTTCTCAGTAGTCCATCACTTATGAGAGAGCAAATCTTGTCTAAGCATCACTCACATGTAATGCAGAGTCTGTGCAAGTGTTGCCTTCTCATATGAGGTTTTCCTACTAGGACTTAGAAACTGGAAAAAAGGAAAATATCTCAAAATGCAGGTGTATGAAATTTACCTGACAAATAACTCCTTGACAGCTAATTTTTGTATTATTTTTTCTCTTCTTATTTTTGTAAGAAGGTGTGAAGAAAAAAAAACCCAAAGAATTTTATCATCAGCTCTTTTGTAGGAATGCTTCTTTAGACTAATTAAAAACTAATTTAAAAACTAATATGTTCAACCAAACCAAACTATGTATTTGACTTGAGGGAGGTTGAATTGACTCAACCAGGATGTTGGTGATGTCTAAAAGTCATTTTATCCTTAACCCAGAAAGAAACTTAGTGTATTTTTAGTTAATGTTTATTTTTGTCTGGGGTTCCTTTTTCATGGGAAGTTCCAAGAGCTCTATTTACCAGATGTTTTGTAAACAAAGTTTACAAGTTATTGGTAAATCGATTTGTCTCTGAAGACTTGCTTGTCTCCAGAAGGTATCTTTCTATAACTCTTTTGGGGTGTTAACTAACCATGGGGTAGCTGAACTTAGTTACCCTAGTACCCTTCTTCTGAATTGCAAGATAATTTGCAGAGGAAGCATATGAACAGTAGTGATAGTGGCATTTTGAAGATGGCAAAACATTTGTGGTAAGGCACTTCTTTGTTATTTACCCTTTAGACATGCTTAGTATTGATAATCATGGTAGCATTAATTGACAGCAAGTGTGGTGGTTTGAAAAACCTTTTCTCTGAGGTAGTAATGGTTTGCCCCACTGATGATACTGGACCAATCAATAGTCCACGTGCGCCTAATGGAAATTACATGCCCACAGAAACGGAAGAGAAGGTAGTGAAGATAGGGTAGTAGGTAGGTAGCCAGGATCTGAGACACAAGGAGCAGGGGGCCAGTGAGCCCCTCTGGGGGCCAAGGGCTCCCAGCCCCAACTGAGGCCACGGGAGACCCGGTATAGTGTCAAAGCTGGACCGGGTCCCGTAATCAAGAGCTGGAAGAGTTTCCTTACTGTCAGCAGCAGCAGAAGACATTGAAAGCTGCAGCGGAGCAGTCCTGAACAGAGACAGCGATGGCTAAAAGCCAAAAGATAGCCAGTAGCAACGAGCCAGCTGAAAGACGCAGAGATGTTCCTGCAGGAGGGAGAGCTGGCAACAAAACAGAGGTAAACTCAACAGAGCTGTTTTGGGGTAAGACTGTATTATTTTCCCAAAACCAGAGGCTCTCTGAAGAGGAGATGTGGACTTCCAAACCCTTAGGGAGTCCCGAAATGCAGCAACAGCTAGAGAGAGGGAGAAAGGAGCTGAAAACCCAGAGTTTGTCCTGAGAGCTGAGCCAGGACGGAATGCGGAGGAGGTGGCCATGCCCTCTGCTGCTGCTGTTGCTGCTTCTATCGTGCTGGTGAGCTGAGACAGAGCAAAAGAGCTTTGGTAAGACTGAACTGAAAGCTGCTTTCAATGTTCTAATCCAAGAGGAGTGAAGATCTACAGGAAAATCCCCCGAAGGCTCGGGCTTGGGGTTTGGAATTTCCACAAAGTAAGAACAAAAAAATCCTGACTGCCATACTCATACTTAAATCTGCTGCCTCAGGAAAATGAAGGACACTAACCAGTGCCACAAGAAAACTGAAATGCAGGAACTGTGGCCTGAGAAGTGATAGAAAGACTTTTCTCTTTTTCTTCTTGGACTTTTATTGAAGGAAAAGAGGGATTTAATTGAATGTAGATATATATATATATATATGTGTGTGTGTGTGTATAAATAAACCTTTGTAAATATTTTCCCCTTCCCTCAATAACGAATGGTTGTGTTTTGTCTGAAAACTCTCCACATGGGGTGAAAAAGATATCAAGTCCATACCACTAAATCCTCTCGCAGGGGCAAACTGTGGGAGGGGGGCTTGAACTTAGATTCTTGGGAGTTTCAAACCAACACAGCAAGTTAACTCATAGTGATGCCTTGTGACACACAGTTAGAACCACTAATCAAAGAGCCAGACAAGATCTTATATTTTGAACTTCAAAATATGTTTTTAATCTACCTTATTTAGGGGAAGGTCAAGAGCATACTTTTAATTGCTCTCCATGGAGGAGAGGGGTAAGGCAACCAATTCCTTAAGATGAAGTAACGATGTGCTTTAATTGAGAGTAGAAGTGACTGACTGGTTTAGCAATCCACTATGCCCCATAGATTTTCAGATCATGTACAAAGAATTATGAAACAGGGAAAACTCTGGGCATAGCTCCATGTTCTTTCTGGCATTCTTAGAGAGCAATGGGAGTGTCTAAGAGGATTCTGTAAACGCAGATTAACTTTTCCATAGTAACAACACAGACTATTTCTCCATGTAGACAAACCGTGGTTTCTTTGCCTGATACCTCACAGAGACATTTCCTCTGGCTTTTTTTACAGCCCTCTTTGCTAGCACATTTTATAATACAGGAGCTGCAACCTTCTCACTTTCCACGTTTCTCATCTTTCTAACACAGGGAAATCCAGCTCAAGAACCCTGAAATCAATCAGGAAAACCAATCTCATAAGGAGGCTGACTTATACATGACCAACTCCTGGAGCTCCCACTGTGGCGTGGTCTCTTATACAACTATGAGTTCCAAAAAAAAAAGAGCTATTCAACTGGCACCAGTAATAAGGTGGGATGAATCTCAAAGCTGATGGTCAGTCCCAGCAGTGCTGCTGCCCTTGTACTCCATCCAGCCTGTACTTTGCTTACAAAAGCCTGTATGCCAGCAAGTATTATTTTTTAGATTCTCCGTTAATTACTGGGAGATAGATATTAAAGAAAGAAGTTTTGAGGATGCAAGGAAGATATTACTACACTTCTTTCTGTATGTGAGCCTAAAGTCTCAAAGTACATGCCACACATTGATCTTTTTACAAGTTTTATATAGAGAGCAGAGATAAATAAGCATTGATTGTACCCTATGAAGTACATAAATACTGAATCCTTGCAAGGCTCACATGAAAACTATTTGGAGTAAACTTTTTAAAGGTAAAAGCTACGAGGCAGTAAATTTGCTCATTATTCTCCTTTATGGTATAAAAATCTGAAGCTCCAGTCTATCAGTTTATCTCACGCATTGGCTTAAGTGTATAAACAAATTTCACTCTGATTTTCTTTCTGAGGTTGCTTATCAGCCACTGGTGTTTATCTTATGCATTGTGTGTCCCCTAGATAATTGAAAGGTGAACAGAAAGGTAGAATTTATTTTTCAACTACTCTGGAAGTCTGCAAACAATAAAACAGGCAGGTCTTTTCACTGTCTAGCATCCTAGGATAACAGCTGAGTAGTCTTCTGTCCCTAATGAAATAATGATACTGATGAATAGTGATCAACTGCTGCCCCCTGCATCCAGAACAAAAGATGCAGGGACCCAGATATTATGATATTCACATAATAGTCAGTCATCATCTCTCACATCTAGGTAATTTAATACATTTAATTGCTTTTGGTCTCTTGCATTTCTTCTCTGTCTTCCAACTGACTGCTCTCAGTGGATATAAATGGAAATGACCTGCAAGGCAGCTTCTCTGAAATTAAAGCTTCTGAGCAGACCACATCCTCCATCATGTGTCTGGTCTCCTTTTAGCCAGGCTGCCTTGCCTCAGTCTCTGTATATGTTCCAACAAAAATTCATATATTTTTCTTTTGAGAAGCTGGATTAGGATTTTGGCAAAGGAAGCAAGAACAACAGCATGAGTTTTGGATGTGCTGCAGAGGAAAGTCATGGCAGAAATGCTGTGCTGGAAAAAATTTCCTGTCCTCAGGGAATTTTTAGGACTTCAAAAACTCTCACATTCTGCACCAGGTCAGAGCAATCTTTCAGGTGTGGGGACACGTCAGACAGAAAAACAACAAAACAAGTAGCAGATTAGTTGTTAAGACACTCACTCAAGTTGTACAAAATCTGGCATCAAGCTTGTGCCTTCGAGCTGCTCCAACTATGGATTTTGTCAGCTCAGCAGGCCATGGAGCAGTGTGGCTGTCAGCCAGGATTCAATGAGTTCAGGTTGTTTGTCAGCTCAGGAGAAGTCTGAAAGAAAAAGTCATGGAGAGGATGTGTTGGCATCTAACCTTGTTCTGAAAATTGTTTGGCTGACAAGGTTGTATTGGGACACCACTGCAAGCAAATTCAGACTCTGCAAAATAATTTTAATTTGGTGATCTGACTAATTCATTAAAAAAAAAAAATCCCAAAACACCCACCTAAACCCTGACTTAGTTTTATTAAGTTTTTTCTGACCAGCTCTGTCCATGCCCTTTTCCCCTCTAATTAGTCAAAAACACTTTGTACAAATATTTTCTGACTCAGCATGACATCTCCTGATGTCATTCCAGAGAGGCTGTCTCATACATTTTTGAAGACGGTGTGCAAAACAGTTAGTAAAGTCAATACAGGAAGGACATATTGATGAATTGAATTACAACCCCAATCTTGGAATAAAGGACTCCTCCATTTCCCCACTGCCTTTTCCTTTAGTCAGTCATCCGCAAACATACTTCCCAACCTCACACACACAGCTGGAAGTAAAGCAAGTAGGGAACAATTTTCCTGTCAACGTATTCAGGAAGATGTTTCACAAGCAGCCAAAGCAGAGCGGGAGATAGGACTGGTGAAATGGTAGCATGAGCAGTGCTCGTACAAATCCTGGCAACACAGGTAGTTTTTATTTAAATTGCAATAAACCCAGGCAAGTTTCTCAAGTTCCTGGTTGTAAGAATAGAGGTATTAATTTCCATTAAAACATCCCTGAGTACTGTCTCAATCAAACAGATCTCGCATTACCTTTCTAAAGTAAAAATACCTTTTTTTCTTCATTTAATCATTATTCATTGAGGCAAAGAACACAGATCTTTTTGAGTCATCAAGGCAGTTGCCTGCTGTCATGGGTAACTGTGTAATTCAGGCTCATTCGGAGGTTGACCAAGTTCTTTACTTTAAAGTATTTTTGTTCATCCCTTGCAATTTTCGTAGAGTAGCTGTTCCAGAAGCTTACTGATGAGAATCTGTCATCACTACTATCAATCCTAGCAATACGGCTAGAAAGAGTGGTTTATCTCCTCTAAGGTTCTGAGTTTGCTCTGCTGAACAAAAACAAGATTTTAAAATCTCTTATTTTTTATGAAGTGATTCAAGTAGATAACCATATAGGGATTTAATTTTCCATGTCATATCAGAGCCTTCCTTTGCTCTGGCTCCAAATTGAAATCACCTCTTCTGTAACTGGAATTACAACGTTCCCCTATGTTTTGAAGCCCCTTTCATGTACTCAACGGCAACAAAAATGTATCATCAGTGTGCATTAGCCAGCCTTACATTAGCTCTACTCTGTCTCTACCTACAACATCACCTCTGAAGACCGTGTGGACAACTATTTGACCAGCTACTTAGCTACTGACAACTGGCAATCCAAGATGGGGAGGTGTCACCAGTGGTAGTCATACCCTTCTTCACTTTGAAGCAAGTTTTTTGTAAGGTAAGAGTCTTCTGAAGCCCTGGGTGCACTTTTTTCAGGTTTTAGGATGGCTAAGACCACTTTCTTGGAAGTTTCACTGCCACTGATGGTCATTCCAGGTCCACTCACAATCCTTGTGCCATCTAGTCTGAGCTGGCCAAACCTGTAAATAGCTATATATAAAACCACTCAGAATTAATATAGGAAGAAGAAATTATGCCATTCTTTATTTCCTCTCCTCTCCTTGGCCATTAGGGCATCACTGCAGTTGTTACTCAGTCCAGCCAAGTCCCCGTGGCTATATAAACACCAATACACATGGAACACCTCGTTTGTGTTCAAAGCAATGAGTACCAGTTGACAGCAGTTCACAAATCACACTGAGCAGTTAAAAAGCAGACAGATTATGAGAGACTAGGAGGAAATCACAGTTTTCTTCAGTCTAACCTCAAACCTCCATAAACAAGCCAAGATGTCACACAGGAAAATCCTTGAGCATAAACAAGACAGTGGTGTGTCATGTCCTGTGTGTCATTATCCCATGCTATAGTTGTCTAGAATGCTGTGCAGCTTGGTTGGAGAAGAAGTAGACTGTGGATTCAGTTATTCATAAAGCAGAAGCTTTATCCAGAACAAACTTTGTTCAGTGCTGGTTTACAGTGCAGTTATTCTGCATTAATCACAGTGCAGAAACATATAATAGAAAATACAAAATCAACTCCTATGAAGAAATATAATCTTTCTTACAGCAGGTTTCATAATGTTCCGAAGTTATTCCAGAAATCAGCTTCCCTTTTGACTTTACGTCATGCATCAAATGTGTTTCACAAGGTCCCATTTTTTTACAGCAATTAATCAGCAAATTTGTCAAGCAATACTGCAGCACTATGTCCGTGGTTATATTAGGTTATTCATAAAGGAAAAGAGGGAACTTTCCATAACTGCACTCACAGCAGGTAGCAATTTCTCCCTGCTGTTTTGAAATATGCACTGCTTATTATGCAAGATACAAAAAACTTTTATTCTATTTTTATTTCTATATGAAGTTATATAAAGCCTTCACATTTCTTTTATGCACTTTTTTTGGTAACAGTTGGTAGCTTTTAGTAGCTAGAACAGTGGGCAGTACAGCTATCAACATGTCCCCTGGATTATTTCTCTTAAACATTTTACTTCTGAGGAAGACATTAAAAGAAAAACTATATATACACTTCTGTAACCCACCATACGGTTTTTCAGCATTTCTAATGCAATGATGTTACTTAGAAGTTCTCAACAACAAGTTACTCAGACCAACAGAATTTTTCTAGCTAAGGGTCTTTTTTAGGGTACATTAAATTAAATCTGTAGCTCAGAGAACTGTTATGATGCCATACATGTTGAAAGGTTTTTGTAATTGAAAATGCTTATTTCTGAGCTTCCCATAGCTTATTCTATTTCTTTGGCAGAAGCCATCTGATTTTAATGACTAAATTAATCACTTTTATACTAAACTTTCTGAAAGTCCTGAGTTGCAGAAGTAGTAAGATTTCTGGTCAAAGAAAGTATGGGTGGCAGTGATCACAGTCCCAAAGACTGAGCATGGAGCTAGTTTACATATTGGCTTTATTCCCAATTAATCGTTTAAGGAGTATGGCTGGCATGTGAACAGTTGAGCCAAATGCTAAGGGCCAAGTTGGAGAAAGGAACAGAGACTCCTTTCCTTATAAGTAGCAACTGCTGGAGAAGCCAAAGATCACATTGAGACACAAGCGCTGAGAAGAAACATGACAGGGGCTGCGAAGAGAAGAAGACACACTGGAATAAGAGAAATGATAAGCTGGAACCATGGGAAATAGAAGATGTTAGACAGAAGATACAGCCAGTAACACATTACACAAAAAATAGAAACTTGTGTGGTTGTTTCTTCTACCCAATGTTATGGGTCTCTGCAAAGAGAGGTCACTGGGCAATCCTTGTGCCCTCCACAGCCCACAGTCTCCTAGGGAAACATTACCAGTCCTTTTAGAAACACGCCTCACTGCCATCTCCTCCTTTTTTCTCATTCCACAGCATTTCCACCAGACAGCATCCTGTTTGCTACCACTCCATCTGACAGTGCCTTCGGGAACCAGGATTATAGGGAATTATTTGCTGCCAAACCACCAAAAGCAAGTTTGATACACCAAACAGCACACAAAAATTGTTGAAAATGTTCACCAATACAAATCTACTGAAACAAATATGAGCTCCTATCATGTATGTTTCCTAAGCCTGTGCAGCTAAACTGTTTCCAAAACTGTGTACTGCTCATGAGATTAAGTCGCATACCACATAAAATGTGATCTAACTCATGACTGATTAAAAGAAATGAGGCAAGATTTCTCATTCTGTGGAAAGAATTAGAGTAAGCAACAGCTTGAACTCATTTTTCCCATGGGTTTACAGTTAAGGTCTTTGTGCTGGTTTAAGAGTTAACCAGCAGGGGAAATGAACTCAACTCAAAGGAGAGATTATAAATCAGAATAACAATTTATTAAAATAATACAGTAAGTACAATCATACAAACAAACAATTGGTCTTAACCCACAAAACCCAAATGTATAACCCAGTACCCCGGGGCATGAACAAGTGGTGTTCCTTGGGCCCCACTTGAGTCCAAAGTAAAGGGAGAGGAGAAAAACCTGCTGGTGGGAGAGCTGTTGCAGTCTGGTCAAAAGTGGTGATTGCAGTCCAGCTGAGGGTGGTGGTCTAAGTCTGGTTGAGAGCGATGAGATGCAGTCTTCCTCTGGATCCCACGAGTGGTTAAAAATGTTCCAAGGCTCCAAGATTATATATCCTCCAGTTCAGGCAGGAATGCTCAGTGCTTCCCTCAGAGCAGGGAGTTCCACAAAGGGTGTGAGGACAAGAGCATCCTCCTATCTCACAGGCCTCTTAATATAGTAATAATAATAATGGCCAGTCTTCGCGAGGTAGGTTTGTTTAGAGTGACCTTCTCTTAGATGGATGGGCCTTACAGGGCTAATGAGCTCCAGCCTTACAGGGCTAATGAGCTCCAGCCTTACGCTCCATCTGCCCGGGGGGCTGGGAATCGAGAATCGAACCTGGGTCGAAGCGGTGAGAGTCCTGCACCCTAACCACTAGACCACCAGAGGCCCCAGGCCTCTTAACACCTAGTTTATAGCCTGAGGAGTCAGGCTCTATGGGCAGAGGGTGTGAATAGTCTATTGACAACAGTTTCTGGGAAATGGCATGGAAGGCTATAGAATACACAGTTTTGGGTTACACCCATACCATGATGAACTGATCTCAGCTGTCCTAACTAGGACAGTCTTAAAAATACGAAGGAACAAAGATTTGAATATTCATTTTTTTTCTGCATTCAGACAGTGCTTTTTTTCTGCCCTTCTTCTTCCTTGTAACTGAACACTGATCTGGAATGCTTAATGGTGCTAGGGAGATATCTAGCATCTGTAATCTGAATAAAAAATTTAAAAGAATAGAAACTGGTGAGATGAAAAGATGTGAACAATGCCCCTTGGGGAAGAGAGAAAAAGTAGGCTGCAAAATAACCTCTTTGGAATATGCTACTGCATGAAAATGTGTTCCCAGATACAGAAAAGGCATCGTTTTCCCTCAAATGAAGGAGAAATTCATGAGGAGAAATTAAAACCTACTATCATTTCTGAATCCTGTTTCGCATTCTTGGCTAATGGGAATATCCTCCAAATGCTCTAGAGATGATAGAAATGGTATGCACAGCTGTAGTTTTCTTAGTTAGGCACACATCTATCAGCTTTTCCCCTGAAAACAAATAGCCATGGAGAAAAAAGGCCAAACCAGTACAGCTGAATAGAAGGAAATTATATTCACTAGCTTTCCTGCAAAGCAGGAATTTTTCTCAGTCATTCCCTGTAAGTCCTCTTTTTTCCCCTGGAGACCTGGTTGCTTTTGAGATTTGAGAGAGAATTCTGTGGATGACCTGTCTCTGATAACAAGAAGACAGAAAGATCGTTAGTTACCATAGCTGTAATGAAAATTTTTTTTGGTTGATCAAATTGAGTCTTTTATATTTACAGATGGCTGACATAGCTTCCCTCTGTGCTGATGACTGTTAAGCTGCTCATACAAAAAAGTCTGACATCTGAAATACAGGACTTTGAGAAAAAAAATCATCACAATATATAAAACCACTGCCTTCAAAAAGCATTCTAGAAAAAGCACAGAGCTTAGCCTTGAAACTTTTGAGGCGTTCCCATTGCTGAGCAGTCACTAGAGGTCTATACTGTATCCAGTAGTGTCCAACATCTGGATGATGAGGCAGAGCATACCCTCAGCAAGTTTGCTGATGATACTAAACTGGGAGGAGCGAGTGGTAACACCAGACAGCCATGCTGCATTCAGGGGGACCTCGACAGGCTGGAGAAATGGGCTGACAGGAATCTCAAGAAGTTCAACAAGGGGAAGTGCAAAGTTCTGAGCCTGGGTAGGACCAACTCCAGGTACCAGCATATGCTGGGGGCCATCCAGATGGAAAGTAGCTTGGCAGAAAAGGACCTGGGGCTCCTTGTGCACTAAGTTGAACACAGCCAGCAATGTGCTCTTAGGGCAAAGAAGACTAATGGTACCCTGGGCTGTACTAGGAGTGTTGCCAGCAGGTCAAGAGAGGTGATCCTTCATCTCTACTCTGCAGTAGTGATGCTGCATCTGGAGTTCTGCGTTCAGTTCTGGGCTCCTTGGTACAGGAGCCCAGCACAGACATACCAGAGAAAGTCCAGTGAAGAGACTATCTTTTCTGCAAGGAAAGAGACTGGGAGCCCCTGAGAGAGAGAGAGAGAGTGGTCATCCTGGAGAAGAGAAGGCCTGGAGTGGGTCTTAATCACTGTGGACAGATACCTAAACAGAGGGTGCAAAAAGGATGGAGCCAGGCTATTTTCAGAGGTGCCCAGTGACAGAACAAGAGGAAATGGGTACAGACTGAAACACAGGCGATTCAGCTTAAACATAAGAAAAAAATTCTTTCACTATGTTTGCAATGATCTATAAAATGCATCTAGACTAACCTTACAGGTCCTTTCAAGTTTTGCCTCCATCTTACCCTGTGGTGCCTTGTAGGCACCCTGCAATCCTCCTGAATTACTGTAGATATCCTTCCTGGATCTGGCTAAGAACACAGGTTACCAAAGGACAGAATGAGGGTTAAAAAGCTGGGAGTTTTAACGAAATGACAGAACTTAACTTTGGCTTATGCTCCCATCAAAATGTGGAGGCAGACCAATAGCTCATTTTTCTTTCAGCTACGTGGCACCACAGGCAGTTATGCAAATGATTAAAAAACCCTCAGTTGTCTTTTTTTGTATGCCTTGCAAGCACAGCTGGAGTTGATATGGTTGGCAAATTTGTTTGTAAACTGTTGATCTCACGGAAGTTACAAAGTGGTCAGGATTCACTTGTCCAGCTGTGGCTCTCCTGAGAGTGGTTTCTAAATAATGTCCTGCTGTCACTGTAACTGTGATTCTGGGATCTGTTGCTGAGGTATGACCAGCCAGAGAAATGTCATCCTTACTGCCAAATATCAGATTAGTTGAGCCTCTTCTTTGGTAGGAAGGAAAGCCTGTGCCCACCACCTGCCCAGATGAGGCCGCCCTGCCTCTTGGCTCTATACAGTCCCTAATCTTGTGTGAAACCACACATGCCTTTAGGGAGTTGTTCCATCTGTTAGGCAGCAATCTAACTCACTGATAAGAGCCAAGCTAGGCAGCAAAGCTCTGCAAGTTTGCCTTTCCTTGGAAAGCCTCTGGAAAACTGATGTCTTCTTCCCTCCAGCCATGTTTCTCGCACATGGAGTAAGAACTGGAGATCTGCACTTCCTTGGAAGTAGTATTGGGAAGCACTTTCTCTCCTTCCAGCTTCCAACCATTACAGGCAAAGCACACTGTGGGTGACCTTCCTGGACTGGGGGCAGGTTGGTTTATGCAACACATCGGTTGCCAGGTCTCCTTAATATACATTCATAAGCAATTGGTGTCCTTGGCACTTCTCCAACTTTGTGTCTGGTTATCTCAAACACAAAGCTGAAAGCTGTCCCAAGTCTTGACCCTGGATTTTTCATCCTTCAGAGGACAGTCCTGTTCTTTGATTCATGCTTCAGGGTCTGGGAAGGATTTCCTTCTTTCAGACTATGGTAAAGAAAGTCATTCCAGTAGTCTTCATTCCCTCCTCCCCATGGGAATTGTGATGGGACAGGGAAGTGCTGTTTGATTAAGAGGACACTTCTGAACCTAAATTTTTGCCAACACATTGGGTCCAGAGACATGACAGATTTCCCTGCCTCCCTATTGACATCTTTTTACCCAGAGATAGAAAATTCCCCATTGCAGAGAAATGGCACAGTGAGGATAGAAAACATCTGTACACAATTGCACATTTTGCATATGAAAATTCCCATCTCCTATGTACAAACTGTGGGATCAGCATAGGAGTTAATTAAAAAACCCAGGCCTTTCTATGTATGTCCATTGATACTATTTTCCTTTAAGGGAGGATGTTCAAGGTAGGAGTAAAGGGTATTCCACGACACTTCAATGTCTGCACTCAGCTTTGAGATAGCTGTCAGTGAGGTACTGACAAAAGGCAGCTTTCTCTATAATAAGTATTCAGCAAACAAAAAAAGGTTGTTTTATATGGTAACAGTCTCACAGAGCCAGGGCATGCTGTTAGAGAAACAGCAGCACGTAACAAAAAAACATCAGTTAAGCTTTTCCTTGCTTTGGTTTTTCTGGACCAGGGTAGGCTGTGGTTCCCTTGCCTGCTTTCTTTTGTTATTATTTTGCCTTGCTACAGAGAAAAGACCATATATAGGTAGTGCCAAATTTCTGTGTTTGCTTAGAGGTTTGGTTCTAATACTCTAAAACTCAAAAGGACCAAAGCATAAGAGAGGGAAAGAGCAAGGTCCTCCAGAGTTCAGATTTTCAATGTCTACAGGAGCGCTTAGTTTCTCAGCTTCAATATGGTCTATGGAAAATCATATTTTAGAGAATTTACATTTTTAATTCTCACACATCGAGTGGCTATCAGAGCTGCGACACATCAACATCTACTTTTACAGGTAGCAGATTTAATTTACATCTATTCTACTTCAGCTTCAGGAGTTTCAAAACTGCCATTTTGGGGATGCTATACCCACATCCCGTAGGAAACAGAAGTTTGAGACTTTCAGAAGCAGCATTATTTCTTAGTTTTCAGGATAAAGCAGAGTGATTATCAAAGGAAGAGTATGTTTTTAAATCAAATATGGGGGGTTATTATGTGTTATTGTCTATTTGTTGTTTCTTTATTTTAACTTTTGAATTTCTTAGCGTTTCAGATTTTAAAAAATGATCTACCTTATACGTTCAAT
Source organism: Lepidothrix coronata (assembly GCF_001604755.1). NCBI lineage: Eukaryota > Metazoa > Chordata > Aves > Passeriformes > Pipridae > Lepidothrix > Lepidothrix coronata. Next base: position 11,788,100 of record NW_016690185.1, on the reverse strand, counting down.
CACTGTTCTTTTGTTCTGGTCTCCTATAGTAAGGAACATGTCCCAGGTAACTTCTTACAATGTCACGTACACTTTTACTGCCTTTGAAATGCAAGAGAGAAAGTTATTCCCCTCCTACCCTCCTCTACATACCAGAACTTCCATATATTTGGTAATGCATAAGTATTCTCTGCTTTTGAAATGCAACCTAGGACCACTGGTTGAAAATCTTGAAATACAAATGAGTGAAATGTTTTAGGTCATTGTTATTTGAATAAAATATTTTTTTTAGATTCTCAGAATCTTTTGTAGCTTTTGCATGTTTATAGCTTTTCCTCAAACATGAAATCTGTTTGAGGCAGCCGTTCATTTCTATCTGCATGCAAATTGCAGAAGTTACTCTATTTCAAAAAAGGAAAAGTTCCATATAAATGTCTTAGAGAACTGCATAAGCTTCAGGCTATATCTCTACCGGTAATGTAACTGTATGTACACAGTATTGGGTGTTTTCTTATGAACGGGAAAGATTTTTTTTATTTCTATAAATGGATACATTTATGTTCACATATAAACAAACTGTTCAAGGCTATGAACTTGTTAAAAATTTTAGATAAGGTTGCCAAAGCCCAAACACTAGTGAATTTCCCTTGCACAAATCTCCAGGGTTTGGGAGAGGAGCTCCTCCCATAAGCAGCTTTAATTATGTGATGCAAGGGTTGTACACAGATCTAAGTCTGTCCCCTAATCAACATTCTATCAACTTCACTAGTAGTTCTCCCAATCTCCAGCACAGGGACTGGCTCATGCAACTAGAGAAGGAAAAATAAGAAAACTTAGCCCACAGTTTTCCACCAAATTAGTCAGAAATTGAGATGTGTTCTAAAGCAGTCAATGACTCGACACCCTAGTTGAACTTAGTAATGATGAGAGAAAGAAAATTTTCCAGGATTGTTTGTCTAAGTAACAAAAAATTCATGAGGTTTAAGGAGGCCCAAAGCAGTTTTTATGAGAGTTTATGTTATGAGGCATGACAGAAGCTGTATGATACTGAATAGGGAAATGCCACTTGGAGACTCTGCAACATGAAGAAAGTACCCAGCCAGCAATGCCAAGGGAAGAATAAAGGTTCCTCATAGAAAAATTTCAGTGGGATATTACTGTGAAATGTCTATACTTTTACCTGTAAATGACCCACTTCACTTTTGAATGCTAGATATTATGACAGCTGAATGAATAGGGGGAAATAAACATGACTACAGCAAAATCACTTTCATATTTGCTTTCTTAGAATAACTGCAGTTTCAGACACCATTACCACAAAAGTTTGTGTAAAACCCAAATATGTGATCAAGAGCCTCTTGTGTTAGATGCTACACAAATACTGGAAATAAGTACAGTTTTTATCAGCCTGATAGGCAGGGACCTTTACACATAGCGGCTCAACTTTTATCAGCAGGATGGGGTTCTTTTGGGGAGAGGCTAGGCATTTTGATATGTAAGAATATTGAAAGAATATTGTGAAGGAGAACAAAGAATCAATTTTGCTGCTAAATCCAGTACCTGTCATGTGGGAGAACACAGATGAAATTAATATTCAGAAGTCTGCACAAAACTCAAAGATATTATTTTGTCATGCAGGTACCCAGAGATATATATAATTCAAAAATGAGTGTAACTGTTCACAAAGGCTTCTCTCACCAGAAGTTTGCTTTCATAATTGAAGTATTGTCCTGAAGCTTGTATTGCTGCCATGGTTGGTAATGTAGGGGTTAATTAAAATTTAAATATATCAAGTCACAAGAACATCACATCATTCAAGCTAGTTCAAATTGCTAATGTAGACGTACCAAATATTATACTCTTGAGAAACTCTTTCTTCTTATCTCTGAAATTCATTTTATGATTTAGACTAGTTAATGTACATGCCTAAGTAAGTATGTGTTGTGTAAATTTATTGATTAGAGTTAGGTATGATTTACTATGCAGTGAAAAATCAGTTGTAGTCTTAATTGGGGCAGTTTAGCATAAGTCTCTGATTTAGATGGGCAGACTTAGATGCTGTAGTGTTATAGGGTGGTGAAATACAATTCCATGTTCAAGGAGACAGTGTAGTGGCTTAACCAAAGATAAAAATCTTTGATCCCACATCATGATTTAAGATCAATATTGCTAAACTATGTTTGGAATGTGTGGGCGTACAATGATCAAGACCTGGGGGGAAAAAATGTCCCGGAGCGGGTTTGGATTTTTTGTGCAGACTTTAAAGTTTCCCTTTTTAAACAGATATACCTCTTCAGTACACAGTTAGGTACAGATTGAAACACTCTTTGACATGGTTCTTTAAAATGCCCCCACTGTACCTACAAATAAGACAAGTAATCAATTATCTGCTGTTATTCATACCTATATTTAGCAGCATTTTCAATGGAGTAAATCAGCTCAACACTATTAATGGGTGACATTTGTATAATAGCAGAGTCTGGGAGTTTCCACTGTCTTGTCCTACTTACCTGCCCTCAGTAATAATCTGTGTACAGCACAGTGTGAGTTAGAGTCTCTGTGTACAGTCTCTACAGAAAGGAGTACTGATTTTTTTTGTTTGTTTTTGGATGTTACTTGTAATTTTGTGCTCTAATCTCAGGTTTAACTACTTAAAAATAGACACAAACAGTTTGTCACCAGGCATTTGGAAATTACTGAAAATACAGGTAAACATCCAGACAAAATTCTTCTGGCTAGAGCATTTCTTTTACCTCTTCATGTTCAGAATGCTTTAAGATTTCTGAAGGGTACAGAGTATAGCTCATTTACTCCAACTTCACATTACCAGCATAATGAATTAACCCAAGTGGAAAACACAGAGGATGATCACAGAAGACATTTCCACAACATGCAAACTTTTTGTGACTCTGAATATGTTTTCATATGAATTAATAGGTGAGAAAGAGAACTTCAGAATATTTAAGGGAATCCTAGTATTAGATAACCATAATCTCTGTGATAAACACAAGGGAAAAACCACACATGCTCCTTTCAAACTGTTTCATTTTCCAATTCCATTATAGAAATATTTTCTATACAGTCTACAATTCTGGTATCTCTCTATTATAAAATACGTTCCTTTTGCAGGTCTGGATTTTTCCCCACGACTAATAAAATATCTATATTAATATTTTATATTGTGTATTTTATATAATGTTGTATATTAATTTTTATATAATAAAAATATAATCTGTATTTTGAAAGCCTGGCTCAACAATGATGATTCAATTCACTTTAGGTAATTTTTATTCATATTTTTTATTCAATTTCTATCGGCACAAAACCCTTGACCAAAAAACACAAATTTAAAAAAAGAAATTATCTCCTCTAAGTGTGTTTTCCTATAGGAGAGCTGGAGTCATGTTTCCCACATACTTTAGCAAGGAAAAAAGTGAAGTCACTTAAATTTTCTTTCTTCTATGTGCTGACACTTTTTTCACAGGTACTCAGTCATTTTCAGTCTCAAATATTGGCAAAAATGTCTTTAGCTTTAAGATCTCAGAGATGGGTTCATTTCTTTCCTGGTAAAAGTCAAGCCCAGTTAGCAACTCCACATCCCGAACACGTGCAGAATGAGCCTGAACTCTTTCTTCGACCCATTCGGAAAGTGTCTTATTTTCCTGTCAAAACAAACAAGAACAACGTTAAACACAAAAAAGGCACTCTGTTGTTTGGTGGTGATGCTAGGCAATTACCAGTGTTTGAACTAGTTTGACAGGCTAAAGGCCTCCAGTTGGTAAAACTTCTTTTGGGTTTTCCTAGGCATCTTTACAGCCTTGCTTTTAGGTATCTCATTTAAACAGAATCAAATGGATGCCTCCTCTTCCCACCTCCCCATTTTCAAAACCACAAAGAAGCAAATTGTGCTGAAATGGCAAGTATACCTTTAACTACTAAGTACATATGAGTCATGTTTTAAACACACAAGTAGGGATGGTTTTAGTTACAGTATAAATCAGCTGCAGTGCTCAGGCTAGTCCAACAACAGGCACCTGACAACCCGAACAAAGTCCTTACAACAGCTCAGTCTTGATTGTTGTACAGCAATAATAGTTGCTAGCTAGACGGGGAAAACAATGGAAATGTAATCACTAATCAATCAAAAATGTTACTGTTCAGCTCTTTTACTACAAAGGGGTTTTTTTTCCATTAATAATATCTGCTCCTAACACAAATGGCTCACAAAATTTATGTTACTGCAAGATGCAATGAATATGAAGTGCAACAATTTTGGGGAGTTTTGCTAAACTTTAGAAATAACAGTTAATTTCCAAAGTATAAAGGCTAACTAATTAATTCTAATTAGTTATTTTGTACAGTTAGTCAACTCTTAACTACCAAAAGGATTACACACACCACAAATGAGGAGACACGGAAGTTGTTTCCAAGTAGCACAAACTTGCACCTGTGTTGAGTTATGAGTTCAAAGTTATAAATAAACTAAAAACTGGCTTTAAGAGCCAGTTCAAGTCCATGCAGCTCTATTTTTGTGTCTGGTGACTCTGTAATACACACACTGAGTTAAGGAACCTTCTGTAATCCAGAGTTTGCAGAATAGATACTCAGCTGGCACAACAATACATATTAGACTCAGATAACTTGTTTTGTTTGCTACAAAACATGGGATTTACACTGTTAGTGCTAAACATAGATTTTATTTAATCCAAGTATGAATTTCAACTGCAGAACCATCCATCTAAATGCCTGCTGTCCAATTTCTCATAGAGATGGAACAAATGATTGAAGGAATTCTTCTAGCTACATTGAAGTCCTTTAACACCTCTGGAGTAAGTTTATGCTATAATCTTCCATAAAGCTACCTCATTACCCTGTTGCCTGTACTGCTATTCTTGGCTGTTCTAGGTGACAGTGTTTCCAAGTCAAACCTTGTCACACCTTCCTTTCTTCTTCTTTGCTTCCTATCAGCTGATTAGTTTCAGGCTACCTCTACTGGAGCTTCTTGCTCTTCCAGTCACTGTTTTTTGACTCTCAACTCACTCTCAACCCATTTGGAATGAATTAATTAAAAAGATTCTCCTGATGACTGGATTCCAATGGGAATCAGTTCACAAAGCTCATTGGCACACAGGAGCATAGAACTATACTTACAGCACAGCTTTCAGTGTTGTCAGGTCGGTGAGGAATGATAAAAGATGAAGCATCCAAGGACCCTAAACAGTTCAGTGGAGTATAGGACTTGTTCTTGCAGCTAGTCAGAACCACAAAGTAGTGGGTTGGGACAGGGATTTCTGTATTGTTTACATACCTACAAAATAAATATCAATTAAGACATTCATTGCACTATCAAGTATTAAAACCACTGATGCCATTAACAATGTATAGACTTTTTCTCAGCATAGATCTTTCAATACTACATGACTAAATTTCTTTTATAGTTGAAAAAAAATACCTGATGGGATAGGCAGCTTCACTATCTATTTCATGAACAGCATGGATTATTCCTTCTGCTACAAGCAGTCCCACTGAAACCAATAGGACTGCTTACAGGTCAATACTAATTTTTACAAAACCAGAGATATCTACATCTGGAAGAGGCGGGATAGAACATCATATTTGCCCTTCATTACACTAAGAATTTCAACTATGTGAATTGGAGAAGAGTGATGAGAAAATTAACTTCAGGTTCCTTGCCAGAAATGCCAAGAAATGCCAGAATTATGAGTTGTGGCTATGTGCTATAGAAACCAGCTTATGATAACCAATTGAAAATGTCTTTGCCACCCTTTTCTGACTATTCTGTGAACGTGGTCACTTTTGTGTATAAACTGATGAGGAGCTGAACGCTTCCCAAGCTTTCTGCATATCTTCAGTATTCAACAAAACACCATCCCTGAAATCATTATGCTGCTTTGTATGACTGACTAACCATGCTGAATAAAACATGCTTATTCCAAAATGTAGGCAACATTATGCGGTCAGCTGGGTATTACAGCATTCTGCTTGGAAGGAAGTTGTAGTTTCTCCTCCATTCCACGCTCCTACTGCGTAGCAGAGCTTATTTTCCTGTTCTCAAACCATTTTTAACAGATGTGGTATGAAGTCTAGCCTTGAATAAAACATCTCCAGTGACAGATTCAGCTGTGCAGATTTGTCAGCACCTTTCTACTCCATAAATGCTCTTACTGTCACAAGACATTTTCCTTAATTTAAGTTGTAGTTCTAATTCTGTTTTTCCTTCCCTTTGTCCTTAATCACTAACATAAATAAACAGTCTTTATCTTTTATGTGTACCTCGAACATGTCAGATGTTGAAGTGACCTGTGTAAGTCATAGCTATGCAAAAGTACCTCTCATGAATACTACATTTTGCATTCCCAGTTACACAATTCAGTGAAGGCAAACACAGAAATCTGATCTTTGATAAAACACACCAGTTAGATACAAAGGAAATAACAACAAATACATGAGCAAGCACAACATGAAAGTGAGAAAATTATGGTTAAGCATCTCTTCTGCATAATTAGATGCCATATATTCTCCTTATATTTCTGTCGCAGAGGCCCAAAATCTAAGGTATAAAACTTGGGAAACTAATTACTGGTCTGTATCTGTGCCTGTGTAGAGAGATACATATGTACCTGCAAAGCTTTTTACTCTTTACTGGAGCTTCAACTTCTACAGTAGTGTATCTGTTTGCAAGAGTATTTGCTGTTTTATGAGTAATAGTGGATGTAGGATTATAAAGAGAATATTCCATATATATTATATATAAATAATATCTCCATGATATTTGTTTATTTTTCCTTTTAAATAATAACTTGCTTAGGTGGAAATACAGTGGAAATAATACAGAATTTGACTTCTGGCTTTTTTGTGTACTTACTGCTTAATTTCATCAAGACTATCAAAATGGCCATCATTATTGTTATCAAATACTGGTCCACTGATAACATTTACACCATTCCTTTCTCTAGCATACTGCTGAAGAAGCACATTATGGAAATAGTCCCATATGTCTGTCATTAAAAGAAAATAAAAGCATAATTAATATAAATTTGAAGTCATTTCACCACAAAAAAAATATTTCTCTTTTTGCCATAGATTAATGATAAAAAATTCTGAAGTCAACTGCCTGTAAAATCAACTCTTTGTCACACAAAACTTGAATTTCATCAGAAGGGACATATTCTCACTCACCATTGAAAGAGGCACAGTAAATGCTATTATAGTTCTGCAAGGTAAATTGCACAACTGGAGATATAATGCATTCAATCTGAAATTGAGCTACAATTCTAGAGCTGAGAGATCGTTCATTTCTGCTCTATTTGTTAGTATATTACAATTGGTAGGAACTGAGATAATGGTTTTGTGAGGAAATATTCACCACCTGAGAGTCAGTTTAACTCTACAGAACTCACATCTAATATCACTAGACAAATTTGGCCTATTTCACAGATGTCATCAGAGAAAACACAGTTTGTAAGATATAAACTAGTGAGGCTAATCAAATATTTATAACTAGCATGGCAAAAAAGAACAAATGTGTTTTGAGGGTTGAGAGCATATCCTACTGATTTTCCTCTTCTTCATGGTCTAGAGAATTTCTCGTAGTTTTACTTGGAAAAATTTTTCATAATCTAAATGAGGTCTGAATGCATTAGAAAGCTAGTTACATCACTGCTTTTTCTCCAGCTTTTGCCTTACACAATTCCTCTTTTTATCTCTTTTCTAAGAAAATGAGCCTAGGCTTAAGAGTAAAACAGGATGACATGTAGTTGTAGAAAATTTCTTATCAGTGATTACAAACAAATGTGAGTCAGGCTTGATTAGAAAAGTTAATGTAGCTTATTACATTTGTATAATTGAAAGATCTATTATAGAAAAAATATTCCAAGATTAATTTTATCTGGTTTGAGTTTCTGCTTGATGAAACAGGCACATTATCAGGACACTGTTTACAAATTGTGTTCTGTCTTCTCTTGAGATTTTGCAAAAGGAAAAAGTGCCATTTTCATTCACGTTGGGCATTTTCCCAAGGGGATATTTTTATGAGAGTTTCCTAGCTATTATTTCATGTTGGTAGATGAAGAGAAAATTCAAAACTGAACAGGTACACCTAAGCAGAGATCAGACAGGACTATACACAGAAAAAAAAATAACTCGTGTAAGTGTGTTTCAAAGTTGCAAACATGTTCTTTTAAAAAGTTTTAAATGTATTTTCACAACATCTGGATATACAGCAGGCCATGCATATATGTTTTTAAGTCCTTGTGATAGCTTTATCAAATCCAGAGTTACAGAAAATTAATCATAATTAATAAAAATCTTGCAACCTACCTCTGAAAGCTCTATACATGGGAACAATATTGCTGGTAAGTAAGGCATCATACTGTTCAACAGCAGATGAATTGAAGTCTATATAAAAAGACCAAAGTATAAATGAATGGAATACTATACAAAGACAATATATCACTAAGAATTGCAGGTATATGTAATTCAATTACATTTTATATTTGAGCATGAGCATATGATCCTACTGCAAACATATCACCTTATTTGTTTGTACAATCTGTTCAATAAATAATAATTATCAACTTTGACAATAGGAAATTAATATTTATGGAGAGGAAACCCTTTACATCTTTCCAACCAGTTTTCATCACGTTCAAGTTGTTCCATTTTTTAAAGAAAAACTTAAATGTTCTAAACTGAAAATATTTGGATACAAGTAGCAGTTGTCCTGCTTTTAGTCAGTCTGCAAATACTGGAAACCTTTTTCTGCCCAACATGCTGATCCAAAAGAAGGTTTTTTTGGTGTTTGGGTATATGTTTAAACATAAACCCACATCCAGCTGATTAAGACTTTCTAAGGTCTAGCTATAAAAAGAACCATGCTCACTGGGAGGATAGAGGAAACTGCGGGTCAGCCCTTCTGGGTAGTTGGAACAATTTTGGCTCTGAGCAGCCGGGATTCTAACATCAGCCCGCAGACAGTCTGAAACAGTGGGAGGAAGAGAAGATGTGTTTTCCTGTGAAAAGGAAAAAAATAAAAAGGTATTACACCCACGGCTGTGGCTAAGCCAATGCTTTGTATGGTTTTAATTTTCTAGAATGGACTTCATTGAATCTTCTCCTATTTTCATAGTGAATCAGGTCACTGCAAGTAAGGGATACTAATGTTTTCTGGATAGTGTTTTTCCTCTACTTCTGTTTTTAGGTAATTCAGGGAAATCCTTATGCAGCATGTAAAATTGTAGTAGCAAAATAAGGTTATACCTTAGGCAAAAACAGATGACATTTGACTCATTTTTCTGGAAACACAAACTTGATGTCACATCCTCCTGGAAAGCAGCTAGTATACAAAAATGACACTATTATCTCATCTTAGCATCTGAGGATGCTGTCTCCATAAGAATCTGTGCTACTGAAGAGTTATAGCTAAAGAAATTCGTAGTAAATTTGGTACATTTTACTGGCTAGTTTCACTGAATTCACTGAGACATGTTAACATGTGTACTAGATAAGATATGGCCAAAAGTGATTCTGATGTGTTTAGTTGTTTCTATAACCTTAACTTTTGTTCCTATACCTTTTTCTACAACCTTTTTTTCAGAATTTTGCAATAGCATTAACTAAATAATCTGAATATGCTTTTCCGTGTTTAACTGCATTTCCTTTTTCATCCTGTACATGTAAATTTCATATAATTTATTTTATTTTTTGTAAGAATTGAACATATTTATTTGTTTTATACCTTTATAAACAGAATAAACATCTAAATTGATTTTCAGTAGATTGTTTATTTTGATTGGTTAAAACCAAGTAGAAATAAAGAACTAGAATGTTCTTCTTGTGCTTCTTTGTACTCCTGGATTTAAATTTTTTACTTTCTTTTGTCAAAATTCTTTCAGATGCCCATATTATGATCAGGTTGTATATTAATGGAAAACATATACATAACATGGAATGAAATATATAATACAAAAGTCTTTCTTTGCCACCTGAGCACATCACACGTCATTGTTAAGCAAATGTATATCCAAGTACAAATCTGATATCCAATTCATTTGAGCAATTTGTCCTTTATAGTGTCCAAATCAGTAAGGCAAGCTTAATGGATCAGGGTCACGGAAGAAACTAGTATTTTAAACTAAATGATTAAGCTGTGATATTAAACAATAGCTTTAACTTTTTTATGGTCTGTTATTTCCCCATATTTGTGCTGATAAAATAAGAAATCTCATAGACATCAGTAACAGACCTCTTCAGACGGGAAAATCAATGTAGAAGTTATTTCCTCAAGACAACTTAGAAAAAGGGTCAAATTATGGGGGAAAATAAGCCCATGAATGTCCACAAGTTTACTGACCCTGAAAACTCAAACCATTTATTCTGGAGCCACATATCCTTGAACCCCGAGAGGTTCATTCAACTATAATTACATTTTTCAGAAATGATATCATGTAACAGAGAGCAAATAAGCAGAACATACAGAAATATGCATTAGTACAAACTGTCTTGAAGAGTTTGGAAAAAGAAATAGGAAATTTTTTCCGAATTTTTTTCCAAATAGGAAAAAGATCACGATACTTTTAGGAAAGCTTAAAAGCTTCTGATTTTGGAAATCACAGCCTGCTTTTCCTCAGGAACTGATGGGCAAGTTGGAGCACTGTGTTGACAGCATATCCCTTTTACAGAACAGGCTGAAGGGAACCAGCTTATCAGCAGCTCTGTTCTTCTATACCTAAAAAATGGCCATTCCTACTTTTTTAAAACTATATTTTAAGGTAGCTGAAATTTAAATGATATCAAAGACACTTTTCATTTTCAGACGTAAGGGCCTTAGGCCATCAGTACTTAACCAGGATTCCTGATGAACGCACCACATTTTCAAATCATTATATCATATATTTAAGAATAGTACAGATATATGATAACCTACAGGCTTATTCACAGTGTATGCAGTCCACAGTGGCATCCAGATATCATAGCTGTATCCACTCACATACTGATGATGGGAAAGAAGGCAGTATTCATTTTTCTTCTGAAGAACTTTGGGTCTCCCATATGGCAAATGATGTGAGCTTGCCTTCTTTACTAAAATTTAAACAATAATTATTGATTTATTCTTCTCTAACATATTGGATGGCACAAAGGTTTGAGAAAAGAATTTAAATTAAAATTTTAATAAATAGAAATAAAAAACACCAGCAAACATGGATATATGTTTCTTTAAGCTTTTAGTTTATGAGTGGAATAAAAAATGTAGAAAATAGTTTTCTTATTATGTTTAATGTACAAAAGCCAATGTATCAGATTTTTAAATTCTTGTTGAAATCTCATACCAATATATATATATTTTGAACTTATCTTGCAGTGCAGTGAAAATGACATCTTATTTGGCTAGGAAGCATTACAATGTTTCCTAAAATTTCCAGAAACCACAAAAAAGCACACAGAAATATCTATGGGAATTTTTGATTAGAGAAAGACAAAGTTATGGATACAATGTAGGAAACGAGTTACAACGTATAGGCTGGAGGTACTCAGATTTTCTCCAAAGACCACTGGAACCTGTATAATTTTTTCCAAGATTTTAATGGAATTCAGATCCTATTCTCATATATATATATGTTGCTATAACAGTATCCATTGGCATTCTTTAAAGAAACACAAAGGAAAAAGGAAAAAAGGTATGCTTCTGACTTGGCTTTCCTACTTCACTTCCAACTGTAATTAACATTGCAAAAATCCCCACTGATACCAACTACATAAAATATAAACCAAGTGTAGATTTAAAAGTACTGATATACTTGTTACTTACTTTCTTCTGTAGTGAGATTTAACCTCTCATTTAGTTTTTCTTCTGGCATCTGTAAAGTATAAGAGAATCATTCAGAATTAATCCACAGTTTAGAAAAAAACAAAGAAAGCAGAACACACTTGAAAATGATACCAGAACTCCCTATTTACATGCATGCATGTGCATCCCAGTGCATCTTCAGGAATCAAACTGGAAACTTGACATGAAGAAGGAGGCGACTCTTCTTTTGGATGTGAAGGACTGTAAAAAGGTTTTCTTAAGAGGTGATTCAAGCTGCCATGTGTTCCATTGTTTGGTGCTGGTGTTATACGCAGCAAATCTGTTGGGACATTTGAAATTTGTAAACATATTTGAAGACTAAAATGGCATTTTCAAAAGTCACTCACTTTGCAATTCTACACACCTCCTATGCATTCTAAATGTAGAAGACATAGCTCTTTCCATTATCTAAACTATGATGGTAACTACTCCCATCAACCTGCAATTTTCTAGGTAGGGGGGTTCTTTGCTATCTTCCACTGCATCAAAATTTGGTAATTATAGACTTGAGTACCGTTGGTATAGTTTTATACATTTCCATAACATTCACAAGGTTAGATGATTTAATGTGGAGTACAAATGTGATTGCAACTGCGTTATACTGCGAAGCGTCCTAGCTATTGCATTTTTCTGTGAAGCTTTAATCCATATTTCCTGAGGCACATACTTCATAACTGCTCATTGCCAGGACTGCAACGATCCCTCATATGTTACAAGCTACAAGATTCTTATCCCACAATTCCGCAGGCATCATTTCAACAGCAAGCCCACATGGTAGGTATTGTTCTCTCTGATTCTTTAATGGAATTCTTCTGCAAACAGAAGAAACCTTCAAAGCAGAACAACTTTTGGCAGTTAACATTTTAGCACTGTACAGAAGGCATAAGAGCATTTCTTTAGTGTTTTGTGGGAAAAATCTAATTTCTGAATGAATTCACTGAATTTTTAGTTACTCTTCTTTTAGCACTTATAACACTGGTATTTGAAAACAGTTTATTATCTCAAGTACTGGATTGTTTCTACTCACCACACATAAGATTGTAAACCTCAATGTTTTCAAAAGCATCAACTTCTGTTTTCTCTTTAAAGCTTGGGCCATGTGCTAAGAATATAGCCTAGATTATTATTAAAAAAAAAAAAGGTCATCTAAAGGAATCAAAATTCAAAAATAATTCAGTTGCATTTTATGGAAACTGGAACAATGAAACAAAATAGTCTTTCTGCAGTCATAAAAGTTAAAAATACAGGATTGTTCTCGTAAAGAAGGCAAATTTTGGCCATTGCATATAATTTGAAGAAAACTGCAAAACATAAATTCATTTAGCAAGATACTTTGAACTATATAATGACTCTTGTTTGGGTTTGGGGGGCTTTTTTTTAAAACCCATTGCATTCTTAAGTCTTTGGGTCACTCAAGAGTCTATAGCCATGGCTAAAGCAGTCAGCAGGGAACTGTGGAGACCCATTCCAAGCTCAGCAAAAACTTACACCTGTATCACCAATGGTACAACGTAGTGCTGGATGACCCTTGCTGGAGTTTGCAAGCATTGTAGCAAAACATTGACACTACATACAATCTCACAGTAATTTCTACTACTTTATAACCCTCCTAAGCTCTCTGCCATAAGACACAGGAAACATGACTAAAATGGGCAATGACCTGTTCTAAAGCAATATTATGATTCCATAATAGAAAACGAATTTTTAAGTTATTTTAGAAAGATGACATACGCTCCTTTATAAAGAAAAAAATTGCATTGGTCATTGTGCCACCAGCATAAGGTTTTCTATGATTAATGTTTCCAGGGTAACCAGAATTTACCTTTTCTTTCCATACAAACATTCAGCGTCATTCTGATCAGTATACTGACATTTGGTTTTAAAAAAGTTGTGAAGATCTGGAAGAATTTGATTCTTGGACACAGAATATGGGACATGTAGTGGCATGCTTGATAATATTTAAAGGTTCACATCACAGAAAGTACATGAAAAATCAAAAGCTCAAAACCTCAAAATATTTTCATTGTAAACAGAAATAAAAATTAGATGAAACTACACTAACTTTTTTGTTCTGATGATATGATTAACTCTTGTAAGATAAGCACAGACAATGAGATTTGGCTTATTTAAGTATACAGGCTTTCAGATGCTTAGGTGAACATCCAGAGCCTATGGAGATTTCTCAGTCATTGTCTTGGTAGAAAAATGAAATAACAAAAGAATTCAGTGTCCCGTAGCTAAACATGGTGTACTTGATTTGCTGTAGTCTACCTGGCTCCCAGCAGCTAAGGTAAGCCCAGAGAGGTTTTACTACAGGACCCCAATGAAGCAGCTCTTGTACATACGGATGGAAGGCAACACAAATATGTGGACGTAGAATGTGTGTTAACAGTTTACATATCTTGTTGACATAGAAGAAAAAGCACACTGCAAAAACTATCATATATTCTGTATTCTGGTGGTTTACCTAGCAAACCATGATTTTGTATTTAATAAAGTGCAAGACTTGAATAGAAATCATCTTACCTCCATACTTTTAAATTCATTGTTATAGCCATGGTTACCCCCATCACAAAATGTGTAACTTTCATCCCTAAGGAGAAACCACCACAGAGTGTAAATAAAAATGGCACAAATAGAACCAGTTAATAACAGTCATTGTGACGCATTGGACACTGGATTGTGTCTTAAGAACTGACTCTGACATAATATTGCAGTACTTACTGCTCATTATAGTGTTCATTTTTATGAAGATGTCTTTCTCTTGTAACAGAAATTGCTATGGACAGAAATAAATTATCCTAGGTGGTTATAAGTGTACAGTGAAACAATGTTTTCAAAATAAATTGAAAAAATGGGTACTTTTGAAACAAGGACTTCACCTAGCTACGAGTTTCAGAACAAGTGTGATCTGCTTAGGAAGAATTCCTCAGTTATATTCTGTGGTGTTTGCATTTTAACAGAAAATTTATAAGGGGAGAACTCTGATACCAGCCTCTGCAGAATAATATAGATAAGAATGCAAGGAATTTTGCCTTACAAGACGAGGCATTTTCATCATGGATTCTGAAGGGTGAAGGTGAGATGTGGAAGTATAGGGTTGGATTATAGGATTAATAACATGTCAGAATAGTCTGACATAGTGACTAACATTTATTTTAATTTACCCGTTGCTGAGACACATGGAAAGATAACAAGATAGTCACCCCATATAAATTCAATGCACAAAGCACAAGCATCCTGTTTTCAGAGGATTGAACATTTGAGCACTGTTCAAAAAAGAGTGATTATAAGATTTTTCAGTGGACATTTCTTTTTATATGTCCAGGATGATTATCTGGTTGCATCAAAACAATCAAGTCATATATTCATTTAGATCAGGAATTTTCTACTCTTTTAGTAGTCTTGAAATTCCAAATTGGATCATGCTGCTTCTACTGCAATACTGTAACTCAGTAAATATAGTATTGCTGCAAACACCACAGATTTTGAATTGATTTTTCAAAGCCTTAGGTCTAAGGCTTGTCTGAACTGCTCTTGACTTGCTCAGAGCTATTTTTTTAATGTTTCACTCTTACAGCATTTTTTGGTAATGACCAGGTGGTTATGTCTAACTTGTTACCTTATCAACCTATCTTTGCACGATAATACAAGTACATCTGACACTTGTGGAATGCACCATATCTAGTGAACTGAGAAGTAATGTTTACTTGCAGATCAGCGAAGAATGAGCAAACTATAGTGTTAGCACACATATGGGAAGAACCTATTCGGATCACAGACTGAGGAAAAAACTCGGACACATTCCTTCTGGTGAAGGACTCATAATACTGTCATTGGCCATATCCACACATGCACCAGACTGAAGCTATCAACCTTAGAACCCAGAAGGGCAGCGGAGGGGTGACTGCAATGTCAAGAAAAGGGCTAGATACTAGAATGCTTTATATAACAATTTTAATTGCATTATTTCCAACCCAGCATATCTGTGACTCTGTGATTTTTGAGAATTTTGCTGTGAGGTAATATTCATTTCTTTACTTTCTTTTTACTTATTTTTTTTTTTGTAAAAATTTAATCTGAAATAATAATGATTCTTGTATTAGACTATTGAAGTTTGAATCACACTAATAACACATTCTTGGCTTTATGTATGAGGCATGTATCCTTTTTACACATAGTACAGATTTTAAATTTAACAAACATGGAAATGTAACAAGCCTAAAGGAAATGAGGTGTCTGTGAAGGAAATAAAAAGGATGAGAATGGGATGAAAAAAATAGGGTAACAGTCACACAAATTATGTTACCTCACAGCCAGCCACTGTCGATCCACCAAAAGATGAACTTTATCAATACGAATGTTGTTAGCATAGTGGAATCGTTTTGGCAAGTCAGGCGTCAGATAGGGCTTGAAGTGCTGAGGGGAGCTTTTGCACTGTGCAAGAGCAAAGAGTCCAGTCATGAGCTTCACTGTTTCAAAAAACCACCCATCATTCAAAATTATCACAAACATCTTAGTGACATGAATGTAATCACAGAGCCCATTATTCACAAATAGCTTCTCAGATAACCTGCAGATGTCATTTTTGGCCCAGAAAGCAATGGAAGGAAAAGTGGCCCTTTTTTGGAACTGTTCAAAAATATGGTATATATAATATGTATACCAAGTCCACAAATACTGAGGTAAAGGTACACCCAAGGCTGAAAGACATTCACTAGTAGTGTTTAGTCTATCTGTTCCTACTAATATCACTGGCATCTAGTTGGTAAGGTTACACTTTACAAGACAAAGTTCCCTGGCAGTTTGTTTCTGCCATATTCTGTTACTTCACCATTCAATAAATAACAAAGCAAGCCAAGTATACATAACATAGACTGTGGTCTAGGGTTTCAGCTGCAAGCCTGAACATGTACTCTCGTGCTATGTAAATGTCCNTTTAGGTAATTCAGGGAAATCCTTATGCAGCATGTAAAATTGTAGTAGCAAAATAAGGTTATACCTTAGGCAAAAACAGATGACATTTGACTCATATTTCTGGAAACACAAACTTGATGTCACATCCTCCTGGAAAGCAGCTAGTATACAAAAATGACACTATTATCTCATCTTAGCATCTGAGGATGCTGTCTCCATAAGAATCTGTGCTACTGAAGAGTTATAGCTAAAGAAATTCGTAGTAAATTTGGTACATTTTACTGGCTAGTTTCACTAAGTTCACTGAGACATGTTAACATGTGCACTAGATAAGATATGGCCAAAAGTGATTCTGATGTGTTTAGTTGTTTCTATAACCTTAACTTTTGTTCCTATACCTTTTTCTACAACCTTTTTTTCAGAATTTTGCAATAGCATTAACTAAATAATCTGAATATGCTTTTCCGTGTTTAACTGCATTTCCTTTTTCATCCTGTACATGTAAATTTCATATAATTTATTTTATTTTTTGTAAGAATTGAACATATTTATTTGTTTTATACCTTTATAAACAGAATAAACATCTAAATTGATTTTCAGTAGATTGTTTATTTTGATTGGTTAAAACCAAGTAGAAATAAAGAACTAGAATGTTCTTCTTGTGCTTCTTTGTACTCCTGGATTTAAATTTTTTACTTTCTTTTGTCAAAATTCTTTCAGATGCCCATATTATGATCAGGTTGTATATTAATGGAAAACATATACATAACATGGAATGAAATATATAATACAAAAGTCTTTCTTTGCCACCTGAGCACATCACACGTCATTGTTAAGCAAATGTATATCCAAGTACAAATCTGATATCCAATTCATTTGAGCAATTTGTCCTTTATAGTGTCCAAATCAGTAAGGCAAGCTTAATGGATCAGGGTCACGGAAGAAACTAGTATTTTAAACTAAATGATTAAGCTGTGATATTAAACAATAGCTTTAACTTTTTTATGGTCTGTTATTTCCCCATATTTGTGCTGATAAAATAAGAAATCTCATAGACATCAGTAACAGACCTCTTCAGACGGGAAAATCAATGTAGAAGTTATTTCCTCAAGACAACTTAGAAAAAGGGTCAAATTATGGGGGAAAATAAGCCCATGAATGTCCACAAGTTTACTGACCCTGAAAACTCAAACCATTTATTCTGGAGCCACATATCCTTGAACCCCGAGAGGTTCATTCAACTATAATTACATTTTTCAGAAATGATATCATGTAACAGAGAGCAAATAAGCAGAACATACAGAAATATGCATTAGTACAAACTGTCTTGAAGAGTTTGGAAAAAGAAATAGGAAATTTTTTCCGAATTTTTTTCCAAATAGGAAAAAGATCACGATACTTTTAGGAAAGCTTAAAAGCTTCTGATTTTGGAAATCACAGCCTGCTTTTCCTCAGGAACTGATGGGCAAGTTGGAGCACTGTGTTGACAGCATATCCCTTTTACAGAACAGGCTGAAGGGAACCAGCTTATCAGCAGCTCTGTTCTTCTATACCTAAAAAATGGCCATTCCTACTTTTTTAAAACTATATTTTAAGGTAGCTGAAATTTAAATGATATCAAAGACACTTTTCATTTTCAGACGTAAGGGCCTTAGGCCATCAGTACTTAACCAGGATTCCTGATGAACGCACCACATTTTCAAACCATTATATCATATATTTAAGAATAGTACAGATATATGATAACCTACAGGCTTATTCACAGTGTATGCAGTCCACAGTGGCATCCAGATATCATAGCTGTATCCACTCACATACTGATGATGGGAAAGAAGGCAGTATTCATTTTTCTTCTGAAGAACTTTGGGTCTCCCATATGGCAAATGATGTGAGCTTGCCTTCTTTACTAAAATTTAAACAATAATTATTGATTTATTCTTCTCTAACATATTGGATGGCACAAAGGTTTGAGAAAAGAATTTAAATTAAAATTTTAATAAATAGAAATAAAAAACACCAGCAAACATGGATATATGTTTCTTTAAGCTTTTAGTTTATGAGTGGAATAAAAAATGTAGAAAATAGTTTTCTTATTATGTTTAATGTACAAAAGCCAATGTATCAGATTTTTAAATTCTTGTTGAAATCTCATACCAATATATATATATTTTGAACTTATCTTGGAGTGCAGTGAAAATGACATCTTATTTGGCTAGGAAGCATTACAATGTTTCCTAAAATTTCCAGAAACCACAAAAAAGCACACAGAAATATCTATGGGAATTTTTGATTAGAGAAAGACAAAGTTATGGATACAATGTAGGAAACGAGTTACAGCGTATAGGCTGGAGGTACTCAGATTTTCTCCAAAGACCACTGGAACCTGTATAATTTTTTCCAAGATTTTAATGGAATTCAGATCCTATTCTCATATATATATATGTTGCTATAACAGTATCCATTGGCATTCTTTAAAGAAACACAAAGGAAAAAGGAAAAAAGGTATGCTTCTGACTTGGCTTTCCTACTTCACTTCCAACTGTAATTAACATTGCAAAAATCCCCACTGATACCAACTACATAAAATATAAACCAAGTGTAGATTTAAAAGTACTGATATACTTGTTACTTACTTTCTTCTGTAGTGAGATTTAACCTCTCATTTAGTTTTTCTTCTGGCATCTGTAAAGTATAAGAGAATCATTCAGAATTAATCCACAGTTTAGAAAAAAACAAAGAAAGCAGAACACACTTGAAAATGATACCAGAACTCCCTATTTACATGCATGCATGTGCATCCCAGTGCATCTTCAGGAATCAAACTGGAAACTTGACATGAAGAAGGAGGCGACTCTTCTTTTGGATGTGAAGGACTGTAAAAAGGTTTTCTTAAGAGGTGATTCAAGCTGCCATGTGTTCCATTGTTTGGTGCTGGTGTTATACGCAGCAAATCTGTTGGGACATTTGAAATTTGTAAACATATTTGAAGACTAAAATGGCATTTTCAAAAGTCACTCACTTTGCAATTCTACACACCTCCTATGCATTCTAAATGTAGAAGACATAGCTCTTTCCATTATCTAAACTATGATGGTAACTACTCCCATCAACCTGCAATTTTCTAGGTAGGGGGGTTCTTTGCTATCTTCCACTGCATCAAAATTTGGTAATTATAGACTTGAGTACCGTTGGTATAGTTTTATACATTTCCATAACATTCACAAGGTTAGATGATTTAATGTGGAGTACAAATGTGATTGCAACTGCGTTATACTGCGAAGCGTCCTAGCTATTGCATTTTTCTGTGAAGCTTTAATCCATATTTCCTGAGGCACATACTTCATAACTGCTCATTGCCAGGACTGCAACGATCCCTCATATGTTACAAGCTACAAGATTCTTATCCCACAATTCCGCAGGCATCATTTCAACAGCAAGCCCACATGGTAGGTATTGTTCTCTCTGATTCTTTAATGGAATTCTTCTGCAAACAGAAGAAACCTTCAAAGCAGAACAACTTTTGGCAGTTAACATTTTAGCACTGTACAGAAGGCATAAGAGCATTTCTTTAGTGTTTTGTGGGAAAAATCTAATTTCTGAATGAATTCACTGAATTTTTAGTTACTCTTCTTTTAGCACTTATAACACTGGTATTTGAAAACAGTTTATTATCTCAAGTACTGGATTGTTTCTACTCACCACACATAAGATTGTAAACCTCAATGTTTTCAAAAGCATCAACTTCTGTTTTCTCTTTAAAGCTTGGGCCATGTGCTAAGAATATAGCCTAGATTATTATTAAAAAAAAAAAAGGTCATCTAAAGGAATCAAAATTCAAAAATAATTCAGTTGCATTTTATGGAAACTGGAACAATGAAACAAAATAGTCTTTCTGCAGTCATAAAAGTTAAAAATACAGGATTGTTCTCGTAAAGAAGGCAAATTTTGGCCATTGCATATAATTTGAAGAAAACTGCAAAACATAAATTCATTTAGCAAGATACTTTGAACTATATAATGACTCTTGTTTGGGTTTGGGGGGCTTTTTTTTAAAACCCATTGCATTCTTAAGTCTTTGGGTCACTCAAGAGTCTATAGCCATGGCTAAAGCAGTCAGCAGGGAACTGTGGAGACCCATTCCAAGCTCAGCAAAAACTTACACCTGTATCACCAATGGTACAACGTAGTGCTGGATGACCCTTGCTGGAGTTTGCAAGCATTGTAGCAAAACATTGACACTACATACAATCTCACAGTAATTTCTACTACTTTATAACCCTCCTAAGCTCTCTGCCATAAGACACAGGAAACATGACTAAAATGGGCAATGACCTGTTCTAAAGCAATATTATGATTCCATAATAGAAAACGAATTTTTAAGTTATTTTAGAAAGATGACATACGCTCCTTTATAAAGAAAAAAATTGCATTGGTCATTGTGCCACCAGCATAAGGTTTTCTATGATTAATGTTTCCAGGGTAACCAGAATTTACCTTTTCTTTCCATACAAACATTCAGCGTCATTCTGATCAGTATACTGACATTTGGTTTTAAAAAAGTTGTGAAGATCTGGAAGAATTTGATTCTTGGACACAGAATATGGGACATGTAGTGGCATGCTTGATAATATTTAAAGGTTCACATCACAGAAAGTACATGAAAAATCAAAAGCTCAAAACCTCAAAATATTTTCATTGTAAACAGAAATAAAAATTAGATGAAACTACACTAACTTTTTTGTTCTGATGATATGATTAACTCTTGTAAGATAAGCACAGACAATGAGATTTGGCTTATTTAAGTATACAGGCTTTCAGATGCTTAGGTGAACATCCAGAGCCTATGGAGATTTCTCAGTCATTGTCTTGGTAGAAAAATGAAATAACAAAAGAATTCAGTGTCCCGTAGCTAAACATGGTGTACTTGATTTGCTGTAGTCTACCTGGCTCCCAGCAGCTAAGGTAAGCCCAGAGAGGTTTTACTACAGGACCCCAATGAAGCAGCTCTTGTACATACGGATGGAAGGCAACACAAATATGTGGACGTAGAATGTGTGTTAACAGTTTACATATCTTGTTGACATAGAAGAAAAAGCACACTGCAAAAACTATCATATATTCTGTATTCTGGTGGTTTACCTAGCAAACCATGATTTTGTATTTAATAAAGTGCAAGACTTGAATAGAAATCATCTTACCTCCATACTTTTAAATTCATTGTTATAGCCATGGTTACCCCCATCACAAAATGTGTAACTTTCATCCCTAAGGAGAAACCACCACAGAGTGTAAATAAAAATGGCACAAATAGAACCAGTTAATAACAGTCATTGTGACGCATTGGACACTGGATTGTGTCTTAAGAACTGACTCTGACATAATATTGCAGTACTTACTGCTCATTATAGTGTTCATTTTTATGAAGATGTCTTTCTCTTGTAACAGAAATTGCTATGGACAGAAATAAATTATCCTAGGTGGTTATAAGTGTACAGTGAAACAATGTTTTCAAAATAAATTGAAAAAATGGGTACTTTTGAAACAAGGACTTCACCTAGCTACGAGTTTCAGAACAAGTGTGATCTGC
This sequence comes from Lepidothrix coronata, assembly GCF_001604755.1. NCBI lineage: Eukaryota > Metazoa > Chordata > Aves > Passeriformes > Pipridae > Lepidothrix > Lepidothrix coronata. The sequence goes on along the minus strand of NW_016690185.1, from coordinate 11,765,751 downwards.
TTAGGAAGAATTCCTCAGTTATATTCTGTGGTGTTTGCATTTTAACAGAAAATTTATAAGGGGAGAACTCTGATACCAGCCTCTGCAGAATAATATAGATAAGAATGCAAGGAATTTTGCCTTACAAGACGAGGCATTTTCATCATGGATTCTGAAGGGTGAAGGTGAGATGTGGAAGTATAGGGTTGGATTATAGGATTAATAACATGTCAGAATAGTCTGACATAGTGACTAACATTTATTTTAATTTACCCGTTGCTGAGACACATGGAAAGATAACAAGATAGTCACCCCATATAAATTCAATGCACAAAGCACAAGCATCCTGTTTTCAGAGGATTGAACATTTGAGCACTGTTCAAAAAAGAGTGATTATAAGATTTTTCAGTGGACATTTCTTTTTATATGTCCAGGATGATTATCTGGTTGCATCAAAACAATCAAGTCATATATTCATTTAGATCAGGAATTTTCTACTCTTTTAGTAGTCTTGAAATTCCAAATTGGATCATGCTGCTTCTACTGCAATACTGTAACTCAGTAAATATAGTATTGCTGCAAACACCACAGATTTTGAATTGATTTTTCAAAGCCTTAGGTCTAAGGCTTGTCTGAACTGCTCTTGACTTGCTCAGAGCTATTTTTTTAATGTTTCACTCTTACAGCATTTTTTGGTAATGACCAGGTGGTTATGTCTAACTTGTTACCTTATCAACCTATCTTTGCACGATAATACAAGTACATCTGACACTTGTGGAATGCACCATATCTAGTGAACTGAGAAGTAATGTTTACTTGCAGATCAGCGAAGAATGAGCAAACTATAGTGTTAGCACACATATGGGAAGAACCTATTCGGATCACAGACTGAGGAAAAAACTCGGACACATTCCTTCTGGTGAAGGACTCATAATACTGTCATTGGCCATATCCACACATGCACCAGACTGAAGCTATCAACCTTAGAACCCAGAAGGGCAGCGGAGGGGTGACTGCAATGTCAAGAAAAGGGCTAGATACTAGAATGCTTTATATAACAATTTTAATTGCATTATTTCCAACCCAGCATATCTGTGACTCTGTGATTTTTGAGAATTTTGCTGTGAGGTAATATTCATTTCTTTACTTTCTTTTTACTTATTTTTTTTTTTGTAAAAATTTAATCTGAAATAATAATGATTCTTGTATTAGACTATTGAAGTTTGAATCACACTAATAACACATTCTTGGCTTTATGTATGAGGCATGTATCCTTTTTACACATAGTACAGATTTTAAATTTAACAAACATGGAAATGTAACAAGCCTAAAGGAAATGAGGTGTCTGTGAAGGAAATAAAAAGGATGAGAATGGGATGAAAAAAATAGGGTAACAGTCACACAAATTATGTTACCTCACAGCCAGCCACTGTCGATCCACCAAAAGATGAACTTTATCAATACGAATGTTGTTAGCATAGTGGAATCGTTTTGGCAAGTCAGGCGTCAGATAGGGCTTGAAGTGCTGAGGGGAGCTTTTGCACTGTGCAAGAGCAAAGAGTCCAGTCATGAGCTTCACTGTTTCAAAAAACCACCCATCATTCAAAATTATCACAAACATCTTAGTGACATGAATGTAATCACAGAGCCCATTATTCACAAATAGCTTCTCAGATAACCTGCAGATGTCATTTTTGGCCCAGAAAGCAATGGAAGGAAAAGTGGCCCTTTTTTGGAACTGTTCAAAAATATGGTATATATAATATGTATACCAAGTCCACAAATACTGAGGTAAAGGTACACCCAAGGCTGAAAGACATTCACTAGTAGTGTTTAGTCTATCTGTTCCTACTAATATCACTGGCATCTAGTTGGTAAGGTTACACTTTACAAGACAAAGTTCCCTGGCAGTTTGTTTCTGCCATATTCTGTTACTTCACCATTCAATAAATAACAAAGCAAGCCAAGTATACATAACATAGACTGTGGTCTAGGGTTTCAGCTGCAAGCCTGAACATGTACTCTCGTGCTATGTAAATGTCCGTTGCTCAGTTGTTACCTAAAGGTCTTAGCTTTTACATCCACATTTAATGTGTTAATATCATTCAAAACTGTTGTGTTAGTAGGCATGCCATGAATGAGCTTGGAATTGAGAGCCTAATGATAACCATATGACATACTGCAAAGACTTAACTATACATGGTCATTAGAAGCCATTCCAGCTGGCTGCAAGCATCATGGCAAAGTTTCAGAAGTGTTGCTCCTGATAGGGAATCCAGCCCTGGGACTCCACAGAACATCTAAAATGCTGAGGGAAGTGCTGTTAGCAAGATAGCTAAGCCACAGAAGTGGACCTCTTTCACCACAAAGGCTGTACAAACTATAGCATGCTTAGAGTCTGATCTGACATCTTCACCTCTAAGTACTTGAGTTGTATGGTCTGCACAGAATGAGATTAACATGTGAAGTAAGTGTGCCTCAGTAGTCATCGAAGAAGCATAGAGGAATCCATGCACATGAAAAATAAGGATTCAATGTGTTTGCTAGCCCAGGAGAAGAGGTTTAATTAAAGGGAAAAATAGAGGAAATCAAAATACGACTTTAAATCTGTTGATCAGCAATTAATATACAACACACAATTCCCTTCTCTGTCCAAACCCCTCATTCTAAGAACTTGAGAGGGACAAAATACACTAACCATTTGTGAATAGAAAAGAGGACGTATCCTGATCCCAGGCTATTCCCATAAAGGAAGAGATATCACATCTCTGCAACTATTAGCAGTAACAGCTTCAACTGAGGTTGAGAACATGCATTTAGTGATATTCCCCTCAGTGCTCTTTGATACAACAGACTCCATGTCATATAGTGAGGTAAGGGATGTAGCACTGAAAAGCTCTTCTGCTATTTCCAACCATTGGTATCCTACTCCTGCATCTGCTTTGGATGCTGGTGAATAAAGGACATGCTCCTAGGCATTCAGAATCAAAAAAAAAATTAAACAGGAAGGTTCACCGCCCTTTGAACTTCAAAGGCAGGCAAAAGCTAAGTGTAATATTGCATAACTGAGCTGTTAAACAGGTTAAAGGAAGACATCTAGTGGTGCTTTATCAGAGACATGTCCAATGGGGAGCCCAGAATTTTTCCAAACAGAAAGCATTTGTTCTAAAAGTACTAGAACTTCTGTCTACTGCTTGCCCTAGGACAAGTCATACAAAAGAATGAAGAAAAGAAAGAGAATTTATGCCAGCACATAGAGAGTAAGTAGTTTAAATTATTAACTCACTGTAAATTGTAAATGCAAAGAAATACAAAAAGACAACTGTCCTACAAGTTTTTTAGTCTGTCTACCACATTCATCCCAGATGTATTAATGTATATCTTGAACACTAAAAAAAACAAGGCAGTGAATTATCTCTCTAAAACAGTGTAAGAAAAAAAACATGCACTGTGACATCATCTTTCAATAAAAGAAATAGGCTTGGACTTCCTTTGTTTGGCACTCTGTTCTGCACTCCTTTGATTGCATCCTTCAGAGCTCAGCTGTCAAAGTGTACCCACAAAGAGCCATGGGAGCAATACGGGAGACACAGACAAACTTGGATCTGCCCTTATGTGCTACATCCACACAGCATGGCAGAGACCCAAGCAGAAATACCAGTATGGGTCCCAGGGGTGGTGCAACATACATAAAAGCATTGCAAGTATTTAAGTGATACATCATAAAAATCTTAAAAGAGCCACACTGCCTCATGCTAGAGGTCCATCTCGCCTGGTACTCTGCTTCAGATCAGATCTCCAAAATTCCCAGAATCAGATACTTAGAGAAAGTGTGTAAGAACAAGTATCAAGTATCAAATTAAGCTTCTTTCTTGTACCTGCTTGGTTTCCTGTAGGTTTCAGGAATTTTTTTCAAGTCAGAGGTTCCTTGTGGATCATGTTTATAAGCCCTTACAGGGTTGTCCTGTATTAATGTGTCTAAAATCCCCCTTTCCTATTTTTATTTCCAGCCTCTACAACACTTGTGGCAACATATTCTACAATGTCATTATCTGTTGTTTGGAAAAGTTACTTTAACCTAGCCTAGCTGCAGCAGTTGTGGTCCAGTGCTAATAGATGCCTGTCATGTGAAGCATCTCTGTGCTGTACTGTGTCTTATAATGAAGATATATCCTACTTTCTCCATGTAAAGTCCACCACTCCTCTTTCAAAGTGAAGTACAGAAAAATCTTTTGCTCTGAACAGAGGTCCCCTATGGCAAACCTTGGTGCATCATCTTTGAACAACTTCCAGAACTGCCTCCTACAGTACACTGGAGTTAGTACACTATTTAAACAGGCACTGTAGTCTCATTTTTTTACAAACTGTGCTAGTTCTATTAAGAGTAGCTATGAGGAAATGTTATGAAAATATTTACTCACTGTGAGGTTTTTAACAATTCCTTCTGAGTCAACTGTTAAAAAGAAAAGATGAATTAACACACATTCAAACAGCTGAAGGTCCAAAGCCTCATGAGAAAAATTTCAACATGCTTTCTGTCTCTGAAATTGATTTTCTTTACTAGTTTGTAAAGACATATCAGGTAGGAATGTTATGTTTCCAAAGGTAACTGTCAGTAACATAGGAATGTTACACTTCCAAGGGTAACTGCCTGTAAGCGTGCCTGTGGAAGTGCCTAGCTCTTTGGGTACATCAAGACAGACTGTAGAAAACTGCCATGGTGATGATTGCCAACACCTAAAGCTGATAGATCATCAGACCCAAGGGTTTTTGTTTCATCTAACCTCTGTTTAAAGTATAAATTTTTTTACATTGAGCTGGACCTGGAGTACTCATTTTGTATTCCACTTCCAGCAACAGTCACAGAAAAAAATTTCAGTCTGTCTTAGTACTTTCACCTTTCAAATTTTCAAAGAGTGACTTTTGACCATTTGATACTAGCTTTCTAAAAGCAAATCTGAGCATTTTACAGAAGAAAAATTCCTACAGAAAAGTAAGACTGTTAAAGGAAATAAGTCAACAATTATATTGAGATTGAGACACATACGAAACATCATTATTTTCTCCTCCCCTCATTACTCTGCCTCTGTCTGACTTAGACTGTTTTCTACTTAAACCAAGGAAAGGCTTCTTTATGTTGTATAAATATTGTGCCTACACGTATAAATACAATTAGAAAGGACAAATAAAAATTGCAATAGGGTCCCAGCTCTTACTTGAGATCTGCAAGAAATATGCCTCTAAGAATACTTTAAAAATTCTATAAAGTCTATACACAGAGCACTTCCATGATCTTACCTGCATTCTATTCCCTGACACAAAAAGGTTTGGGATTTTTTTTTTCCAGTCTGGTAGCAATGGTACCTATTTTAAGTCAGAGTCAGCTCACATGGTTTCAATTTTCTGTTCTTTTGTGACACTAGCTAAAGGGCTCAACCAAGGCTTAGGTTCCACTGTGCTAAGGTTCAGATTCTGTAACTTTGTACACCCAGTTAGAAATATTCTCTGCTTCAAAAAGATCGACTCTGCCAATGTTGTACAAGAAATCTGTGAAGAGCAATGCACTTACAAAGGACCTGAATTCTGGTTCAAAACAATAAAACTACCTTTGCTTCATCTCTCTATGCCAAGAAAATACAAATTAGAGTCTGAAACAAGCTTTTCTAACCTTCAATTTCATCTAAAGAGGTCATTCTTGCAAAAAATACCCAAACGAGTTTCATGGATGATTAGGTTCACTCTGTTGTTTATTACTGATTATCCATTTTCCTTATTTATATATTTATTTCCTGCTGTATTGATTATGCAATCCCAGGATTTATCCCCACTTACAGGTAAAATAGTCCTTTGGAACATTTTGTGCTCGAATGCGGGCTGCAGGCCCACCATACATGAAGAAATCAACCTGATTGAAGTAATTAGTCATATATTCTAACTGTTTGCAGTAGGTCTTCTCCATCCCTAAAGGACAATATAGAAACAGTTATTTTTTATGTGCAATATATGGCAAGGAAGATAAAGTTATTATAAAATAGATTAAAACTAGTAAGCACATATATTACACAGAGGAAGAAAACAGTTACTCTGTAAAATTCAGATTGAAAAAAAGAAGTATATATATTACCATGATCAGCTAAAACAATGAGGTTTACACAGTTGTGGAGGTTTCTTTGTTTAAGTCCATCCATAAGCATCCCCAGTGCTTGATCTGCTACCTGTAAGGCTTTAATTATCTGTGAGATAAACCAGTTACATTAGAATTTTTCTTTCTGATTTCAAGTTTTCACTTAAATGCAATCATCAAAGTCCAAAAAAGTGAGCTTTTCTATTAGTTTTCTAGTTCTTAATATTGCTTCCTCTTTTCTCTTTCCATTACCACTAGAGTATAGATGTGCAGAATTCCACTACTTTACCACAGTATATTCAACTTAAAAAGACTCACAAATAATTTTTTCTGCTACTCCAGAAAAACTAAGTGTTAAAACGTGTTTATTGAAAGGAATAAAGGAACACATTCAGATCGAATTTGTTCCTCACTCCCAAATTTATATAAAAATATCATATTTATAACATTAAATACTATTTTTGTTCTACTATGAACATGTCATCATACTAACAATAAGTGGTGCTTCAAAGATATTAACACACATGTATTATCTGTAAGGCCAGTATAACATCCAAGAAGGCACAGTGCCTTTGTCTCACACATACAGTCCCTTTAAACTTCCTACAAGAAACCACTGACCCCCACTGACGTAAAAGGAAAGAAATCCAGCACAGCCCACGCTGCAGCTGTTCACAGAGGATGCCTCTTCCTACTTGGCACAGCTGACTTATATTTCTTCTCTAAGTCCTACAGTAAGAGTGATACTCAATTGAGTCTGAGAGCTCCACGTCTGAGCACTGGCACCCTACTTGTTCTCCTAACTGCTGCACTCTTAAATGTCTTGTGTGCCTGGACAATGTGCACATATGCAATTACACATACAATAAGCCCTTTATGTACAAAAAAACCCTGAGCCTTTTGCTGAAAACCATTTTCAAATATATTAAAGAAGGCCATTCCAGGAAGGAGCTGATATCAAAAGTCCTAAGATCCTTAAAGGCTGAACGTTATGCCTGCATGCAAGTAGAAATATAATATTTTTGGGTAACAAATTAAGAAACATTGAAGTACAGTGTTAGGAATAAATAAAAGACAATTCTAAGGATTTGTCTGGCCACATGCTTCCAAGTATCACTTGGCAATATAATTAAAGTTCAGTCTGAACTTAATCATTAATATTATTTCTAATAGTATGATCTTAAATTGTTTTCTGCTAGTCTGTTTGGATACAGCTCTTTTGATTCACACACAGTGTTGGAATCATAACAGTGGGCTCAACCACAAGTAAAAGTTCTTAGTAAAAATTCATAAAACAGTCATGGCAATTTTTAATCTATTATCCAGGTATATAAATTGTTTAAATGCATAGTACAACACCATTTTTAGTGTGATTTAGTCTAAGAAAAGTATAAGCTACTTACACCACCACTAACTGGTCCAAATGAATGTCCAGAAGAATCTGGTTCTTCGATATATAAAGTGTAGAAATCAGGCCTCAAGTTAGAAATAAATAAGAATAGCATATTAAGAGGACTTGGAGGCAACATTTGAAAAGAACACTTTTACTTGAAAAATAAATATTAAATGAAACTTGAAAAGTCCATACAGCAAACCTTAAAAGCCCATACAGCAAATATAATCATTCAACTTCCTTTGAGTTTTGTAATTAAACAACACAGGCTATTACCATTTCCAAAACAGTACCTAGTGTCTTCAATGGTATCCAGAAATCACTCTGAAAAAATTCAAGACATCAGACACCAGAACAAGCTGTTCCTTTTTGAGATGTAAATGGAACTACCATCTAAAGGATCTCTTCCCGACTGAGCAGTGAGGCTCTAGAGAGCGTCTCCTAACTGCACATTAGGATTTTGTATATTATCATATAAAAGATTTCACTTTCTTACATGTCACAGAATTAACACCACAATCGGTACAGATATACAATTTCCATCTTGAATTACTTCCTGCAATTACTATCAAATATTTAACCTTTGTTGTGCAATATCTTTCATATGAAATCTTTTATCCATAGACCAGAAACTGAATGTTCCATGTTTCCTCTAGGCCATGCATCAAGAAAAAGGACACAACAATAAAATAAAACTTTTACAACAGTTCACCCCATTCAGAAATAAGTTCATTTTTTCATCTTTTGTATGTACAGCCTGATCCTGAAAATTATTAGCTGTTCTTATAGAACAGATTTAAGTTCTGCAAATTATCATTTGAGATGATGATTCATCTACAGAAATTTCAATTGTTAAGCATTAAAACCTTTCTAATCTATAGTCTCTTGGACATCACTAAGCATTACCTCTCAGATTTGTTATTATCAAGCCATTTCAATATTCCTGAAATTCTCTGTTCATATATAACTGAACTGGAAAAAAAAAAAAAAAGTTTATGTTAACAAGACTTTCTGATAAGTGCTTCTAATTCCAAGATACAGAGAAAGTGTCCAGACTCTAGTCATGTAATAAAGTCACAGATTTGGAACTCAAAAATTACGCATTTTAACAACATACCAGTCATTAGTTTTATTATTCTCATTTTTGCTTGACTGTTACTCACTTCTAATGGTAAATTAGACACATCCTGATTTTGCCAACACAAACGTGAAGTTGATGGGATTACTCATATGTTTATAAATATATGCAAGCAAAAGAAAGAGATTTCAAATTCAGGAAATAAATCTAAAGTATAAGTCAGAATAATTTTTATTCTTTCCAGCATGCATAAACCTTAGACTTTCATATTTTAAAAGTAAGTAATATCCCCATCAAAATCTTTGTGAGATCATGCTTTCTCTCCTGTGAAAGAAGTTACCCATTAATAGCTCTGCTTTACCTCAAAGTTGTGCACAAGCTTTATGTTACAGTACTCAAGTGTTTTCTGAGTACCAATCCTACACATCACTGCAAAGCCTGTTATCTATAGAGACTTACAGTTATGTGTTTGCTTTAGATTATCTTTGTAAATGCAAAGAATCAGGGAAATGTCCTGAAATCATCACGAAAATTTAGAAATAATTTACTAATAACAATGCCTTCCATAACAAAAAAAACCCCCAAAACAAACAAACAAACAAACAAAAAAAACCACACCAAAAAAACTCCACAAAACCCCAAACAACCAACCACTACCAACAAATAAAAACCAACAAAAAACCCCATAAAAAAACTATGAAGGTAATTGTTACTTCACATGTGGAACCTATGAGTTAGCTAAAAAAAAACCATAGAGAACTATGATTCAGCAGCAGAGTGCACATTATTAAACATGCAAGCAAGACTAGAGGGAGTTGATCTAGAACTCATCTTCCTTTAGTAACTTCCCTATCCAGCATCCTCTCTTCAATTACTTTCTGTCTCTCATAGCCTCTTGCCATGGCTTCCAAGTTTGTGTTCATTTTGTTAGGTTATAGGTTATCTGAAAGCTTATTCTCAAGTGCAAGTATTTTTAAAGACCTGTATAATATGTGTAGATTTTATGCATGGAAATATGGCAGTCATTGGAGCAGCTTAGCAGTGGCTACTAATCGGTTCCAGGATGCTTTCCTAGTGTTTTGCAGTTGGCTGAAACTTTCAAAACCATCTAGGAGAGCAGAATACACAGTACCCTTTGACTTTCTCATTGTGAATCCCCCGAATTGTTTTGAAAATTTCAACTATTTTTGGTAGTTCCATGGCAAAACCTAGATGATGTGACATGGCATTTATCTGTCAGACTTGTTTAAAAATCTTGTACTTAACTTCCTTCCTTCAACTGTCAAATAGCAATCTGGATTTTTGGAGTAATTTGCAGGAATTTAGTACAAGCCCTATTAAATCTTACCTGTTGAATATGGTGTACAAGTTCGGGTATGTTCCATTAATTTGAACATCAGAGCCTGGCCAAAAGAAAGTGCCTGCTTTCAAATTTTGGTACATTGCTGTCAGCCAGATCTATGGGTAAAGATACAAACAAATTATTTTATGTAATTTACATCACTGGAGGACCTCAGATCACTAAAGTAGAAATACATAATTGGATCAGAAATATGTGCTACAAGCATGCATTTTTCTTTTTTCATTCACACATCACACAGTTGCCTAACGACTATATCTGATTTGAAGTTTGTTTTTTATGTGCACATTCTGAAGAAAAATTAGTAGCATGGAAGAAACAGTGTTGTCATTTCTTCGATATTGTCAGCAAAGAAAAAAATCATACAAGTACTTCCATAATTGGCAATAGGCAATGATCCTTCTTCCTCTGGCAAACACCAGTGGAATGGATCATGAAGATGATGAAGAGTGGTTCAAAGCTGCCTCAGGGATATTCAGACTTGACAGCAGGAAACATTTCTTTTCAGATACAGTGGTCAAACACTGGAACAGGCTTCCTAGAGTGGTGGTTGGTGCCCTATGCCTGTCAGTTTTTAAGAGACATTTGGACAATGTACTTAACAACGTGCTTTAACTTTTGCTCAGCCCTGAACTGGTCAGGTAGTGGACTAGAAGATCATTGTAAGTCCTTTCTAATTGAAATTATTCTATCCTATTCTATTCTATTCCTATTTTTATTCTAAATATGGTCTAATTATATTATTTGATTATAAGAGAGAATATTTCTATTAATTCTAAAAAGTGCAGCTATGGTTCTGTTACAAACTTGATGTAATCCTTCAAGAATCAATAGCACCAAAATCCATGTATCTGAGTATATTATAAACATGACTACACAGATACACACACACACACACACACACACACACACACATACACATATCAATGTATATTAGTAGATGATATTAGTAGATGTACTATATACTGCTTATGTAATTTTTTTTTATTTTTAGTACCATTATTACAGCTTGATATCTCTGCTAAACTAATAATAGTAACCATAGCCATAGGTACAACTGGGGAGTGTTAGGAAATGTGCCATATGTTATACATAATTGTTAATTTTTCTAGAAATCAAGCTTTTTGCTATTCCCTTCCTTGCTTTTATATGCCTGAACATTTTAAGTGTATTTGTAAATTGATATAATTTGGAATTAGATTTTCAGATTTCATTTTGTAGTTAGTTGCCAAAAGACTAACAAAAAAATACCCCAAAATCAAATGATACCAAAAATTTACTGTGGCTCCTTGTGGCAAGAAATCCATTCCAATACTAGTCAAAATATTTAAACGGTTTTTTTTACTAATACCACTTTCAGTGAAAATGTTGTCTCAGAATTAATCTTTTAAGATTCTTTTACTTTCATAAAAAGCAAGCAATTTTGTAGGCAGTCTACAGGTTATTTAGTACTTACTGCAAATATATTGCACAGTTTTGCATTTTATTCCCTTTTTATGTGGTTTTATTGTATGACACATGAGTCACTCTGGACTTAAGAAAATGCTATAGGAGAAAGAAACCTACTGGTTGCCCTTTCCACCATGAAGGATTGAATTTTTCCATCCCTGAAAGTGAGAAATGCTCATTCAAGACTACATCATACATGCTGTTATCAATGATACCATGAGATTCTGGATACAATCCCTGCAAAATGAAAATAAACAAAATAAAATACTTAGTCTTGAAATCAAATGGAGCCTAAACTATGTTTCAAAGCAATGCTACAACACTGCAGGTTTTTTTGGACTTTATTATCAGAGAAACAGAACAAACTTTCCTAATTCACACAGATCATCAACTTCCTGCCAATGAATTTAGTGCGTCTGCCAAGTTTCCTTGAATTTCCATATTTTCTTCCCAGCCCCATTAAAACATGAGGTGCTATAGATTAAGTACCCCATATGTCACATGGCTGTGTATTAGCTGCTAGACTCATCCTAACACATACTGTCATCCACAGACTGTGTCTGCACCCATATTCACCCGTATCCACTTAGACTGACAAAGATCAAGACTAACGGGCTCACAGGCAGGGTCAGATAGCATACATATATAGCCACATGGATCATGCCTGCTTCAGCATCTCTGTCTCTCTTCTATACCTACAGCTTGAGTTCCCACGTCCCACAGAAAGACTGGCACCACAAAATCCTTTCTCTGTCATCCAGATAATGAAAAGGAAAAACAGCAAATTCTCACTTACTGTGACAATAGTATAGTGGTTTGGAAAGGTTTTTGTGGGGTAAACAGCTCTCATGTATTTTGAATGTGTGCCACATGTTTCTGCAACAGATCATGGTAGTAATATAAATTTTTTTATAATTTGTTTAATTGAAAACTAACAGTCTTAAAAACAAACAAACAGACAAACAAACAAAAAATCACCACAGGCAGCTGCTGTAGTAATAGATGGAGAAATATGACCCCAAAATAAGATGCCTGCATTCCTGGTGTCTCCTTGTGAGCTAAGCCTACTGTCCCATTGTACTCAGTGGACCTGGATGCTTAATTCAGCTGCCTAAATCCTAGAGGCCTAGGGTTGTTTGAAAAGTCTTTTATGATCCTGCCTGGCCTTAGATGCTGCTCCTACATCCTGTCTGCCAACCCAAATAAGTTTCTCAGATACTTCTGAGGTCCAAAATATCCTAGACATACATCTTTATGCAATGAGATTGAAGCCTGACATCAGGCCAAGCAAGATATTCTGCAGAGCTGATTGGTGACCAGTAGGGAAGGACCAGTTGCTTAAGCACTGGAGCTGAGTGCCTTTTCCAGATATCCTCTAATGTCCAAGGCATCTGCATGAAAGTTGGTAGATCTGTGTTCCTCTGATATGGTTGCTGAAGGCCATGGCACTCGGAAGAATACTAAATACATAGGTTAAGGCAAGAATTTGTCCTGTGGCACCCTTTGTCTGTCGGTTGAGCTGCCTTGTTCTCTAGGCTCTTGCACTGCACTATACAGACTGTACTAACCATGAAGGCACTGACTTCAATGAGCATTTCAACATCTTACGTGCAGACACCTCCAAGAATATGTCCAAATGTAGACATATGTAGACATGTAGGTGTCCTGCTATATAGCAAATCCCACGCCAGGTGTCCTACCTGTATTTCCAAACGTTGCATTACTTTTCATGAATCCAAGGTATGTAGCACCTGAGCATCTCTAATGTCTAAATCCACTGTAGTATCCAACTTATTTAACCACAAAAGAAAGATGTGAAGACTGGAAGATGTCTTAATGCCATTTTTAAATCTAAGTCTTAACTATATTAAGCTGTAGCCAGATGATTATTTCATTCATACTCAAATAATTTACTCTTTGATGTACAGAATTTCAGTCAAAGAATGGAAGCTGATTTCAACTAAACAATGCAAATAATGAAAGTCTGAAAGTTTTCAACAAAACTGTGCCAGTAGGTACTAAACAAAAAGGCTTTTAGAGTGTTTGAAGAAGGGCTGAATAATTGACAAATACATGAGAAAATCAGCATAATTTTTTATGGATTTCTCTTGAACAGTAAAGGGGATATATTCATAGTGTACATATTTTGTAACAACTAGCTTGGAAGCTCTATGGAAAGTTCTAGGTTAATGGAGTTAATAAAGAGAAAATATTTTATGCTACAAATCAACATTACATTTTCTCTTTTGCAAAGAAAGGAATTTCCATTTCCTGTAGATTTATGAGAAATATAAGCATGAATGTCCATAAGTAATTGACCACAAAGATGAGTAATGCTGAATAATATCTGTTCTTTTTTGAAAGTATTTTTTGGAAACATACTCATTGCATCGTATTCGTTCCTTTTGTCAATTTGGCATTTCCTTTTCACCTGTTTCAAAAGACCGGAACTGAGCACTACTTCAGCATGCATGATTTCTTCAATGATTCAGGTTCCTTCAAGTCAGAACGACATCAAAGAATAAACCATTTGCACAAGAAGTCAGGTTTGCACATTGCTTCAAGCTCAGGCTTCTGGATACTGTCATTATCCACAAAGAAGATTGTTAACTATTTAGTAAAATTTAGTACTTTGTAACATTCAGGCGAAGTTTTCAAATGAGCACTATAGAAATGTAATATGACATATTCAGAAGAGATACAAATACTGTCAATTTAGAATATTACTGCTGAGAAGAAATGAATAAATATGAAGACATTTTGTCCATGTACAAAGTGTCTTGAGAGCTCTATAAAGTGAGGAAATTTTAACCAAGTGTACACTAATGGCTCTCATTTTTAGAGCTCTTTAGAGCACAAGCTGAAGAACTTCAACTTACTCTTCCTCCCAATATTGAGTAATACTGGAAAATAGCTACTTGAGCCTTACTGCAATAATATCAAGATATTAAATTATACCAATATTTAATTTATATTTCATTTAAGTCTAATATAATCATATTCACTGTCAGACTTTTAAACATGGAGCTTCTCTTTAACATCTTAAAATATCTGACTTGAAAAAATCAATCTTTGAGGAAAATTTCCCAATAATCCAATGCATTTTCTCTTAGTATTATACTTTAATGTTGATCTCCTTAACAGCTATTCAACTGGTTTTCAATGCAGAACAGAGAATGCAGGAAATTCTTCCCCATAATTTTTTCTCAGTGTTAAACAACTTATTTAATAAAAAGGTGCTGACCAGTACTAAAGGCCTTGTTAAAAAAAAGTCATATTTGCTCTGCAGTCAAATATAAGAATTAATGTAGAATATATAATAATGAAAATATACAACAGATGAGGGAAACCTGATTTCTGATTTTTTTATTGCTGAGCAACACATATGCGTGACAGGAGCAAAAGGGACTGGAGAGGTTGCATGCAGATTTTAAAGAATGTCATCAAAGCACTCTTGGTAACTTACTGAGTTTTTCAATATTTGGCAGCAAAGAACTCCAAGTTTGCAAGTATTCTGCTCTAAACCCATCCATTGAAAAAAGAATAAGTGGTGGCAGATCAAAACTACAAGAAAATAGGAGTTTATCACGATAAAGAAGTTTGGAGTGTTGGTTACTTTTTAAGCCTGGAAAAAGAAACTGGGTTTTGTTAATATTTTAATTAAAGATATTTAATTACAAGTATGAATAAACAGAAATTCTGCAGACTAGCATCCAAATACAAACCCAGATTAAAGAACAGCTAAAGTACATATGTACATAGAAATGGGATAAATTCTGTCTCCTGAGTCTTAATGCATTTTAAAAAATTTTTCAGGGCAGCCACACAAGGACTGCAAAAGTACAGCAGTCTCCCAGCAAGCAGTTATGGTCAATTAGCCTCAGTGCTGAGAAATGTCATGTATTTGCAATGTCAGGTTTGGCTAACCCCTTACCTTACCACATTTCCTTTATGAAGACATCACTAAGCAGCCTGTGCTCTTTGTGGATTATATCTTTCAAGTTTCCCAACTCTCATGGAGCTGGAGAACACTTCTTTGCCTCCAGGCCCCTGACAAACTAAACTTAAAGCTACAAAAGAAAAGCAGCAGCTGCTAATGGGCTTAGGGTAAGATTTTAGGTAAAGAAACAAGGATAACAGACTCAGATCTGAATTCACACTGTAAGTACAATAAAACAGACACAAACTGCAGCTGATTTCTAGAACAATATTTAAATACCTGCTATAAAAATTCAAACTAGGAGGTGAAATAAACTTCAAAGTTATTAAGGATGCTTTCTTTTAACCAATGTAAAAGGACTACTAAAGAAAAATGGTTAGAAAAGTGGAAAAAAGTGGTTATGAAGTGCTGGTGCTATAGCACCTCTTTTCTTAATATCGAGTGACAAAATCAGTAAGATAAGTCATCTAGTTCTGCAAACTCAGTCTATTTTAACATCATTATATATTCTGCAGTCTCCTCAGAAACATATAAAGAAACATAAAAATTATGACCATGTAGTAAATGTAGTTTTGTAAAAATGTAGTTTGAAGCAGGCTTCACTACACATAGTATCTTTAAAAAGAATTAAAATCCCTATTTGTAATTTATAGGAATGGTTCTTTAAATAAGTCTGGAAAATATTAGAAGATAAAATGATTGATAAAATGCAGTTACTGATAACTGACTCCAAACCAGTTTTTTGAGTAATACTTTGAGTCATAACTATTAAAAAAAAGTTACATATTGACATCAGGGAGTAATCACTACCCTAGTTTGTTTTTCACTCACAGTGGTCTTTCCAAAAGAGAGAACTACACTGGCATCAATAGTTTGCATAAATACAGTTTGTATTTGAATCTGAAATTAAAGTAAGCTTTATATCGTAATGGTGTAAAGAAACCCTCCTCTCCTAGTTTATAAGCTTTAGCCTATGAAACTGTGTTAACTCAGCAAGTTATTTGTTAACCTAAAAAGTATATTTTTATACCTATGTCGGGAGGTGCATGCAGGAACCCATGAAGAAGCCACAATACTAATGGTCTTACTGCTATAATTAAACTAAATTGGCAGTAAAATACAATAATGGATAACATCACAAATACCATAACTGAACCAGAAATTTAGTCATTTGTCTTTGAGGACAACTTTAAAATTATGTTTCTGTCTATTCTCTACCTATGATTCTGCAACACAGCAAAAATAGCAAAATTGTTTTAGCATTTCTAGATATAAAGCTACTTTCATAGTTTTCTTTTTCACACACCTTTCTTCCCACAAATAATTGAAGCAAAAAAATCCCCAAACAACCCTGCTGCTTAAAGAATTGCAATCACAGATTCTAACACTTATTATTGATTGCATAAGGTGATTTATCTGAATTGCCACAGATACGATACGGTAACATAAAATGGACTATGAACAATTTGTGATAAATGAACCTTGAGATAAGTCTAATAATATTTCCAGGTCTTTGCAGACTGACTTTTAATCTGGATTTGAACTCCTGTACTCTGCTCTAAACTGTAAATGATCAATGAATGTACAACAAAATGACAAAGGTTTTAGAAAGAAAAAGCATTCCTAGCCACAACCACTTCTGTAGAATATTCCTCAGAGCAGGAACCTTACTCTCAGTAAATATGAAAATCTACTTCAGAACACTGCAGTATTTCTGACCATCACAAGGATTTTATTTGCTCAGAAGACAAAATTTTTTTATCTTACCCAGCTGGACACTGAGGAGTTTCAAGGGACACACATGGTTCTTCTGCCCAAGATATTTCACCTAAAAGAAAAAGAAAATACTGAGTTAGCATTGAAAAAAAAAAAACCACACCAAAAGAACAAAGAATTTTACTGAATGATCGTTTTAGAGTACTTCCTGGAATTTTTTCTGCTTTGATACAGAAATGTAGTGCTAAAGATGCCTTTGGAAATCAATTTATTAAGCCCTCAAATCCTGGAAGGGCTAATTGCTTATAATTATAAAAACAAAACACATATACTACAGAGTGAAGCAAACAAACAAAACGGAGAAGAAAGCACTATGAAAGCTTAGCTTAGTTTTTTTCTGGTTTTAAATGAAAAATATTTAAACTGTATCTTGTCCACACTGGATTACTGCATTTATCTTTTGCAGATACCACTTACACACTTAGGGCTCCCTTTAGCATTCTTTTTCTTTCTGTATGTCATGGTTTAACCCTAGCTGGAAGCTAAACCCCAGGTTGGCCAAAATCAGCACACTGTAAAGCACCCAAATTCCTTCAATCTTTCCTTGTTGACCACAGCTTTCAAATTTCAAGTAATTCTTTCTGTTCTCCTTTGAACGTTTTCCATGTACTTCACAGTTATACTTCTGAACTTTGCCCATCTCTTTGTAAGAAATAAGGGAGGTCCATAAGATACGAAAAAAATAAAGCATCTTAAAAGGAAAGATTATGAAGAAAATAGAAGAAGCAATGTCTGTTGAAGTTCTCAGTTCACCACAGAAAGCTGGTAATTTCTTTCTTGATAAGCAGCCAATGGCAGGGATGTACAGTAAACTTAAGTACATCAGCTCAATCAATTTAGCACCTACTCACACACCTGACTGCGTTTAGCTTCAGTTTGTGTTTAGATAACAAATATAATTTGGCTGGGTTGCCTTAAATCTCTGCCACTTCACAATATAACAGAATTCTGATAACAGATACCATGTCATCAGTATACTCCTCAGATATGGTTCCTGTAATCGAAATATACCAGTGCTATCCTTTATGTGTTTAGCTAGAACCTGTATGAAACTATTAGCCATAAACAAAGATATTCAGAAATAAGTAAAACATAAGAAATACAATCTGAAAATAGAGTTCTAAAAAAAGGATGGGAAATTTTAAATTAGGGATGATTACTACAATATGTACTTTGGATTGCATGAAGTTTGAAGCAGAAAAATGTCTCCATCTGTTCTTGGAAAAAAAATTAAAAAAAAAGAAAAAGGAAACAACCCAAAGCCCCCACACTTGGTATACTTCCGCAATATTCAAATCATTCTGTCTTTTTATGAGTGACACACATTCACATTGTGCTTGAGAAACTGTTTTTCACAGTTAAAAATACCAAAAGCTTTATCTCAAAACACCTTAATTTTCCAAAATGTCACTGTCAGACTCTAGTCTTGAGGAAAAAATGCATTAACATTTATATTTTCCATGTTTGCCCATCTATCTATTTCATGGGATAATTTATAATGAAAATTTTTTTGCATTTTTATTTACCTTTGCAAACGCTGTTGTAATTTACACAGCAGTCTTTTTTCTGCAAGCAATCATCAGAACAAGAACAGTAGCTTCCAGCTATCCTTGTCTCACCACAACGGAAATTAGTGCACCTCCAAGATCGAGCTGAAAACAGGAAGAAAAATATTATGGTTCAGGTCACAGAACCTTATGTAAACTCCTTTGTGTGGAAATCCCCCAGACAGGTAAAGAAAAAAAATTACAATTTGCATATACTGCTTGAGTAGCTTTACAAATTTTCTTTGAAAGGAAAACTCAACATTACACTTAACACATAAAGCCTATTTCTTTGGCCATTGAATTCTGTAATAGAGTTACAGAATAATTATTTTACAAAGGTGTCCCCAAAGTCATCCTCCTCAATGCCTTCCATCGTTCCAGGAAGATCTCAACCACTTCATATTCTCCTACAGAGAAGTAAGAGAAGGAAACTGATCTTTTTCCAGCTCTTGCACATGATTCCTGGCAGAGTGGAAAAAGGGAAGTAAGGGCTGAAGCCCACAGAAAAAGTAATAAAGATGAAGAAATATCTGACCAGCTGCTGGGAAAGCAGAGTCAGTAACTGGAGAGGAGCCTTGTCTTGATGCAGAGCTGGGCTGGTCCCCTGCAAGATAAATGGACTCCTCCAATCCCAGGCCCTCACCAAGGTCTGCATGCGGCTGGAGAGCATAACTGACCAGGAAACAATCATTTTCAAAAGCACAAATCGTTTCAAGGGTTCTGTTTAAAGATAATGTATGTTTTCTGCTCATGCTCATCTACAGCTTTATATGTGCCAGGAAATATGCACAACAAATGCTTTGTTTATCCATAGGGGACAAAAATACAGGAATCTGATTTGAGAAAGACATGAGAAGATTTTGTGTCCTGTCAGGTCACCAAGTTATGGCCTTCTAGCAATATGACTGCAGAGGCAGCTTGACACTGCCACATCCACCTGAACATGAGGAAAAACTTTACGTGAGGATGACAGAGCAGTGGAACAGGTTGCCCAAAGAGGTTGTGGAATCTCCTTTCCTAGAGACATTCACAAGCCATCTGGACACAATTCTCAGCAGTGTGCTCTAGGGGACCTGGCTTGAGCAGGGAGGTTGGACTAGATGACCTCCAGTGGTCTTTTCCAACATAAACCATTGTGTTATTTTGTGATTCTATCCCCTGAGGGAATATGACATAACTTCTGTAATAACTGCATAAATACAAGAATTACCCTTTTCCTTTTACAGTCACGTGAAAAAAACAAACTCAAAATAAAATGGACACCAGTGAGCACTCCTTGTAGGGGAACATACTTGGCTCCACGCAGGTGTCGTCATAGTCCCAGCAGCAGTCCCGACGCTCCTTGCAGCCACTGTCACACTGGCAGCCAGGCACGTCTTTCCTGCGTGGGTCATGGCACTTGTGCCTGCAGCTGACTGTAAGGAGAAGGCAGCAAAACCGAGTGTTCGGATAACCCTGTCCCAGGTAGGTCAATTAAATGGGTCATGGACATAGGCTGCGAGGAGAAACGTGCTGAATAATTTCCCAAATCCAATTCCCAAGTCATTTTCCAATGCAGCCACTAGCACACAAGCCAACGAGGCAAAATGGAAGCTGTAGAAATTCCTCTGAGTGCTGAAGGTCCTGACAACTGTTGGGACCATGCTGGCCCACAGCCTGTGGCAGGGCTGCTTCTGCAACAAGTCTCTCCAGGAGCAGTGGCACAGGAGGCAATGCCTGGGTGTTCCACACTCCCAGCATGAGCAAGGGGAGACTGGCATCTCCCTTGCTCATTTCTGGGTCTGAGACAAAACAGGAAAAGTGAGTCCCACTTTGGACGTTCCCTAATTTACCTGCCAAAAAGCTTCATGGGATGGGGGCTCCCTCAGGGCTGGGCACCCAGAGCCATGAGGGTTCCCCAGGGGCAGCTGGGCAGGGACCAGCAGCCAGGGCCCACCCCAGCACCATAGCCAGGACAGGGCACCTGGGGGACACCAGGGCAAAGGTCCAAACATCACCTGCAGGTCCACACTAGCCTCCACACGGACAAACCTTGCGTCCACATTCTCTGTACTGCAGAAATACTGTTTGAACCATGCTGAGCACCTGCATTTCCAGTTTTCTTCTCCACTCACAGTGTTAGACAGGGATAGGTATAAGTAACTACTCCGGTTTGCCAGTACAATTCTAACTCCCACAAGGTTTGTGCTTTTGCAGGGTGCACTGCCTACAAAATTTGGGCTTTCATATCCACTGTGTAGAAACCACACAGAGCTAAAAAGACTTTTTTCAAGCTAGACAGCTTGTTTCACATGTAGAAAGTTCTCATGTTGTACCTTGCACTTGAAGTGCTTAAATCAACAACTACTGTTCAACACAAGAAAGCCTTGCAAATAATTACAATAATAATAAAAAATATATTTAATGGTCATAAATGGACATGTCAAAAGTAGGGATGGTAAGAAGTAATTGACAGTTAAGTGTGTTATGACTGGAGTCTGTTCTGTCAAGAAGGAGTTAGAATTTTTCACAAATATACATAAGTATATGCTGTGCTTTTTTGGCTAAAGTTTAGAGTACTTAATTTTATTTTTTCTCTATCCAGTGGCTTTAGAACAACACAGAGTTGTTCAGGTGGTCTACGTGATTTAAAATGATACAGAATCATGAGTCTGAGTCAGAAAAAAATAAATACAAAAATATGAACCTTTTCCTCTGTTTGTAACGGAACTGTTCATACCTCTCATAATTTTTAGACCATGTTTCTAATTCTTCACAATATTTACACAACTGTGCAAGGTCAGGAATTTAGTACTTCATTAACTTTTATTTGATATAGTCAATACTATTACAGGAGCTATAAGGCAATTAACCTTGAGTATATAAACTCAAGCATATAAAAACAATTTTATTATCACCATACACAATCTCTGTGCTAATTTTTAAACATAGAGAATGACAGATAATCCTGATTCCTTTCTAGGCCCATTCTCCCAAGATCACAATCCCCCAGCACCCACCTCGACTGTAACTCCTTTTGTTCCTTAACTGCAACACTCTTTCCCACTGCACTCATAGCAAACGCAGCTGCACAAAGGTGCATGATGCTCAGGGCTGAGGTTGCACCTCCCAGTCTGCACTGCAATACCATGGGTTGCTAATTCATCTTTCCCAAGTAAGTCTGGTTATGAAAATTGCAAATAAAGTTAGTCAGTCCCTACTTAGGGTTGCTCTATAACACCTGCATACAGAGGCACCAAAATCATAACATGCTGATTTGGTGCCATTACTTACTTCAGCTATGAGCAAGTTCTTCAAGTAAATATCAGTGAAGACTCAACCAGTGAGTGTCTACACATTTTACACAGAAAGTTGTAATACAACACACGCATCATCAAAAAACAATTACAGTTCTACTTCACCTTATTTGCTAGGCCTATAGCATTGAAAGACTTCAGAAGGAGCTAAGACTTGATAAACTACTAGGTAAACAACTACAATGTGTTGGTTAGGAATGAGAAACAGACTGTGCTTCCTCAAACTCATCCAATGTGAGATTACTGTTGTTCTGATTCTAAAGAAAGTGTTTTATTTAATTCACTGTGTGCTGTGTTTGTTTGTTCTCATCTGGCTCATCAAAACACTACTTTGTTTTTCTAACTAAAAAATAACATTTCATCAATTCAAACCATTATGCCTTTTTTACCATAGCTTTACAGAAATTTAAGTTTTTAGAGAAAATTGGTGATCACTATAAGCATCAACCACCTGCACTAATATACTCAAAGTATGAGTCCTGAAGATGGTCCAATAAAATTTTTTCTACAAAATATTGAAAGACGTCATATGTAATAAGACAATGCATATCTCAAATTTCCCAAAAGTATCAATGTAATAAAACTTTCAAATCTGTTGTGAACTAGGTTTCACATTTCTGGAAAGATCAGCAAGGCACTCGGAGGTTTAGAATAGGTTTTTCGAGTATAGACTGTGAGTGTTCAGTTTTTACAGTCCAACTTGAAAAATGCAAGAGCTTTATTTTCACAGGTGGTGAGTTTCCACAGATCATTTACATTACACTATAAAAGAGCCTTTGCTGAAAGCCTTTACCAGATCCATCTTCATTGGTAACTATGCTGAAAGTATCATAAACATACATACCTTGCTCCTGGTTACCACGGTTCAGTCCTAGTCCTAAACCTAGTCCCAGGGATACAGCCACCAAAGCACACAGCAGAACCTGTTTCATAGACACAGGAAAACCAAAGTTCACAACTGTGATAAACTGTTAAGTTTATTAGAAATTACCTGTATGATTAATATTTCTATGAAAATGTGATTTCTTTTGAACTTATCCCTTCTCTGAACTTGTCAACCAAAAAAACGGAGACATTCTGAGCCTGAAGACAAGAGAAGCACAAGAATTCAGTTCACCTTGTGAACTGCTTACAAGTCAAGGACTTTTAACCTGTGGCTAGTCCCGTGTTGTAACTGGGGAGATTACATTTGTAATTGAAATTAATAATAAATAATGCCATAACTAGATGATACTAAATTGAAAGTACAGCTATTACAGCAGCAAGTAATTCAACTGCTACAAGTAATAAGACAGCTGAAGTTAATCCCCAAAACTTGTATTTGGTATACAGAGAAGATGCTGCATTTATTATAACATTTACACAAAGACTCTTGATTTTGGGACATTAATTCTTAAGGTGTAATAGCATTGATAGCACCTATTCAAATCTTCAAGATTTCCACAGCTAACTTCTATGTCTAAATTCAAGATTACAGCTACTTATGGATAGAAAAGTTGTTCCTAATGCATATACTCTGTTCTCTGGAGGATTTATTAGGCAATGCGATTACTGTTAGTGAGCATACAATTCTCTGCCTAAGCTTTCAGAAAAAAGTTGCCAAGGAAGTACTTCATGCATATAGTTTATCAAAAACATAGATAAACAGTGTAGAATATTAACAGTTTACACCTCCAGTATTTAGATTTTGGGTTTCGTATAAGTAGGCATTTGAAAACAAGTGCACGAATATGCACTTTACTCTTCTAAGTAGCGCTTTAAAGCATAATTTACTTTCCTTCACAGTCATGCATTTTTCCTACATTGTTTCTCATGATTCATTGCTTTTTACTGGAGACTTAAGGAAAAAAAGTCATATTTTTCTTCTTTATTTTTTTTCACAATTTCCAATATTTGCCTAATGTTTTATGCAATCCTTGAACAATGCAGCATTAAATAGGAAATCGTATCATATGAAATTGTTCTGATGACACAGAGCTGAAAAATATAGTATCTTGATTCTCTTTTTCATTGAGCTGTTTTCAAAATTAAGTCTTGAGTCTTTCTAAAATATATATATCTCTCTAATGTTTGTTTCTTGTGTGGTCACAAACAGAAGTTACAACAAAAGGTTTTAAAGCCATAACAAAACACATTATTATTTATAAGGCAACTGCATGACTCTTAAAACCTTGGGAAAGAGGGAAAGTTGACACCATATTTGAGATGTGGGACTGACAATACTGAACGAAATGGTTAATTAGGCTTTTCCCGTGCCTTGCTTTCTGAGTGTTTTTTGCCAACGTGTTGCCTACATGATCTGTTTTGTTAACGACAAATCGAAAGACAAAAAAGTAAGCAAAAGGAACTGCGGCTGTTTTGGCCACAAACGCATCTGTCTTAACTGAATGTCTAAAAATATTGAAGCAATGTCTTTGCTGAGCAATAAAGCTGTCAGGTTAACGAGGTAAAACAAAAACTGCCGGAAAAAAAAATAAATTGCTTGATAGGTATCAGAAGAACTTTAGAAATTTGCCAGTGAAGCTAGTGCAGTCATGCAGTAAAATTTTAACCACCGATTATCAAGGTACCCTGAATGATTATATTAATAGCATTAAACTTCTAAAAATCCTGCAGATTTGAGAATTGTTATACTAGCAGCACTGAAGAGCAGCACCTACTTACCGCACAGATGACTTTGTATTTCAGGACGTTTTTTTTCTTCACGTACTCTGTTGTTTTTAAAGATACTTCCTCCAAAGATCCTCTGTGATCCTTGGTGATATCATCCTCAAGCTCCATTTTGCCGAGATCTGCCCCTCAGCTGGGCGTCTTCTGCCTTCCCCAGCTGGGTTAGCTGCGAGTGAGATGGTACTCCTGCTTCAAGAGTTCTTAGTACTTTGCTCGTAAGTTTTTTTTATGAGATCTTAGCTTTTGCATCAGTGTCAGTTTTGCAGAAAGCCAAAGTAAGCAGGAAAACGACTCTGAAAGGTCAAAGGCTGAAAAGAATTAATTGTGTTCAGGGAACTCTTCAAGATAAGAATGGTACTGGGCAAACTCTTAAACGGAGATTAGGAGTTGCTAAGCGATAAAATGCAAACTCAAGTACTCAGCTATTTGGTTAAAATTCCAGAGAATTGTTATCTTTAAAGAACGTGTTGAATATACGAAACCAACATGAAAGGAGACAGTTTCTTACTTCGTGTTCTGTGTCACGCCTATGTTTTCAGATCCCTTCCCTTATTTAGCACCAGGGGATTCCTCCCGTTTAGTTTCAATCCATCTTTGTCTCACTCTTCTTTCAGCTTCTTATATGGGGTTTTTTTCAGTAGCTGTGGAGGTACTGACTAAAAATGAATGGTATACAGCCAAATCAAAGCCAATAAAAAAATAAAAAGTTTTGTGTAATCTATTTGTTTTTCAACTTGCTGGTTAATGGAAGGATTGGTTGTTATGAAAATGTACCTCTATAGTGTACTAGGGCTACACATATGTAACTATTCAGATGTTGATCTAATTCTAAAGTTGAGCACCACATGAACTGCAACTTTTAAGTAAATTTATAATTACAAAAAAAAAAAAAATCCCAAACATGATACTATGCAAACTGGTATGAAGAAAATTAACTCCATTGTAGCCCAAACCAGTACAATCTCTACTACATATTCTATATCATTTGTGTAATGCTCTAGTCCTACATTATCCAGTACATCTCCATTAATCATACACACGCACGCCATGTCCTTTAATTTATAGACAGATATTACTTCTTTAATCTATGGTCCACCCCTGTAAAATGTCTATGAAATGCCCATTGAGTTCCCTCCTTCCATGACTGGGGTTCCATCTGTTATGGTGATTGCTCAGGACAGGAGAGGCAGTGTGTTATGTGGAGCTACTGTTTGCCAAAACCTGTTCAATTTGGGTCACACTTGCAGGTATTCTTGTGAGGCTTGCCCTCTGTTCAGGTGGTTTCTGCTGTAGTACTTCCTATAACTCAACTCAAACAATGGGTTACAACAGTTTAAAGTTATATCCATTACAATCTCCACGCTTGGTCCCTTTGAACCAGGCTATAAGTTTTAATATTGCATTTAAATCTTCCCCTTGCCATGCTGGTATGGACTTATCCACAGGCTGCAGACTTTCCCTTGGTTGGAAAGCTACTTCGCAGAAAAGTACGTGGGACTGCTGGTTGACAGCCGGCTAAACATGAGCCAGCGGTGTGCCCAGGTGGCCAAGAAGGCCAAGGGCACCCTGGCTTGTATCAGCAGTAGTGTGGCCAGCAGAACCACGGCAGTCCCTCTGTACTCAGCACTGGTGAGGCTGCACCTTGAATCTGTATTCAGTTCTGGGCCCCTCACTACGAGACACACGTTGAGGTGCTGGAGCATGTTCAGAGAAGGGCAATGAAGCTGGTGAAGGGTCTGAACCACAAATCTTATGAGGAGCAGCTGAGGGAGCTGGAGTTGTTTAACCTGGAGAAAAGGAGGCTCAGGAAGGAACTTTATCACTCTCTACAACTACCTGAAAAGAGGTTATAGCCAGGTGAGGATTGGCCTCTTCTCCCAGGTAACAAGTGACAGGAGAAGAGGAAATAGCCTCAAATTGCACCAGGGGAGGTTTAGATTGGGTCTTAGGAAAAATTTCTTCCCCAAAAGGATTGTCAAGCATTGGGACAGGCTGCTCAGGGATATTGTTGAGTCACCATCCCTGGAGGTATTCAAAAGACATGTAGATGTGGTGCTTAGGGACATGATTTAGTGGTGGACTTAGCAGTCTTTTCCAACCTAAATGATTTTATGATTCTGTGATTCAGGGGTGTGCCTGCTTCACTATGGACCTATCCACATCCACAGACACTTTGAGGTCTATCTGCTCCAGCATGGAGTTATTAACAGGTCACAGACCCTTTAACCAGATTTCAGACTGTAATTACAGCATGCCTACCACAGCAGTATAGAAACACCAGCAGTGTCCAGCCCAGACACGAAGCCAGTGCTGTTATCAAAACGTTCCTAAGCACAGGAAGGTAAAATGAAAAGCACTACAGCAAAGGACAGCCAAGACCAATTGCTGCACTCCAATATAGAGTAAAGCAAGAAAGTCCTGTGGTGAGAGCAACAGCCTATCAATTAATAGCTAAACAGATGTACCAGCTATAAATCCAGTAGAGCATATTCCTATCAAATCTGTCATTATCTTGAATCCCTCTGGCCCCACACTGGGTGCCAAAAAGCACATTTGTTGGTTAATCTGAGCAGGCAGCTCAGCCTCACACATCCTCTCACACTCTGCTGTGGGAAGGGGGGAAGAACAGGAAGGGTAAAGTGAGAAAAAAAAGTGACTTCACATAAAGACAGTTAATAGATAAAGCAAACAAACAAAGCAAAATCCGGAGCTCATCGATACTTCTCATCAGCAGGGGGGTGTTCAGCCACTTCCAGGAAGGCAGTGTTCCACCGCATGTAATGGTTACTTAGGAAGGCAAACACCATCATTCCTTCCTTTTCCGCCTCCAAAGTTTTATTGTTGAGCACTCTTTCATATGATGTGAGGTATCCCTTTGGTCAGCTAGGGTCAGAACTCCCATGTGTAACCCCTCCCAACTTCTTGTGCACCCCCAGGCTATTCAGAGAGAAGGCTTTGAGGGTGTTTAAGCACTGCTGAGTAATAGCTAAAATGAACAGGATGTGATCTCATACATTCGATTTTGCTACTTTTACACAATCATTGCTCTAATTTCACATACTTTACTACCCATGTGATGAATTTCTATGACATTTCTCACCAATAAGATTATAAAACTTAATAAACATTAACCAAACCCCGAAACTTTTCTATTTAAAGATCAAGGGCCTCACACATTTAAAAATACTTCTTTTCCTCCCAGCAAAAGAAAATTCACATTAAAAAAAAAAGCAATCAATATGATCGATACTTAAGAGTAAAGAAAACAACAGGGAAGAAGGAAATAATTATCTATTATCCTTTCTTTTTTCAGTTACTAAATCATAAATTTAAGTGACCATTCTGCATACAGACTGATACTATGCAAAGGCAGGGTTAGGGTACAAACAAACCTACACCCCTATAGTTAAATTGCAGTCCTCTATTCATCTGGCACTTTCAAAAACCAGAAGATATTTTCAAAGAACTCAGGCAGGACATTTCTGACATATGCATGTCAGCAAGCATGTCAGGAAAATAGGGAGAGTAATTTCTAAAGAGCATTGTGTTGTAGACCCTTTCAATTTTCACTACTACAGCTAAGTTCTCTAAGGCAATGAAGAAATAGACAAGCTTTACATACTATGAATTCAAAGACACCTTTATACTCATCATCCACCTTCTAAAATGAATGGCATTCAGGAAAAAGAACTCCAAAGCTTAACCATTTTTCTCATAAATGTTTCCATCCATAAACAAATGGTCATTTTGATGAAGGCATTTTTGCCAGAGTAGTATATTTACAGTTATTTTAAAAAGTGCGTCTCTTTTTCTGTGTTTGGATGAAGAGGGTCATTTCATCTTCACGCAAATGCTGCTTTTCTTCCTTGTTTGGTGGGGTGTGCAGCTCTGTGTTACCTAACACAGAGTCTGATAGTAGTTCATGCCTTGGCAGTCACCTGGGTGCAATCTCATCACAGAAGGGCAGTACTCTTTCTCCTCATGGACACTTGGCTCCCTTAGGCAAAGCAGGATGCCTGTTCTGCTGTGGCTTTCCTGGCCCTCAGCTCCACCCCAATACCTAGATTCTCTGCCAAAGTGTGACTGAGATAGGATAGCCAGGTCTTTGAATGTGCCCTTCCCCACACATGCACACCCATTCCTTTGCAATTGTCTCTGATGAGAAATATGATTTTACTAAGATAAGAACACCCAGTGGGCACTACAGGAGGAACTGTCTGGATGCTCGCATAATGATGCATTCCAGAGACCAGGAGCTGTGATGATTTTGATTGACTTTGGTATACAATGGTTTGCAAAAGTGTTTAAAATACTGCTGGAGACTGAGCCAACTGGGTCAACTGGTCTCCCAAGATCGCAGGCAACTTCCAGGCAGTTCCCCCTGTCCTGGTAGGGACACCTGCAGAGGATGTCCAGCCCAAAGAACACTCACTTTTCAATGGGTGAGTAAAAGCACCAAAATCTGGTGATAAAATCTTGAAATGGTTCCATAGGTCCTTTGATGCTTTGCGATTGTGCATTCTGTAAGGACAAAGAATGTAAACCTGTACGTTCCTAGCTGCTTATATGATAACCCTTTCAACATGCTTATATTGTATACTGTATTGGCGATATTTAGATACTGTATTAGCAATAAATCTAATCATAATAATCCACATAACCAGTGTCATACTTCTTGTGTCTGACCAAGAGTCTTCTCTCTACTACTCTGCTACACAAATATAGGATCACAGGTAGTTCAGTTTTGTTAAAATGAGATCTGGTTAGATGAGGTGTTCATTTAGGAGATAAATCACCATTTGGACCTCTTTGGGGGTTCAAGGCTATTATGGTTGAGTGGTTGAGTTTTTAAACTCAAAATTCTATGGTATAGTATTTGGGACAAGTAGTGGATCAGGACTCTAGTTAAGATTAGACCAAGTCTGTCTAATAACGGTGACCAGTTAGATTTGGGCTGGTATGGTAAGTACCATTTAGAATGCCTCTTGGTTAATGATCTAAAATCAAGGTAAAGTTGCATTAGGCACAAAGTAGTGGACAGATTGTATCGTGGTACATAATAAGGTTGGATAGAAATGGCTGTTAGCCAGTGAGTGTGACAGAGCAATAAGGCAGAAAAACAGTAAAAATAGTAGACTGGTCCTCAAAATAAGAATAAGGTATTAGCATGAGTAAAACAACTTCTTTGGGGCTGCATTTCCAGTTGTCTTCTGGGTCACTATGGGAATGGATTAGGAGCTTGGCATAGAATTTGAGTACACATTTATCCTGGGCATTGCCATTTTGATAAAATACGAGTCCATCTGCCCAGGATGGACAAGTACTGACGCTAGATGTTGGCAGGACATACATGGGTATGTCAGATTGTTCTGCAACATACTTTGAATAAGCATACAGTGAAGAGTATTATGAACATTTCTTACAGAATAAAGAACCTCTTTTTAAGACGGAAGGCAACCCAATTTTAAGAGCAATACAAGCAAGTATAAGCAGACCTTCAATTATATTCCTTCTGTTTTCATTGGTTATCCATTACATGCATATGTAGGTAAACAATACACAGGTAAGCATTGTTTGTTTCCTAACCAGATATTTCCCAGTACTGACAAGGAAGCACTGCCTTCAACGTGTACTGTGCCTGTTGGCTGCAACACATCTCTGCTAGGTATGCAAGCACTGGTGCCCCATATATCACAATTTCCCATGGTACTTCTTAAATTTATTTATAGCATTTCTCGTTGTTTATATTATGTATTCTTCTATGACTATTTACACAAAAGCTGTTTACATTTAGAACAAATAATTATTTATCCAATTCCATGTAAGCTTTTCCCCTATGAGTACACTGCTATTTTTCACTCAGTTCTGAGTCTGGAAATGTTAACTTCACACTGCTCTGAGGCCTTCAGTTATCAGCTTGATAGTTGATCAAACAGAGAGACAATCAACTTTATTTTTCTGCTGAAAACATAAGTTTGCACCTGATTACCAGCACTAGCTGAATTTAGGTTTGCAGCTAAACAGCCACAGACAGCTCAGAAAATACAGTGTCAACATCAGAGACCCACAAAATGTTAAAACTGTCTTGATTTGGCATTTTACATTTATTTTTAGTATAAAAACCACCTCATAAATATAATGCTCTCTGCAGCTACCCTATAGGAGGTTGTAGACAGGTGGGTGTCAGTCTCATCTCCCATGTACCAAGGTGTAAAACAAGAGGAAATGGCCTCAAGTAACACCAGAGGAGGTTTAGATTTGATATTAGGAAAAAATTCTTCACTGGAAGGGTGGTCAGGTATTGGAACTGACTGCCCATGGAAGTGGTGGAATTGCCATCCTTGGAAGCGTTCTAAAAACGTGTAGATGTAGCACTTGGGGACATGGTTTAGTGGTGGGCTTGGCAGTGCTGGATTAATGGCTGGACTTGAATATCTTAGAGGTCTTTTCCAACCTTAATGACTTTGTGATCATAATGTAATACTAATTTTTAAGTGTAATACTATTGTATTTTACTATGTCCAGTTCTGGGCTCCTCAGCACAAGAGAGATGTGGAGTTCCTGGAGTGGGTCCAGCAGAGGGCAACAAAGATGATTGGGGGACTGGAGCACCTCTCTTATGAGGAAAGACTGACAGAGTTGGGCCTGTTCAGCCTTGAGAGAAGACAGAGAGGACCTCATCAATGTCTATAAGTATCCGAAGGGAGGGTGTCAAGAGGATGGAGGCAGGCTCTGCTTGGTGGTGCCAAGTAATACAACAAGAGGCAACAGGCAGAAACTGATGCAAGAAAGTTACACTTAAACATGAGGAAGAACTTTACTGTGCAAGTGACCGAGCACTGGAACAGATTGCCCAGAGAGGTTGTGGAGTCGCCCTCACTGGAGATATTAAAAAGTTGCCTGGACACAATCCTGTGTAATGTGCTCTGGGATGACCCAGCCTAAGCAGGGAGGTTGGACTGGATGATCTACTGTGGTCCCTTTTAATCTGACAAATTCCACGATTCTGTGATAATGTATTCCTAGGTGTCTTCAGATAAACGCATTTTCAGCTTGTTCTATGACTTACTATGCGAATGAATGACTCCACAGTAATTTCAGCAAACTATATTCCCACAATAATGCAAGGGATGATTGCCATAAGAACCAGAACCAGTATTTTGCCAAATTATTGTAAGAAAGGATTATTCAAAAAACAAAGAAGCCTAAGAAAATATTTTCGTAAAGAAAAAACAAAACAAAACAAAACAAAAACAAACAAACAAATCAACCAAACCCAAACCACTCCCAAGTTTTAAGTGGTTGTTGCTTTCCCCCTTCGCCCTCTGTTCCCGCTTTTCCCCGTTGCCGGGCAGGCAGCGGCGGGCGGCGGCGCCCGGAACGGCCGTACCGAGCAGCCGCTTCCCGGGGAGCAGGATCCGGGAGGAGCTTCCGGAGGGGGCGGGAGTCGGGGTGGCGGGCGCTTTTCTCTGCGACTGACAAAGGGCTCGGCGGGGCCCGGCCGGCCCCATGGCCATCCCCATGGTGCCCATGGAGACGCAGCTGCAGAGCATCTTCGAGGAGGTGGTGGTGAGTCCCTCCCCGGGGCGCCGCCAGCGGCGGCGCAGGGTTGTGGGTAGGCCCGGGATTCGTCTGGGTCCCTGCGGCCCACCGGGCGCCCCTGCGGAGTGGAGACATCTCGAAGGAGATGAAAACCAGCGGGAAGAGGGGCCACTGATTCTCCTGGCGTAGTTGGTGCGGTGAAGCCTCGCCGCCCTCCCCGGCCGCGTTTGGCCCTGTGCCAGCGGCGGCTCCGGGGCCCGAGGGATCCGTGGGGGGAGGGGGTTTTCTCGGGGCTGAAATCGCTCTTCGCTGAGTGTTACATAAAAGCTGACGCAGAGCAGGACTGGGCATAAAAAGGGCATAAAACCGGTTGCTTACCCAACACCAAATTCAGTGCACTGAGTTTACTGCAGAATAAGCAGTTTAAGGAGGCGCTTTGAAGGAGACTGTGAGAAGATGAATGTCTTGAAGAGACCTTTTTCTTCAGCCAGCATAAGGTGAACAAATAGTGGAAATACATTTGCACAGTGGTGCCTGCAAAATGAAGCACAGTTAGCCCAAAGTCCTCTACTCATAGGACAGTCCTTCCAGCCCTTTCACTAGCTTTGGGTTCATTCAAGGACCTCCACATCCTTCTTAAATTGCGGGCCCCAGAACTGCTCACACTACTCAAGGTGAGGCCACACCAAGGATTAATACAGCAGAATAATCACCTCTTTGGCCAGCTGGTTAAAAACAGTGTTCGTAAGCAGCAAACACTGGGGTTTGCCCTCCTGGCTGCCTGGGCTCCCTCTGGCTCACAGAGGAATATTTGAGCCAGCTGTCAAATAGCACCCCCAGATCTCTTTCCAAAGGGCTGATCTCCAGCCAATACGTTCCTGATTTATACTTGTGTCCAACATTACTCTGTCCCAGGTGCAGAATCTGGCACTTCTTAAATTCCATGCCACCAATTGCCACATCCTTCTGTATGGCCTCTCGTCCCTCAGAGAGTCAACATACCTCTCAGTTTAGTATCATCACAAAATTTGCTCATGGTGCATTCAACCCCTGCATCCATATAATTGATAAATTTATTGAACAGGGCTGACCCTACAGCTGAGCCCAGAGGAACACTGCTAGTGACCTGTCACCAGCCAAATGCAGACCCACTCAATGCAATCCTTTGAGCTCTGCCCTCCAGCCAGTTCTTCACTCAGCGTGCTGTGAACCCGCTCACCCCACAGTTCAACAGCTGGTCCAGAAGGATGCTGTGAGGGATAGTACAAAAAGCATTATCCATAAAAAGTATGCCCACTGCTTTCCCTTTGCCCTCTAGGCAAGTGACCTTATGATAGAAAGATATTATGTTAATTAAACAGGACTTCCCCTTAAAGAACCAAAGTCACTGGGTCATTAAGTCACTGTTTTGTAGAGCTCAAACGAATGGGCTTCTTGGTAGATATGGGAACTTCACAGTTGGAAACACTGGGGCGACAATAGCTGATAAGGTCCTGGTGGGTGATACTCCTAGAAAACCTTTTAAAAAACATATTTTAACAGTAGCTCACTCGGGGGTTTTCTCTTACAGAAAACAGAAGTAATTGAAGAAGCTTTTCCTGGGTAAGTGTAATATTAGTTTATTTGTGCAAGATTTTCTGCAATGATATATTTTTCTACTTGTTTCGTTGGGTTCTGCTAATAACTGATGTTCTTATTTGCATTAGTATGTTTATGGACACTCCTGAAGATGAGAGAACCAAACTGATCAGCTGCCTGGGAGCTTTTAGGCAGTTCTGGAGCAGTCTTTCCCAGGTTAACGCTTTATTTGTTGCTTATGTGTACTTTATATACTTTCTTTAATATAAAGATACCTCGTCTAGTAGACAGGCACTTTAGCTGTAAGGTCTGTGTCCAGTCATTCAGAATCTGCTTTCAGATATTGTGTAGTAAAGAATATAGGAAGATTTTGCAAGACAAAAATTAGTTTTGAGATTTGTAATGTTATATAGTTGTTCAGCAGATGTTAGTGTGCAGTGCAAATACAGATAAACAAATGGAAGTATAACAGTAACAAATAAACAGATAAAGGTAATTTGTTACAGAATTTCTAGTAGAAGTGAATAAGTAGGCAAAAATTAAAAAAAAAAGAAACTAGATGTTTATGTTTAAAAATTACCTTCCAAAACCTAGTTGCTTCCAGGCACTGTTCCATCACTGTTCCATTTGAGACGTGGTCAACTTTGTTTTTATGACTTTAAAAAGGGAAGAATAATATAGAACAGTTCTGTCTTACTTTATTCTGTGCTAACTTATATGTAAAAACCAAAGTTGACTGTAGAAATCAGTGGTTAAACTAGGAGATGTTTCTTGTACTGGATACCTGAACAACTTCTATTGGACAAGTGAACTTCTTCAAAATAAGATCAAAAGACTTGTAGGAAAAACTATAGGTTGGACTATTGGTGGATCACTTCCACCAATTCGTACTCGTGTTCTTATGTTAGTTTCATTTCTTCATAGTAGGATACTATATGAATTTTGTAGTTTGTTTCACTACCTGTAAATACATTCTTTCTTCCCTCTACTGCTTTTTCAGGAGTCCCATGAACAGTGCGTCCAGTGGATTGTAAGATTTATTCATAGCCAGCATAGTCCTAAAAGAATTTCTTTTCTTTATGACTGCCTAGCAATGGCAGTAGAAACTGGGCTTTTGCCACCCAGGTAAGTTATGTTGGAATGAATTGATCAGATAGATGGAAATTGTAATATTGGAGGTATTTTTACAATGACATTGTACAATTAGTTCTGGAAAACATGTGCTTATTATCTTTTGTTCATTCTTGCATTATCTTCTGCTAGGATGGTTTGTGAATCTCTGATAAACTCTGATACACTTGAATGGGAAAGGACTCAGTTGTGGGCATTAACGTTTAAATTGGTCCGGAAGATTATTGGAGGTGTAGACTACAAGGTATCTTCCACACATTCCTTTCTCTGTGCTAAAATATGTTGGTTTGTAGCTTTGTTTTTATTTTATGTCAGAGACACCCAATCTTTCAAAGTCTGCTTTGCTTACAAGAGAAAAAAAATTTCAGTGAGACCACTTTTAATGCTTTTTCATAGTGGAGCTTTACCTTAAGAGGTAATTTTGTATTTACAATGTAACTCTTCCTACTCTTTTCTCTATTACAGTCCCCTGTCATCCTTTCTCAGTTACAGGCTAAATAACCCTAATGCAGTTGCAGAAGTGGTATACATATGAAAGTAACACTATCAAGCATTAAGGCTGAAATTTTGTCATCTGCTTAACTTCTCTTGCTACATAGCAGAAGCTGAGTCTTTGGCAGAGTACAACTCCAGTGGAAGGAGTAGGAAACCATGCATGTCTTGCAGAGAATCAGCTCATCAGCACTGTTGATTGCCTTAGAGCAAAATAAGCTAGAAAATAAAACGCAACATAGCACTCTGGTCAGCCTGCACAAGGCATTGTAGGTTGGATGTCTCTGCATCCGCATCAAAATATCAACAGTTACTTTCTCATCTGAGGTATCCTAAGATTGAGACATTCCAAAGCAGTTTTATGTCATTAGTGTTCAAATTCTTAGCAACCATTTGTCTTCTGACACTTAACAACAAAGGTCTAATTCTGTCAAAATATTGTCTGACCATTTTGATTGTGTAATCTTTCTGTCAAAAATAAAGAATATCTGGGGATGGTAATTTTATGTGCTTTCTTTTAGGGTGTTCGAGACCTGTTGAAAGTGATCCTAGAGAAAATCTTAACAATTCCAAACACTGTGAGCTCAGCTGTTGTACAGCAGCTTTTAGCAGCAAGAGAGGTAACTATCTGAATACTATATCACTACAGAAAAAGATAGGCCTCATTCTGTTGTTGCTAGTGAGTTTGTAATAGGTGGGATGGCTCTGAACATTGGTACATTTAAACGGGAAAGAGCCATTGTGCCCTTATTCTTGACTGTAAATGCATTTTATGCAGGAAACAAAGCAATTTTTGTAAATATCCTAAATAAGCATTAAAATCCCTAACAGGAGAGTCAGGCTTAATGTTTGACTTGCTTAAGGTGAGATGTATGAGATTTAATACTGAGATTAGTTTCTTAATTTTTTTTCTTAGTGAATAAAAATAGTAATTGTTGGCAGTACTTTGTATGTAGACATAGAGGCATGGTTTTACTTAGATTTAGACAGTCTAACTTAGGCTTATACAATTAAAACCAAGTTTTAGACTGCAGAAGTACTATCAGAATACAACTTCAGAAGAAGTATTTTAATTCTTTTATCTGTTTTAATGGACTATCTCAGATTAGTAGGCAGACTACACCTTCATTTACCTTATTCAAAGTCTTTTACACTGATGTATTTTTTCATTTATAGGTGGTAGCCTACATTCTGGAAAGAAATGCATGTTTGTTACCTGCCTACTTTGCAGTTACTGAAATCAGAAAACTGTACCCCGAAGGAAAACTTCCTCATTGGGTAATGATATATCAAATACTGTAATCTGGAGTTTTGTTGCACACAAACCAAAATTACTTTAATTTTTTTCATGGAGATTTAAAATCATGCATTCAACAGTAAGCTCTGTGTTTAGTCATATAAATTAAGTGGCAGGCTTGATATGATTGCAGAAGCAGCTGTGTTTAAATTCAGTGATACAAAAATATTTGATGCCATGAAAATGCTCACTGTTTCAAAAAAAAAAAAAGTAATATTGATCCAGTTTTTAATTTTGCATTCTGTTAAAATAAATAGGTGTCACAAAAAGGATAAAATCTGGACTCCCTTGAATTAGTGGGAAAATTATTACTGACTTTTGAGACAAGATTTAAACTAGAGTGTACTAATCTGTGTCAGTTGTCTATATGGAGTTGTTATTCAGAGGTAAACAGGTGTATTATGAACAGGAATTATAGCTTGCCTTAAATCATCTGTTACTAAGTGTTATGCATTGAAATAATATAGTTTGCATAGGAGAAGCAGTTCTTATATAAACTCTTGCTTGAGTGCAAGTTGAGAAGAGTGCTTCCTGCACCTTCTTTCTAATGTCACATTTTTTCTTTTGTAATTTTAGGTTCTGAATGATTTTTCTGACTTGTTGAAATCTATAGGAAGCTAGTTATTTTAGTAGATTCCTTTATTTTTATTAGAATGTGTAAAGTATTGAGTCTTAAATGCTCCTTATCATTATCTGGAACTTAAATTCTTATTTTTTTCCTCCTTTTCTCACCCAGTTACTAGGTAATTTAGTATCGGATTTTGTGGATACCTTCAGACCTACAGCAAGGATAAATTCCATTTGTGGTAAGAGAATGACTTAATTAATGACTTTAAAATAAATTAATTTATTTGAACTATTTTGTTTCTTATAACCCTTAGTGACATATATCATCTAAGTCAAATGATTCAGGTCTTTTGTTTCATGAAATGTCTTTACTCTTGTCAGTTCTCAAGCTTGATTCCCTTCAGTTTTTGTTTTGAAGGGAAAAATTCGTATTGATGAGATCAAAATAATTTTTTGCTACAACCTGGTAATGGAAGTGTTAACTACTAAGTGTTAACCACTTGTTACATGGTCATGTTTTCTAAGTACTGTAAACGTTAAGAAAATTGTAGGTTTTCTGGCTCAGGGATTTTGAGTTAATACATATCCACTGGTGTGTTAGTCATGGGGTGTTTTCTGACTTCAACTTCCATTGCACCTTTTGTAGCTGCTCAGCCCTCACTCTGTTGTTGCAGGCTTCTGTGTGAACATTTCCTTGCTCATATAAGTTCTGGTTCTACTTTTCTGTGAAAGAAATGCTCAGCTTCATTTATTGTTAGAAGTCTGGTGATCAAAATTTGCTGTTTTAGTTGTGATGCTTGCTTCATTTTCTTCAGAAGATAGAAGTGTCTTATGTTTTCTTTGAGAATGAAGTAGTTTAATAACAGCTACCTTCTTTCTTAGATTTTATTGCAGCTGAGCTTATTCAGTGTAGAGATTAAGAATGTAAATTCATCTCTAATGTTTCAAAGCATTTTGTTTCAGAAGCTTGTAGTTATTCTTGTATTGAAAGTGTGGCATAGCTTTTATTTATATGACTCATGGGGATCGCACACAACTTTTTCCAAGCATTGTTATGTGTAAATGAGTTGTATAGTTATGGTTGAAGGGAAGAAATAAATATTTACTTTTTGGTTTATCTGGTAATAGTATGGCCAGTTTGGATAATAGAAGTCATGGAATTTGAACTGTCAAAAGTCAAAATTGAAGCACCTAAATTTAGATGCTGATATACAGGTGTGCTTGGTGCCTTATTTAAATCCCAGGTGCCTAATCTACACTGACTAACAAGTGTAAATTTAGCTTACAGAACACTTCATGTGTGATCAGCTGAATCACATTGGTCTACGCTGACTGAATTGACTAGATTTCCACTGAGTGTAATTGGAATACACACCCCTACATTTGACTCGTTTGCTGAACAGAATCTTACCCACAGGGGGAATGAAGGGAAATTGTAAGACTAGATTATATAATTAGATTTATGATGGCATTTTCTTTGTGGAAAGCGTCAGTGTACCGAAATCAAATCCCTAGGTCAAGCAGTGGCAAGGGAACAGTCTTCTGGTAACTTAAAAAGGTACTTTTAGCTTGGTATTTGCAAATATTTTTATTTTTAAGGTACCTAATCTGAATAAATGGGGATTTTACTCCTTAGATATTTTGCTAGTTGAAAATTGGTTAGATAAATAAAATCAGCCTGAAGCAATCCTATGGTCAAAAGCTTTAAGCAGTGGAAATTTAACGAGAGCATAAAAGTGTCTGAGGCCAGTTTTTGCATCAAAATGACTAGGGAATAGGCCAGTTTCATTGGTTTAGAATTTATGTTTCTTTGCATGTAGGTCGCTGTAGTCTCCTTCCTGTGGTAAATAACTCAGGTGCCATGTGTAACTCATGGAAGCTGGATCCTACAACTCTTCGTTTTCCTTTGAAAGGTCTCTTACCATATGATAAGGTATGCCTTATTAAACTTCTTAAATATGTTATATTCAATAAATATGAAACTTCTATATAATTTTTTGGGGGGAGGGGAATTTCAGCTGCTGCCCAGGATACTGAAGAACATGAGACATAATTTAATGTACTTTGTGGGTGTGTGCGTGTGAGAGAGCAAGTGAGAACACAGAGTTGATTGGAAAAGTAATTAAGCAGTGGCTATGTGGAAGACAATGGAATGGTAATTTCATCTTTTCTGTGCTCTTCATCATTGCATAAAAAAGATAATTTTACAATTCAAATTTATATTTAAGTTAGCTTGTTTGAACTTAAAACTCTTGAGTGTGAAATAGTGGTGTACTAAAAGAACTTAAAAACTCTAAAGAATCAGGACAGAAATCCACGTTGTCCAGCATCCCATTCCCTGTATCCTGTCTGAGGAAGGATATAAAGATAGTGTCTCTATTAACATGTATAGTGTTCATAATCTACAGCAATTATCTGTCTCAGGAAATACACAAAATGATGTGATTTCTGTGTATTTAGTTAACCTTCATCTTCCAAATATTTGTTCAGACTCTTCTTGAGCCCCTTTAAGCTTTTAGCATCCTCAACATTCCTTTGACAAGGAGTGCCATATTTCAACTTCATGTTGCTTGAGGAATCACTCCTTCTGTTTGTTTTGTACCCAGCTTCAGATAATGTTTTTCTTTAATGTTATTCAGCTATTGAAAGATGAAGTGAGCAGTTGTTCCACATCTGATTTCTTCACACTACGCGTGATTTTTGTGCACTTTGGTCATGTGTTTCCTCAGTTTTCTTACCTTGTTTCCTTTGAGTTCAAGGCTGTTCTATCCTTTTATTGGGTGAACAATGTACTTGTGCTTGGTCCTCATAAAATCTGCCACTTCTTAAGAGCTGTGATTATTTCCTCCTTTTGGTTATCAGAGACCAAGACAATTTGCCAGATAATACATATCTGCATAAATTAAACGTTCACTCTTACATTGTTTAATTCTGTTAAACATAAACTCAGTATTAAACATAATTTTGAGGCAATATATGTTTGTATGTGATTGCTTGTTTCTTTTTAAAGGATCTGTTTGAGCCACAGACTGCTTTGTTGAGATATGTGCTGGAACAACCGTATTCAAGGGATATGGTCTGCAATATGCTAGGTCTGAATAAGCAGGTACTGTACTGTGCTGTAACATGATTTAATTCTGCATAGAATCTGCACTATTCTTTTTCTCTTTTCTTTGCTATAGCTAACTAAGCAAAACAGTTTAGGTACAGAGAGTGATTTTTTTAATTTACTTTTATTTTTTTATGAGATCATATTAGGTTAATTGGACCTGTTATTCCTATCATTTGTATATTGCTTTACGAATGTTAAATTGAAAAGTAGAGATTTAAAATATGATTTTTTTTTTGCATTGCTTTTTTTTCCTATAAGGCCAGCCTCAAGTACACCTTTGACAGACAGTAGGAGACTGGTTATTGTTCATTAGTTTTTAAAGCATTGTTGTACTCTGTTATATTGGCATGTTATAGTACTAGAGTAGTTGAAAGCTGGGTTTTGTTTTGTTAACATTTTTTCTTTTTTTACCTTAGAATGGGAGGGCTTAGTCTGACTTGGGGATCCTTGAGGCTGGCCTCATAGTCACTGTTTTGTCTTTTCTTTTTTTCTTCCTTTATTTTTGTTCTGTCCTGTCTTGTCCTGCCCATCCTCCAATGCTCTAGACCTTGAACATTGCTCAGGTATGTTCACAACCTTACTGTTGTATTGTGACTAACGATACGCTGGCCGCTTTGTAGCCACTGATTCCAGTTAGAGAATACATGTACAGGCAGGGCTTGAAATTGGCAGGACTATTAGTCAAGGGCAGATTCTCACTGCAGATCTCTAGAGATATGAGAGATGTAGCAGAAAGCTGACAGTCAGTGGTCCTTTGATCCTCAAATTTTTGTTGGAGTGGACTGTTACTGTTTTTCTTACCAGTCATAACTTTTTACTTTGCTGGAATTTTCAGATGAGGAGAGATGCTTAGTTCAAAATTTCTTTCCTTAAGCAGGTGGAAAAACAACCACTGGACTTAAGTGTAAAATTATAAAGCTGTAAATACATAATTTAAAAAGAAAAAGGTTTACTAGTGGAATTTTCTTATCATTAGGAAGCCTCTGTAAAAAACTTACCAACAGGCAATTATAATATTCCCCAAGCTAGGTGAAAGAAAAGTAGTGCAGAATACCACACAAAAAGTAGTTCCTTAAAATTTTGACTACTTGTTTAAAATAAATAAAACGCCTGAGCAAATCAACGAAGTGGGCTTCTGCTTGAAATTTGAAATTATTGGTGTTATATTTACAGTTTATCCCTTGTTACACTAAAAATTTCCACACCTACTTTAAAAAATAAGATTTATGAAATAGCGTTGCTGTTTGCAATACTATAGTGAAGGTTGTGTCAGTGTTTCCATTTAAGAAACTTCTTTCAGATTTGTAACTTGACTATAAAATTTACATGATCCTGAAACCTTGTGTATATTTCCCATTGTAAGTGAAGTACACTGGTGCTTTTTCTGAATTGGGACTGTTTTTGAATGAGCAGATTCCTACATCTTGGCAAACAGTA
The DNA here is from genome assembly GCF_001604755.1 of Lepidothrix coronata. Taxonomy (NCBI): domain Eukaryota; kingdom Metazoa; phylum Chordata; class Aves; order Passeriformes; family Pipridae; genus Lepidothrix; species Lepidothrix coronata. Next base: position 11,723,983 of record NW_016690185.1, on the reverse strand, counting down.
CTTTGTGTTATATATGAGAATCTTAAAGCAGCTGAAATGTTAAACCTTGAAAATGAGCTGCTAGGTTTCCTGTTTAAATGAGTAGTATTTGTGTGTCTATTTCTGTGTCTGCATTGGGTTAATAAACCAAACTATTCCTCTATCCGTCCTGTAGCTGGTAAATTATACAAGATCTAGACAAAAAATATGTTGAACCCATTTTATTCTTTTAACTATGGGTGGTCTGTGCTTTCAGGTCAAAAAACATTTATGTTAAAAATGCTGGGTTTTAACTTCTACTTTACCATATTAATCTATACTCCTTAAAATTTGTTTACTAGTATAGGAATTCCTACACAAAGTTTCATCTTGGCGTGAATTTTTATGGCCAAGGAACAAATGTGAAGAATGTAGCTTATAAAGGAAATGCTGACAGAACATGAACTATAGCTGTGCTGCTACGATTACACCAGCATAATGATGTTGAAAATTTGTGAGTTGAAGATATGTTGAGTTGAAGATATGTGAGTTAAAAATACAAATATAGAGGTGAATGGTGTAGTGGTATAGAATAGGAAATACGTTCCATTTAAACATTAATATACTCTGCTTGAAACTGTGGAAAACATTGAAATTTTACTGCTTTTGGGTACAAATTAACTTCATGTTATAGCTAAGCTTGTTAATGTAGCCACCTGACAAAAATAGTAGCATGCTTTTCAGAAATTGTGTAACTATATCAATGCTTTCAGTAAAATGGTTAATAATTTTTGTATTTTATTGTTAGAGAAATAACCTGCAGAAATGAACTGTTGCTATAATAGAAATGCAAATAGTGCCACGTTTGTTTCAAAATAAATACAGAAACACCTCAAAGCAATGATCATTATTTATTTATGATCATTAATTATTTATGTGAAGTTGCTTGTATGCCCTGTCAACTATTTACACAGATCCAGTTGCAGGATTGGAGCCTTCATTTGAATCTTTTGGCATCAGAATCTAGGTATGGTTCAGCCAGATTTGTCCTAGTTCTCAAATATTCTTGAAGATGAACAACGAAATTTTGTGGTTCAGTCTTAACTAAGCAGATCTATGTTAGAAAACTGTTCATTCAAGCCATCTCTTGTTGTGTAAAAAACATACAAATCCAGCTGTCCTGTTAACTTTGCAGGGTAAAAAATGAAGGTAAAATTTCATATATTTATAGATTCACGTGTTCCTTTCAGGATTCTAAGTTTTCTTGTGGGCTGAGGTTTTCTAATACCCTTGTCAATTGTATGGCTATGAGTCCAGATGTAATAATATGGACTTCAAAATGTGTCTTCTCTTGGTGTCTGGGGACTTGGAGTTTTTGCTACTGTGTACTTCTGTGTGGGATAGTACGTACTCTTGTATACCTGTTTGAATTAGTCTATAGGAAGTAGAGATTTAAACTGTATTCTATCATGTCTGTTATCGTGGTTTGCAGTTAGACTTGATCTTAGCGATCTAAACGATTCTGTGATTCTATGTCAATTTATATTCTGCTACTAGCTGGAGTGTTACTCCTGATTCTTAGTTATCTTTTTAATAAGTTTTTTGAACTATGTAACTATCTATTTTTTTGAAAATGATTAACAGTTCAAAATATCTTAGTGCACTGATACCAGATTGAGATTTAGTTTAGGGATCCTACAGTTGGTTCTTAAAATGGAATTTAAGTAATGTCTTAAGGACATGAAGTCACTTTGGATGTTTTTGTTTATATCTTTACTTTCTCTGTATGTACACACTTACATGAAGAATAAAAAGCCATTCTAGCTTGCATAATTGCAGTTACAATCTTACTGTAGTCCTCTAAACAGTCACAAGCTTTGTTACTTTGATTTCTCTGGTTTGGGAAATATTTGAAAGAGAAGATAATTTTCAAGTGTCTTATTTCTGTAATGTTATACAAAGTTTTAATTAGCAGCAGTTGTATTAAATGATTTTGCTCTTTAAATAGTATATTTGGTTGGCCACCTTTTCAACCAGCAGTGGTGATCTGCAGCTTTGAGTAGGAAATTATCTATGCCATAATCTGTTCAGGTGAATGTGTAATTGTATTCTCTCCTAGCTACAAACCAGGATAATTAGCTTGGGGAAGCTGTTGTTTATTTCCTGTCTGTCCATGCATTGTGAAAGGAATGACAGAATGCAATATTCAAAAATTTACTTTCCTTTCACTTTTATGTTTAAAATAGCTGGGATCTTACTATCCAATATTACCCATGTTAACCTGGCAAATAATTTAAGGGGGGGTGATTATTTTTATATATTTCTGACTGTAGGGGTGTGCATTGAGAACACTCAAGTTTCTTGTTGAAACTTACTCCATTTTTTAATGAGGAAAACTTGAGAATGGCTACCAAACTTGGTAGAAATAGAATCAAGCATAATACAAAGAATGAGCTTTAAGGTTTTGTGTTTTTGTAGAATGCAGTCTTGGAAAATGGAAGTGTGGGAGTCGTTCTGTCTTGTATTAACTACTTCAGGCATTTTGAATTGGACTTTTGGAGATATCATTTATCCATTTACTATTGTAGGGATCTTGGTCTCTGTGATTTGGTCTTCTGAATCCATTTCTTAAGTATAGTAAATGTTGTTTGTTTAAAATATTCAAATATTCAAAAACTATCATAACTGTCAGCCAGCCTTACCGACTTCTTAAAATACTTTTCTTTTAGGAAGGAACCTAATGCTAACCTTGCCCACCTAGACACCACCCCACCCAAAAAAAACAAAAAAAAGAAAAAATCCGAACTCACATAAGAACAACAAACCACCATCCAATAGAAGCTTTGATCCACTTAAAGTACCACCACTACTCCATCATCAGAGGGCTAGTCTCAAGAAATTAAAGTGTCATGGTAGCTGTTTTTGCCCCCCACTGTATTTCTTTATGGTTTAATAATTTTTTTCCATTAGGTTATTCATCAGATTTTTAAATGTTATTTTCAGGACAAAATGGAGAATATGTGTTTGTGTAACCAAATTATAAAAAATTGAATTATTTTCTCTTTAGGAGAAAAGCATAGTGATTTTGAATGCTATATTTTTCCATATGCAATCCAGAACTGTGTTTGGGGGTTTTTTGTTGCTTGTTTTTGTTTTACTTAAGCCATACCATAACATGAATTCCTACTTATTTATAAAGGTAATCAGCTCTCACCTGTATTATTCATCTCAGTATATACTGAGATGTTCTTTCAGTTGTGAGCAATTAATAAAACAAGGACCCAATCCTGCAAATTCCTGTGCAGCCAGTATTTTATTTCTGAGTGTTCTAAAATTACAAATACAAAATCTGTGCAAAAATGTATATTCACTGAAAATACAGAAAAAAAATTCCCAGAAAATTAAATTAATGAAGATAGAACATGAAGTACTGCTATGTTTCTTACTGGAGATTGTTCTTAAAGCAATAAAAGTAAGATTTTCAGAATAAAAGATTGAATTAATTTTTTAAATTTTCTTGCTCTTAAACTTTTCCCAATCTTAGAATTATAATAATAATGAAAAGTCCTACTGGAAATTCTGGCTCTCTTTTTAACAGTATTATTTTTCCTGTTGTATTCTTTCAATAACTTTATTCTAAATTCGTATAGCCTAACATGATTAGGCTTTTGGACATTAACCCAGTGCTTAGAAAACTATTAAATTTCAAGCCCTGTACATAGTAGTTTTGCATGCTGGATTATAAACTAGTCTTTAGTGTTGTCTGTTGCACCCTGCTCTGCTTCATAATTAGTTGCTTTGGGAGGGGGAAAAAAAATGAACTACAAAAGACCCGAAGTATTCTGACTTGATGGTGATAACACTGCTCTGTGTAAACCTGTACCATGGTTGGTCTGTGATAATGACGTGGCGTTCTGGAAGAAAAGGTATAATTGATGCTTTCTGTTCTAGTTAGAGGTTTGTGTTAAGCATGCTTCAAGAAAGCACAGCTGGAATTGTAGCTTTCTGCACTTTTGAGCTGGCGAAGAGCATGCAATAGGGGATGCTGTTCACTGTGTTTTGACGACTTCTCCAATTCTTCCATTCTGTCTTTAATTGAAGAGAATCTTTTTTTTTTTTTCAAAGCAAAAGACTACCATCAATGAAGGTAGAACAAGCATCTCCTTTCAGCATCTCTCTTTACTTTTATTATATCTTTATTAGTTAAAAGGGTTTTTTTAGGCTGCCTGGCTAGTAAGTCAAAGAACTCATCTAAGGCATCCCTAAAATGTTTTATTAGTATTTGGGTGATATTTTAAAACTTGTTTACAAACACCTTTTTACCTCTAGAAAGGGATACTGCATTTTCATGTTTAGAGTTTGAGCAGCTCAGCTCCTTTTCTTTTGTATCATTAAAGTAATAATTTTTTCTTTAAGGCTGCATTATGTTACAGGCATCAGCCCAAATAAATGAATAAATAAATGTGACCATTCTGGAATACAGATTGCATTGAAACAAACAGGTTAGATTATTTCCAAAGTGCTAGCACTTTCTCAAGTAAGTTTAATTCCCAAAAAGTTTTTGCCCTTAGTAACAGTACATTGTATGGGTGTAACAATACAAATGCAGAGTAATAAGAAAAGGTTGTTGCATTAAAGAACTTGTAACATATGACATTATGTTTGATGGTTTTCAACTGAAGATCTATAATCGTCACAGGTAGTGGGCCTTCTTTTACATACATCTGTATTAATGTGTATCTGAATATGTAATGCATTCCTTACTTGATTGTTACTAGAAGTTATCAGAGATGGTGTGTATCTTTATTTCTGGGTTTGTGTAGCTCAATGTGAAGATTGTGGCAGTCAAACATCCGAAGAGCTCATCACTATGAGATGTAATTTCTATTCATAGTATGTAGAACATACCACTGATTAATTTTCAAGCCTTTTTGATGCTGTCTTGTAACTTGTGGCGTTGTGTCAATAGGACAACATCTAATTATACGGGTAATGACCAGATGTTAATTCTGCTGCAAGTTGGTAGGCTATAGGTGAGCCCAAAATGAGAGTGAAAAAGAGAATAGTATTAAATACCTACATCAGGTATTGGGATATTTCCTCTGCATTTGGTGATATAGGTGATACATCTTTTTCTTTGTGGTGAGCCCTACTTTTGAAAAGAAGGAAGGAAAAAAAACTAACAAAAAAATCCAAAACAAACAAAAGAACCTCTACCTGTGCATTAAAAGACTTTGTTTTCTGTGAATGCAAGATCAAAGAAATAACATTCTGCTTGACTTTGTTAAAAAAAATCCACAAAATCCCCAGATGTTATTTGTGCATTGATGAGCTGTGCTTTGGAACTGAGTAGGCAATTATGTAATGTATGATAAAATGTAAAAGTCATTGTGACCTGTAACATAGTGCAGCTTTAATACACTGACTTATCCTTAACTTAAATTCAGACTTCATCTCATGCTTCCCAGCCTTCTTTCAAAATACTGTACTGTAACTTCAACTGTGCAAGTTCTGGAGTTAATGGCAAGGCTTTTGGAATACTGTATCTGATCTCTGCCTTACAGCACAAGCAACGTTGCCCTGTGCTGGAGGACCAGCTGGTGGATCTTGTGGTGTATGCCATGGAACGATCTGAGACTGAAGAGAAGTTTGATGATGGTGGAACCAGTCAGCTTCTGTGGCAGCATCTCTCCAGCCAGCTCATTTTCTTTGTGCTCTTTCAGTTTGCAAGTTTTCCCCATATGGTCCTGTCGCTCCATCAAAAGGTAAATTGTTTGTATCGCTCACACGTGGTAAGAGGGATTTAAAAAACGAAACAAGTATGTTTTAAAAAATTGTCGCACACCCCTGCAAGAAGTACCTTATGTGCAAGAATTAACTAAATTTTTAATATTGTGCTGTATAGGAATAAGTCAGATTCTCAAGTTACGGTGCTGTGAGCTAGGTCTGGATTTAGTATATTCATATATAGGATGTTGCATTGTGTTTGGATTCAAAACGTGTAAATAACTAGAATAAACTGGCATAATTCAGAAGATCCAAGTACTGTGCTGTTGCATCTAGTTTACAACTGAGTTTAAAACAATGAACACCCTGTCTGTGGACTGAAAAACATGCCATGTAAATGAATGCGGGAACTTGCTGTTTGTCTATTCAGTCAACTCAAAGCAATCTAATCAAAGGTAATTTGTCCAATTACAATGATACTGACAATCAAACTCCCAAGTTATTATAATAATAATAATAATAATAATAATTCCATTAAAACTGATACTGGTATTTGCCCTTTTCTCTGGTGCTCAATGCCTCTCTGAGTTCTAAGGGTGGTGATGCCAGTCCTGAGAAGGGAAATGAGCGGTTACAGTCAGTCAGCAACATCCTGAGCTCTTTGTCAGTCAGCAACATCCTGAGCTCTTTGCTTAGAGAGCTGTATGCTGTTGATGGTAGGAAGGGGGTGTTCTTTCTTCTCATTATAGGATTAACTTGTGGCTATTTAGATACAGCTTCTAACATGCACCACATATTGCTCCATCTTCATTTGTCCTCAGTTCCATGTTACATAAAAATGTAACTCTGTATGCTATGTTTTACTGGTGGTGGATTGTAGTTCTCTGCTCTCTTTGTTATCCCTAAAATTAATTTTACCAGGGCTGTTTTTCTGTAATTACTATTGATAAACCATAAAAACAATAGTCATGACACAAAACAATTGAACAAATCTAATATAACACTACAGCAAGCAAGATAAGAGTAGTGTATTGGTTGTTAGAGAATTGCTGTTACAGGTAAATTAAATCACACACACAAAAAAATCCATGAGTGCAGATGAAGCAAGCCCAAGTTGTTCTGGTTCAGAGACTTCCTTTATAGAAAGAGTTTATAAAACCTGTGGCCTGATGCTAATGACAATACTGTACTTCACTACAAGGCTGCAGGGTGACAATTTAAGATAGTATTTAAGTGTTGCTAATTTTTTAAAGCAGTGATCCTCAAGAGTTAAATGCATTTTAAATCTTACCATTAATTGTTCTGCCTCTCTCAGAGTCTGTTTGTGTGTTACAACTAATGTACCTGTTTCTCTTCTTTCTGGAAACATGATGTACATTTCTACTGAAGTCCTGCTATAAAATTCTCGCTGATATCTACTGGAACTGTTTTAGTCTGCCCTTGTACTTTTATAGGAATCTTTGCAGTGATTTTTCTCCTGTGTGCAGTATTTATCTGTTACTGAATGTTTTTGACAGTTGGCAGGCCGTGGTCTCATTAAGGGGAGAGACCACTTAATGTGGGTGCTCCTCCAGTTCATCTCTGGCAGCATCCAGAAGAATGCACTGGCTGACTTCCTCCCAGTTATGAAGCTTTTTGATCTCCTGTATCCTGAGAAAGAAGTAAGTCTCTAATTTTTAATTCAACTGGGACCTTTATGTCAGTATTACTATCATTCTTGAGTCACTCTTAAAACACATACGTGCTGCATAGTTGAAGAGAGATGCTTCATAATTAAATGATTTTTTTAGGATTTAGGATTTACTTGGATTTCCTATCCATGTGAACATGTTTGTTTTTAGGGGCAAGAAAAAACTTATGTTGACTCCTCTCTTCCTTGACTTTGGTTTGACTAAAGTTTTGAGGAGTTTGTTGAAGCACTAAGGAGACTATTAAGGAAAAACGTGTAATTTTATTGTTACATCTGAGCTGTAACAGAATAGTACACTGAAAGACACCTTCAGTTGCAAAGAACTGAGTGGTTAGTTAAAATTCACTCTGCTGGGACAGATCCAATCCTAGTCATGCTTTATACATTCCTCTAGAAGGGACAGTTAGAAGTTCTTAAACTTTCATCATGATAGCACTGTGAAGTGTGATTGCTAACTCTTTTCATAGTGCTTTCTGCTTTGGGTCAGTGGTTATGATAATACGAATGTGTGGTGTATCAAACTGATATGTAACAATTTTTTCCCCGATATATTAGTTTTGACTCACAGAAATTCTTTGGTACAATTTGTGTCAGGAGCTTGCAGTTGCTTTTGTCAGCATAAAATACGGGAAGAGTGATGGGACTACTTACTTTAGCTGTAGTGATGGCTCCGAGTTACACTTGTTTAAAGTCTTTGTGTGACTAGGGCATTTCTTAGGGTTCAATTTCACAAGCACTTTAAATGTTATCTATGGCTGTTGCTCTTACAAGTATCTGTCTTGCAGTCCTGTTGATTATGCAGTGGTGGTCTCACTTGTGCAGCCAGTGGTGCTTGTGCAGTAGGAACTGTATCAAAGGGAAAGAAATGCTGGTGTTGGCAAAAGGAGAGAGCCAGAGTGCCTTTTCCAGTGGCAGTAATATACCTGAGTCTGTATCCAAAACTTTTAATTTGGGGGTGTATTTCTACCTTTTCATAAGAAATGTATTAGTCTTTAAGGATTAACTGTGATGCTGAACAATTTAGATTTTTCAGAAAATACTGGTGAACCACTGAGTACCTACTATGGAAGCACATAGCATAACTGATTTCAGAATAATGTATGCGTGAGGCTGAGAGGAAAAGCGCATACTTTGTAACTATATATGTGTGGAATTTGTATACTCTAAGCATGAATTTCCTTTTGCCAAAGTCGTAGATAATTTGTTTGGTTTGAGTGTTTTTCAGAATAATTATTGAGGTCCAGGTCTCTTCCAGAGCTCTTGATTTAAAATTGCATACAATGATGAGGGTAGAATCCGTTCTTTAAAAATGTTCCTTATGGTGCTGCAGGTCAGAAAAAAAGAAAAACGTGACCTTGTGAATACTGTCTATCTAAGTCGGTTTTCTGCACATTAATCCATGTGATTTGTCACATTCATGTGTTCTTTCTTTAGTGTATTCCTGTACCTGATATTAACAAACCCCAGTCAACTCATGCTTTTGCAATGACCTGCATTTGGATTCATTTGAATCGGAAGGCCCATAGTGACAACTCCAAGTTACAGATTCCCATTCCTCATTCTCTCAAACTTCACCACGAGTGAGTGCGGGTTTTTTATTATGTTTTGATTTGTGCCTAGACGTAATGAAATAGGAAGTTCCAAGTCTGTATTCAGAATGTATTGTGTGATGGGATGCTGTATAAAGGTTATCAAAGGAATGAGTTCAAAGTCATTCAAAAAGACAAAGTTCAAACTCAAAATATTTCATAAAAAGGGAAATGCTGTCATCCAGCTAATGGAAATGATATATTTTATTGCAGAATAATAAGTCTTTATTGCTAATGGAGAATCTGAAAGTAAATTGACTGGTTTTGTTATGCTGTGGTTTGGAAAGTGTGGATAAGCAGTACATTGGGTTAAGTTTTCGTCTTGAAAGGTGGTTTTTAAAGTGTATTTATCTGCTGAGGTGTTTAATATAGAAAAGTTGTAACACAATGAAACTGTGGCATAAGCTGTAGTTCTTTTGATGTGGTGCAATTAACAACTATTTTGATTTTTTCTACTATTTTATAATGGATTTTTTCGACTGAGGTTATTGTGATGGTATTTTTGGAATGTCTGTGCATTCTTTCTGCCTAATGTTTAACCTCTTCCGTACGCAGGTTTTTGCAACAGAGTTTAAGGAATAAAAGTTTACAGATGAATGACTACAAAATTGCCTTGTTGTGCAATGCTTATTCAACCAATTCAGAGTGTTTCACTTTGCCAATGGGTGTACTAGTAGAGACTATTTATGGAAATGGCAACATGAGAACACCTCTTCCAGGGACTAATTGTACGGCATCAGGGTCTATTACCCCCTTGCCAATGAACCTCTTGGATTCACTCACAGTTCATGCCAAAATGAGGTACAGTATGCAGATAGTTTTTTCTGTTTTTAAACCCATAAATCTGTTTGTGGCTAATTATCATGAGAAAGATTTCCTGTGCCTGAACATGTTGTGTATGGATCTGTTAATTAGTTAATAAATTTCTTAAATTTCAAGTCCATGTTTTTGATTGAAAAACACTTTCTTTCTTTCCTCAGTCTAATTCATAGCATAGCTACAAGGGTGATTAAGTTGGCCCATGCAAAATCTAGTGTGGCCTTGGCTCCTGCTCTTGTGGAAACCTATAGTCGCCTTTTGGTTTATATGGAAATAGAATCCTTGGGCATCAAAGGCTTTATCAGTAAGAAAGAAAACCTTTTTTTTCCCCCCTTCCTTTTGTTAAGTAGTATTTTCTTTTAATGGCAACTAGAGACCATAATAAAACTGAAAATATAATGATGCAGCATATATAAATTATTTTAATATAAAAGAAATTGTAAAAGTTGTCTTAGTGCTGCAGTAAATTTCAGATGAATGTGCTGCTGTCCATTTATGCCATTATTGTATGGTCAAGACCTTCCTAGTTATGCTGCATTGTGCAAAAACATGCTAAATGGAAAATTGTAAGCAAAGTTACCTAATTAGATACACGGGATACTTAATCGCCCTCATTAAAATAATTTGCATGTCTGCTGTATATGTTAATTCAAAAAATTATTAAGCTCTATACATTTACAGCATCTTCAGACAGCACTTGCACACATGCTCTTTGGAGGTAGTACATTTTTCAAATCAAATATGTGCCTTGCAGCCTAATAACACCAGTGTACTCTGTAGTTGTATTTCAAAGTGTGATCCATTCTAAAACTTACTTAACAAAATTTTTTTCATAAGGTCAGCTCCTGCCAACAGTGTTCAAATCTCACGCATGGGGAATTTTGCATACTCTGCTAGAAATGTTTAGCTATCGGATGCATCACATCCAGCCTCATTACAGAGTCCAGCTCCTCAGCCATCTTCATTCCTTGGCTGCTGTGCCGCAGACTAATCAGAACCAGCTTCATCTGTGGTGAGTGACGTTTGCCATATTTAGCCATAATCCCGTGAGAACTGTGCTTAAACGGGACATGAGTACTTCCATCAAGGTGTGTGTCTTATATCAGCGTAAACAATGCATAAAACAGTGGCTAATTTAAATACACGAAAGATGGAAAACCTGGTTAGAGAAGCTCTGGAGTGGTTATGGAGATAATTCCAGGGAAAAGCTTTAAGAGTAACTTACTGTTAACAAAGCTGAAGAGTATGAGACTCAGTTTCTATGTAGAATCTGGGGTTTATTGTAGAAAAGTTGTAGAAAATAGTGTCCATTCACTCTCAGAGTACAATAAATCTTGTAGGAGTATGTGAGACAGAGCAACTTCATTATTATCAGTTCATACCCAGAAAATCTTAATTACACAGTGAATTCATAGAGTCATAGAATGGTTTAGGTTGGAAGGGACCTTAAAGATTATGTAGTTCCAATTCTTCTGCCATGGGCAGAGACACCTTCCACTGGACCAGGATTCTCAGTTTCTTAGTCCAAATTCAAATTGCCCAGTTGCGTATCCTTTATCAAGCATAAAGAAAACAAATTAAAACAAGTTTCTCCTTAAATTCAAGGTCTTGCTCTCTTTATTCACCTCACTCTTGTTTAGTCATCTTAATCTGAAATACAGATGTTAGTCACTTTTAATAAGCACTGCATGCAACAAAAATGGAATAAACTTATCTATGGCTTTGGTATTTCAAAGACACAATGTTATAAAAGTCTTTTCAATTACTTCAAACTACCTGGTGTGAAAAGTACTTCCATCTAAAGCACTGGAAATAAAAGTACTTCTAATCAAAAGCTGTACTTCCTCAACTTCCTCATTTCTTTAATAAGGACAATTTAGTGCTGTCTGCTTCAAGGTGGTAGTTAGCTTTGAAGCTTCCTATGCATTATTCATGCCTTTTTATTCTGGCTTTGCATATATTTATTCATCTGTGTACCCTTCTTTAGATGAAGATGTGCAAAAGGTAACAGTGAGGGGGCTCTAAATTGGAGAGACTTCAGGCTCTTTTTCAGGGGCTCTGCAGCTGGAATTTTCACTAAATCTACTTTTGAGTGCTTTATTTAAAAATAAAGTACTGAAATAGTTGATTACAAATTTATTAAACAGTAGAAGAAGCAAACTTTTCAAAACGATTAAGAACATAATTTTCAAAACAAATCTTTTTGGATTTGTATTATTTGAAGCAGAAAATGGAGGAAAAATAGGTGATTTTGGAACCTTAGAAGCAGTAGTAGAAACATTATTTGCTAACTGGACTGTTTCCTTCTTTCAGTGTTGAGAGCACTGCTCTAAGGCTAATCACAGCTTTGGGCAGCTCGGAAGTCCAACCGCAGTTCACACGGTTCCTCAGTGATCCCAAAACAGTTCTTTCAGGAGAATCAGAAGAACTCAACAGGGCTTTGATCTTAACTCTAGCAAGGGCAACACATGTGACAGGTAATAGCAGTACATCCAAGTAAAAGCTGTGGTCAAGCCATTTCTCTAAAATACTATTCAGTAGAATATCATGGAAATGATCTAGTCATAAAACATATTCCATGCACTTCTGGTTTTGAAAGAAGTGTAATCTTAACTTCTAGCTACTTTTATTTAGACAAGAAGCTGTTATTAAAGCCGTAGTGAAATCAGACATTGTTTAAAAGTTTACACAGAGGTACCATATGACTAGGGTTTGGGGTTTTTTTACTGTCTTATTTTTAGCTTCATTATTTTAAATATTTGGATTGACTACTGATACATGCCATTTAGAAAAAAAAACATAGAATATTCACAGCAACTGTACTGCTCATGTGGAAGCCTCTACAGCTTACATTTAAGAAAAAGTAGTGTGTGTTTTGGGTTTCCTTTCTTGGGGAAGGGAGAAGGGGAAGCTTCTGTGGTGTGTTTTAATGTTTTAACAATGTGCAATGACATGGATCAGGTTTTTGTTAGCTTTGACGGGTATGTTTTCTCTCCTTTTTTATGATTCTAGTCTAGAAAGTCGCTGGAGAGTTAGAACAACTGATTCACAAAGACTGGTAGAGGTGATTTGAAAGGAAAAGGACTTCTTTGTGGGTTTTTTGTTTGGTTTTTTTTAACCATTTCTGAACCTTTAATGAAATCAACACAAGGGTTGGAGGAATGAGGCTTCTGTTTTATTTCTACTTAATTGGGACAGGTGCTTCTGAGAAGCCTTTTTAAAGCAATATAAAATCTCATCTGACAACTTCATCATCATTATCTTCCTCAGGATTTTTAAAAAAAATCTAATCAGTTAATCAGCAGAAACTTATCTTACTGCCATTACAGGAAATTAAATATAAAATGTTAAAATCATGATTGCTTTATTTCTAGCTCAAAACCTAAAAATAATTTTCTTATTGTTAATAGCATAAGAAAGGTAATATCCAGATGGTTCTGTAGAGTAAATAAGAGTCAAAGAAAAGGGCTGGGAGAAGTTGGACAAAATGGAAACTGAGTTGAACTAGCAAAGCCTTGATGCATATGATGACAAAAGGAATACCAATAAGAAATGTTTTTTCTGTGAAATTCTAATATCATTGATCCATTTTCTAGATTTTTTCACAGGTTCTGATTCAATTCAGGGAACTTGGTGCAAAGACATACTGCAGACTATCATGAGTTTTACTCCACATAACTGGGCATCACATACACTAAGCTGTTTTCCAGCTCCTCTGCAGGTAATAGTTTAAAACTGATGATTTTACAACTGGAAACACAGTGAACTTACCCTCTTAACAACATCCTTTGCCTTTTGTGAGTTGGTGGGATTCTTCCCCTGTCTAGACTGCATTAATCTCAAGTCCCTGAAGAATGCAGCATGATTGTGACATTGCTATTTCTTCAGAAAAGCATTAGCTTCCCCTGGAGTATTCTTAGGCTAAGTTTGGTCAACTGATACTTCTGGTGCAAGGCAAATCAGATGCTTTAAAAATTAAAAAAATAAAATAAAAAGTTGGAGAAGCCTTTTTTTCTATGGCAGTTTGTCATGTTAGTGATGAAACAGTCACTGTTATGTCACGGTGAAATAACAACCCTACCTAATAGGTTGTATTGTAAAAGGAAATAACTCGTAAGAAAGTAAGAACTCTTAAAAGTTTACCTGTTCAAATATTGTTCTATAGGCTCTCAGTCACAGCAAAGCCTACTTTTTTCAGGTGTTCTTCAAGCAGAATAATGTACCTCAGGAAAGCCGTTTTAACTTGAAGAAGAATGTGGAAGAAGAATACCGAAAGTGGAAGTCTATGACCAATGAAAATGACATAATCACACACTTTTCTGCTCAAGGTTCATCCCCGCTTTTTCTTTGTCTCCTATGGAAGATGCTGTTAGACACTGACCACATTAATCAAATTGGCTTCAGGTGAGCTTTAAAGACATGCTGTTTCAATTTATTACAGCAACATTCCCAGTTCTGAGGAGACAGGCCTTCTGCAGTAACAGCTTGATTTTTTTAAATTAATTCAGAGCATGCAGAGCATGAAAAAAGAGAGTGGAACTAGGTACTAGCCAGCATACTATAATAATTGTGCAGTGTTTAAGATTGGTCTGCAATGCATATTTTTCCTGGTGAGAAACAAGGATATGACGTGTTTGAACTAATCAGTTAACTTGTAATAGCAGTGTTTCACACAATCTTAAATAGTAAACAAAATATAACACATTTATTTATAATTTATGCATGGATAAAGGCCAAGTATTTTTTTAAAAAACAAATGTTGGATTAAGATGAAAATTCATTATGGAAGTAGTAATCCTATGTTTTTTTTATTTGTTCTTGGTAGTAACAGCATCAGTTCCAGTTGTAAAAAGGATATTTATTTCTTTTCAATCCTTGTTAGGTCTGTTGAAACAGTGTTTATGATAGCCTGTGTTACTCTTCAGTGCATTGAGGAAATAGTGTAATAATGCTATGGCTGTATTAAAGTGCATACCGTGGAAAAATGAAGTTTTGTTGCAGAAGATTGTCCTAAGAGGTGTATAACTAAAATTGCATAAGTAAAGCATGGGTTCTGGGCAGAATACTGCAGATGAAATTGGTGAACTTGAAGCATTTCTCCTGATTAGTATTCAGACTTTGGAATTCTGTTGTTTGGGTTTTTTTGCTTTGCTTTGGGGTTTTCTTCAATTAATTTAGTAAAGGGAGGGAGTTTTGCCTTTTTTTTTTAATAAGACAACTGTGTTAAAACCCACTAACGTGTATGAAGTAGACCAGTTAAAAATATATTAATAACTGTAACAACTTCTTATTGCCTTTTTTTTTTCTTTCTTTGTCTTCCCTGCTAGGGTGTTAGAAAGAATTGGGGCCAGAGCTCTGGTGGCACATGTCAGAACATTTGCAGATTTCTTGGTGTATGAATTCTCTACCTCTGCAGGAGGCCAGCAGCTCAATAAATGCATCGAGATTCTCAATGACATGGTGTGGAAATACAATATTGTAACGCTGGATAGGTTGATACTGTGTTTGGTAAGTATTGATTCAGAAGATAAGATGACAGTTCTTCATGCAGAGTCTGCTTTCTGATTCACTTTCATAGGAGCAATCTTTTTAAAAATGCGTTGGTCTTAAATACTAGTTGCTAAACCAATAATCAAGCAAAATAATAGATTACTTCTTTAAGCAGTGTAAAATTCCAAGTCTTGTAGTTCTCTGAGCCTTCAGGAAAAGCATTTCTTGGTTATTTAGTGGCGACCATTGAACTAGTATTACTAAGTGCCGTGATTAGTGATTTGGGTCTCTGACCTCAGAGCTGTGCAGTTATTTGGGCTCTGCAGGGGGATCTGGACAGGCTGGATCAGTGGGCTGAGGCCAGTTGTCTGAGGTTTCAGCAAGGCAAAGTGCCAGGTCCTGCTCTTGGGTCACAACAACCCCGTGCAGCACTACAGGCAGTTCTGAGCCACTCACTACAAGACAGACACTGAGGTGCTGGAGCAAGTCCAGAGAAGGGCAATGGAGGTGGTGAAGGGACTGGAGCACATGTCTTATGAGGAGCAGCTGAGGGGAGCTGGGGCTGTTTAGCCTGGGGAAAAGGGACCTTATTGCTCTCTACAACTGCCTGAAAGGAGATTGTAGCCAGGCAGGGGGCAGCGTCTTCTTGCAAGTGACAAGCAATAGGACAAGATGAAACAGCATCAAGTTGTGCTAGGAGAGGTTTAGATTGGATATTAGGAAAAATATCTCCACTGAAAGGGCTGTCAAACATTGGGATAGGCTGCCCAGAGATGTGGTTGAGTCACCATCCCTGGAGGTATTTAAAAGGCTTGTAGATGTGGCACTGATGGTTTAGTGGTGGGCTTGGCAGTGCTGGGTTAATGGTTGGACTCAATGATCTTAAAGGTCTTTTCCACCCTAAATGATTCTATGGTCCTGTGGTTTCTGAAGAAAGATAAAAGGGATATGGCATGCCATGATTAAGAAACGAATGGAAAATCTTGTAGCCATTAGTATATGCTTTGCTTAGAATTCAACCTGTTTCATCATAAGGGAGAAATTATGTTCTCTATATTTTCATGTTATTCTAAAAATAAAGCAGTATTTGCCCAGAGATAACTAGGTTTTCATTCAGTAATAATGCTTTATGTATAATTTAAAACCTCATCTTAATGTAAAACTGTTTGTTTGAATTCTAGTTTGATTTTCAAACTGAAGTCCAAACATATCAGAGTGGCCAAAAGTTTGAAGCAATCTCAACTTCATTGTCATTAATCGGTTATTTTCAATAAGAGAACTGGCAGATAAAAGAGAACTACAATTGTTAGAGAAAATGCTATCACTAGGGAGTTTTAAGACTTTCTGCCTGTGGAATAATGGGATGAGGATTGAACCTATTGAAAAATAGAGTTGAAAGACCATGTGCTCAATGTGAATTTGTGTGTGGATGTACCTAGTGTGGCTAGGAAATGTGACTGCTGCAATGTTTAGGGGCTATTGTTGCCAGTGTATTTTAGGTGCTGAAAAAATCTCCGGAGCAGTTAATTAGGGGTGAGATAAGAAAGGGTTTATTTGCCAAGGCAGTAGATGGTATACGACGCGCGCACCCCGTGCCTGAGAGGTTACATTTTATAACACCATCCATCCAATCCCAGATGTGCCCACCCTGTGGCCTTTTCTCTGGTCCGCCCCGGGCCCTCCCCCTGAGAATTGGGTCTGGGGTCTTTTTGGGACCACTTACTTCATCATCTTCAACTTCATCAGAGCACAAAGGGTACATATTTACCTAATTCTTGACCTATTCTGTGGTTTAGGCCCAGATATTGCTGTTCTGTCAACTGTCTAGGCCTTGCCTTGACAAAAGACTAAACACTTCTGCTGTATTCAGAAGCAGGATTGATATGGGGAGCATAGAATGGGGTAAGAGGGTTAGGGAATGCATAAACAAGGGTACTGGAGAAAGGGAAAAGGGACAAGGGACAAAGAAGGAAGGGGTTTCTGCTTTTAAAACCTACTTATAAAACTCATAAGTTTTACAAATATTAGAAAAATAAAAACCATTAGGGGCTTAAGGCATCACTATAAAGCAGACAGCAGTGTCAACTGTAATTTCATATTATCTGATCCATTTTCTTTCAGGCTATGCGTAGTCATGAAGGAAATGAAGCTCAAGTCTGTTACTTCATAATTCAATTACTCTTATTGAAGCCTAATGATTTCAGAAACAGAGTGAGTGACTTTGTGAAGGAGAATTCTCCAGAGCACTGGCTGCAGAATGACTGGCATACAAAGCACATGAGTTACCACAAGGTATCAAAATTAATAGCATTCTTTTATTGTAATACTTTCTGTGGATGTGAGATCAGGCATCACTTACAGGTCAGCTTGATCAGTTTTTGGAGTTACCTAGTAAGCTGTAATTTGTTTAGGCTAGTGTGAAAATAATAAATTACTATATGTAATAACTTTAAAATTATAAAACAGTAATATTCAAAGAAAGAAACAGCTTAAGAATTGCTTGGAAGTTCATTCTTGCTTATCTAACTCAAATGATTTTAAAATCTTAGTTTTACTGAAATTCATTTAGAACAGAGTTTTTATGCATCAGGGAGAAGGTATTTCTTTCTAGTGTTTCATGACTATACCAATAGTTAAACCTGTGTTTTCTTCTAATTATTAAAGCTTCTTCAATCTTTTGTGTGGCAAGAACGTGATAGCCTGATATGTTAGGGAAGAAAATTGATGAGATTTTAATGCTGCTATAACTGTACTGGCTTCTGCTGGCTAGAAAAGGATGTACCAATGGACTGTTCTGTCAAAAACAAAATGAACACTGAGATGGAACAGATACAAGCAAACTCTCGTGTAACTTAACACATGCCATCTAGTTCTGCTCCAGAAGCTATTTGGTCTGTATTAGCCCTCTGCCTTAGCCATACAGTGTTTTAACAGGTAAAACGTCATAAGCTCAGTAGTACCCATCTGTTATTTGTGTGCACTCCAGTTCATTCCCAGGGAAATTATTCCGTGCATATTATTTCTGGTGTTCTAATTCAGTATATGATGCAGAAAATTTCAGTAGTGCTGATTTCCCCCAGGTTTCCTCTTGAAGTACTTGACAAAGGACAGTTAAGTGCTGGCTGCTTCCAGTTTTGTCTTGATATGCTTGGTGTTCTCTTATGCCCATTCTGAGTGGTGGTGAAATTTTGTTTTGCGTTTTGGGTTTTTTTTTAAGTTGTTATCTACTAGTCTAATAACTGATTTCAGTCAGAGTTGAATTTTCTTCAGTAAGCTTTACAGTGAAATAATCTCATTGAATTCAAATGTGATAAGAAGAGGATTATGAAGTGTCTTTTTTAAAGCAATATAGATGCTGAATGTTTAATCCATTGCTTCTAGGGAAAGAGATTTAGATTTTGTTGGATTTCTTTCCCTCCAGAAATATCCTGAAAAACTTTATTTCGAGGGCTTGGCAGAGCAAGTCAATCCACCAGTTCAGATCCAGCCCCAGTACTTACCAATTTATTTTGGAAATGTATGCCTGCGCTTTCTGCCAGTGTTTGATATTGTAATTCATAGATTTCTGGAATTGCTTCCAGTGTCTAAATCACTAGAAACTTTATTGGATCATCTGGGAGGTTTATACAAGTTTCATGGTAAGTTATCCATGAATACACACAGATATATTCTTGTTGCAGTCATTCTATTCTCCTTAATCTCTTTCACTCATAATTTTCATGTACTAGCACAGCAGTGTTTTATTCCTTTCATATTCTGTAAATCCTGTGTACATTTACACAGAGAGGTATATTCCCTGTTTAGTGAATTTCAGCTTACTAACAGTGAACTTGCTTTAAATCAGGTACCTCTTGCTAATTTATGCTTCCTTCACACCTTTCCCTTTCATTCCCTTCTAGCAGTAAGTACTTGGACTGATGTCCTAACAAACTTTCTGTTACCAAGACCGAAACAATTGAAAAGCAGTTCCTCTCTCTATCCTTACTTAAGATTCAAATAACTTTACCTGATTTTTTTAATGCTTTAATAACTACACTGTTATAATAAGGTCTTTTTTTATAGATATTGTTGCTATGTTATGCTCAGACAATTTACAATGTTCTTTCTTTACTGTGACTTCATGCCTGAATCCTTCCTATTTTATATGAAGAGATGATTTAGTTGGTTTGTTTACAAATATATTAATATTATCATTAAGATGTGAACAGTTAATAATACTGATCTTCTTTGTTCCATTTCTTTTGTTCTGCAAACACATTAAAGTATGTACAAGACAAAGGAAGATCGGTTTTTTAGAGTATATTGAAATAAAGAATGTGAATCAATTCCATATGTGCTGCTCTTAAATACATACTATACTTAGTCTTGTATAGCTCTTGGTTTTAGTTTTATATTTGCCACCATAAACATAGAGTGATGCTAGAAATTGTTTCTGGTTTTTGCTGTTTTCATTTTCTTCTTGGCAGACCGACCAGTGACTTACCTGTACAACACTCTTCACTATTATGAGGGGCATCTCAGAGAGCGCACAAACCTCAAGAGAAAACTTGTTCATGCCATAATTGGCTCTCTCAAAGATAATCGCCCGCTGGGCTGGTGCCTAAGTGATACTTACCTCAAATGTGCTATGAATCCCCGAGAAGAAAATCCATGGGTTCCTGATGACACTTACTATTGCAAGCTCATTGGAAGACTGGTAGACAATATCCTTCTGAAAGTTTGCATTAAGTCAGCTATGACAATTTTTTGTAGCTTCATTTCATCAAAATATAAAGTTCAATTCCTGTCTGTTCAGATGTGAAATAAAGCTTGGAGTCATTATTTAGCTGCATATATCAGTCTAAATTCATATTAGATTACTTCCATGTACCTTATTATTCTACACAAGGACTGTGTTGGCCTAGTAAACATCTTGAAAGATATGGGGAAAACAAAGTACAGTACAACTATATAAATATTTCACTGTTTAAAGCATCACATGGAAATACAATTACTGATGTTTATGCATTCTGAATTGACTTCTAATTGCCACAAAAAAATAAGCTTGGTGCAAAGCATAAGTATTTAAAAAAATTGCCTAAAATGAGCTTGCTGTTTTCCAATGCCATTATCAGTGTTACTAAGAATGAAATATTGGAAGCAGTGACACATTTAAGATAGTATACAACTAGCTGTGTCTTGTTGAAGCTTGATATATGTGCTGTTAAAGACTGCTGAGAATCTGTTTTTTAAGAAGGAAAAGCTAGAAGTTATTTAACACAAACCTATGTTTTCTTAATTGCTGCCTGTTATTAATTTTTGCCATTATGGTGGTCTAGTGGTTAGGGTGCAGGACTCTCACCGCTGCGACCCGGGTTCGATTCCCAGCCCCCCGGGCAGATGGAGCTCGTCAGCCCTGTGTGGCAATCCATCTAAGAGAAGGTCACTCTAAACAAACCTACGTTCTGAGACCCTCACTGCCACTGTCCAAGCTTGCTTGGCCCCGGCAGATGAACCTCAGGATTAAAGGGTGGGCTCAGTTCAGCGCACGCTGGGTCTCACCTAAAAAATCCACTGCGCAGGCTCGAAGGGTTAATGACCTTTCCCAAATCTTCGCTCGCGAAGACTGGCCATTATATGACTAGAGCTGATGTTAAGTTCTATGGGAATAGCTGGCAAACTAGAGAACAGCACTACTGGCATCTCCCTGGACTTTGGCTTCTTTCTGGAGCAGCTTTACAAGAGTTGACCAATTTTGAGGATTTTATGTATTCCTTCACTTCTTTTCCTGAACTTCCCTTTCTTTGATATGTAATTTGAAAGAAGTTTATTTGGTCTCTCCAAAGAAAGCTAAAATGACATAAACCTCTGCTTTTATGCAAATGTTAACCGTGTTTAGAGACTCTTCTGTATGTAGTTCAACTAAGTCTTGTTTGGGAAAGTGGAATATTTTCAGAGATAAGCAGGTGGTCCTTTTACATAAAGTACATAAAGAAGTCTGATAGAGGATCTTACAGAGAGGCAAATTAATGGTTTCTGATTATGCAGAATAGAAAATCCCTGATATTTTCATTTTTTCATCTTGGAAGCAGAGAGTGAATGAGGTGGTTGGTGTTGTTTTTTCCAACCCCTTAACTGGGGAACTTTATCCTTTGCATGGCCTTGTGTGCTATGTATTCATGCAGTCCTTCAGTGGTTGAGTATCAGTATCTCATATTGATACTTTTGTTCTATATCTCTTATTTTTTATGAAGTGCGGTTGTTCTACTTATTTCAGTAACCTTCAGTTCAATTTAGTATGTGGTATATGCATTTGGTTTTTTTTTTAATCAGTGTGCTGCTTATACTAGTCTGTGTTGGGTAGGTTTTTTTTCCTTAATCATTGTCACCTATGGCAGGCAAATCACCTGGTCCATTTCCAAATTGTGACTGGAGATTCAATGAGTTTCCTAACCCAGCTGCCCACGCTCTGCACGTTACCTGTGTTGAGCTTATGGCTCTGGCTGTTCCAGGGAAGGAGGTGGGCAATGCTCTACTGAATGTTGTGCTGAAGAGGTATGTGGGCTCTCTGAAATAGTTTCCTGCAATATATCATACATAATTAGAGATTGCCAAGGTAGTCCATGATACTAATTTTTTTTTTTTTAAATTGTTAATTAAGTGTACATAGGTTAAGTTTTATATGTATAAAGCATTTTTGGATGACAAACAAGGCTACAGGGGTCAAGCAGAAAAATCATGTGTTAGATTGCTGTAGTGGATTGTGTGTACTTCAGGAACAGTTGACTTGGCATGATGCCCATAAAAGTTAGAGGGAAGACCTCACCCAGATGAAGGTCTTATCCTTGGGGTTCAGAAGCAGAGACTGGAAAAAGTGTGTTGTTCTTTCAGCTATGCTGAAAGGAGGACATTTCATCAGTTAACATCACAGTATCTTTGAATGCAAAGAAAGGGGCAAGAAGCATTGGCAGAACTTTGAATCCTCCAGATGCTAATGTAAATCAGAGGTACTTTGAAACAGTGGTGTGCCAAGGCTAACCTTTTGCCATGATGCATTAAATTTGACCCGTAGCTCTGTTTCTTGCTCAGCCACTGTGAAAAATACTGTAGTGAAAGAAAGGACCTAGTATTCTTGTAGTCTTTCAGTTGACACCTTTGAGCAATGACAGACTGAAATGATTCGGATTTGGCCTCATTCAGCTTAGTAATATTTTATTGTTAGCTCTGTTTTGGACACGTGGAGGGAAGGAGTCAGTAAAGGAACAAACAAACCTTAAGCACTAAAGCTTAAGGAAGAAAGATTGTAGGCCTTGAAGGAAACCTGCTACTAATGCAAAACGTGCCCAAACAAAGTTTTGCACACAACATCACAGTAGCATTTATATCATCTTCTAGCTTTTCTAAATACCTGTTTATGTTTTTATAGGTCTCTCAGCTAGAGAAATACTCTTTGCCTTTAGACGCACAAGAAACACAAATTGCAATTGTGTATTTTCAGAGCTTTCGTTTTCTTTTTTCTTTATCTCTAGTCAGCCCCTGGTACCAAGAGAGAACATCACAGCTTGGATGAATGCAATTGGACTAATTATCACAGCCTTACCAGTGAGTCAATATGTTGTATTTTAAAATAAAAAATATCTTCTTCCATGAAAGGTTTATCATCTTCCTAGAATATGTTGTAAAAACTTATAGCTAACATCTGTAGATTCCACAAAGAGCTAGTCAGAAGGCTGTGTGCGTGTTTGAGAAACATCTACTCCTCCAGCGTGGAAAAATTGACCATTTTTTTTGGTTTTTATGTTAATTTTTGGGGCTAGGATGAAAAGAAGTAAATCACTTCTATTTAAATATGTAGCTAAATGCCGTGTGTGTAGTATTGAGAACTGGAGCAATGTAATAAGAAAATCTATATAAGGATTCTGATGCCAAGCTATTTTTTTATTAATACCTGCATTTTCACATCCTGTAGTTCTTAAACCATGTAAATGAGATGTGCCTAAGATTGCAAAAGGAAATGTGTGCAGTACTATAGTTCGTGTATCATTAGCAACTTTGATCTTCTGAATATCATGACTCTTGATACCTGACCAAGACTGCAGGATCTTGTGTACCTCTTGCTTATATGTGCCACAACTAGCCTTTCCTTGTGACTTCTCTTCTGCAATAAAATGGCTCCTCTTCTTGGAAAGAAGCCAGCATGGATTTAATCCTTATTATTTTTTTTTTATTCTTCCTGTTCCCTCTCCTTGCATCTTCATCTATAGTCTTTGCCTTTTGTTATTCCTGTTTTCATATTGGTTTTTTGGTCTGTTTGTGCCTGCACTCAGAAGACTAGAAAATTCTCAGTCCCCTTCCATTAAGGTTTTTTGCCTCTGCTTTGCTTCTTTTGGAGACCTTTATAATAGCTGATTAAACAATTAAATTCATTAGATGTGTCTTGATTGTGCTACACTCTTGAATGTGCCATACCTGCTAACACAGATGCTTTCTGTACTGTGCTGCTTCAATTTTCATCTTTGTCAGATGTGGTTATAAACTACCATGTTGTTTATAACATTTATATATGTACACATTTTAGAGATGCAATAATAGTAGAAAGAGCTGAGGAAACATTATCTTAGATAGTGTTCTTAGTGTTCTTTTTAGAAGCAATTCTGACTTTTTCGTTTGGGTTATTTGTTTTTTGTGGGTTTTTTTTTGTGCATGTGGTTTTTTTTGTTTGTTTGGGATTTTTTTCATTGTTTTATTTTGTTTTGTGGTTTTTTTCCCCCAGGAGCCATACTGGATTGTTCTCCATGATTGCATTGTGAATGTTATCAACAGTCCCAGCTTGACATCAGAGACAGAGTGGGTTGGTTACCCATTCCAGCTGTTTGACTTCACGGCATGTCACCAGTCTTATTCTGAGATGAGCTGTAGCTACACTTTGGCCTTGGCACATGCTGTCTGGCATCATTCTAGCATTGGACAGCTCTCTCTCATTCCTAAGTAGGTGTAATGGTATTTGATCAATAATTTGTCTTTTGAATTCCGTACATATTGTAGATGACAAAGCTCTACCTGAGAGCACTTACACCAGCAGATAAATATGTACAGGAGAGCTCTGAAATTCTCCAGATGGGTCACAAGTTTTTTCCAGCTCCGTCTTCCACTGACATAACTCCTGTTGTCTGTGGGCTTCAAGGCTATCGTATAAAGTGTGACTGTCTTTAATGAGCCTTTTTTGCCCTCATTAGCTTTTATGTTTTTATTAATTTGAATTTTTCTGAAAGTATTAACTGTAGCGTATTCCCAAAGCATCCACTGTAACAGTAAATGTTATTCTTAATTCTAGAGCATCCCTGAAATAACTAATGTTTGAAATAACTAATATTTGTGGAGTTACAATGTTTTTTCTAAAATAAAGGCCTAAATCTGTGAGAGAGAATGTGATGTTTTGGCTAGAATTTAGGGCAGGGGAAGGAAGAAAAAAACCCAAAATAAGCAAAAGCTGAAGTAGTAAATGTCTTGACATACTGCAGGTTCCTCACAGAATCATTGATACCCATAGTGAAAACAGAGTTCCAGTTGCTCTACGTTTACCACCTTGTTGGTCCTTTTCTGCAACGGTTCCAGCAGGAGAGGACACGATGCATGATAGAGGTAAAGAGTAGCTTGTGGTCTGCTTTATATGGTACATATTATTTTAGCTTTGCAATTATATTACAAAGCAGAATATGGTCAAAATCTTTAATAAATATTTGCAATTAAATTATCTATGAATTAAACAGTAATTGCAAGAATCTGAATTGCTGAGTTGGTATTCAGCCTACCCAGTTAACTGAAATCTTATTGGATAAAACACCTAGAACTTTTTTTTTTAAACGAGGAAAGAAATACAGCCCAAAAAATATCAAGCAATACGTGCTTTCTTTGGCTCTCAAACTGCATGCAAAATATGCATCAGACTTACTGCCTGTTTTAAAAACCCTGTGCATTGGAAGGAAATGTGCAAGAGCTGAATTGTGAGGATGGAGGAACATAAGCTGTTTCTTACATTCATGTCAGTGTGAATAAGGGTAGGGAAGGAGAAAAGAGATAGAGCTGGCCAGTAGGCAGATGACCTGAAAAGTGTCATATTGCAAACACTCTTTTAGAAAGAAAAGCTTAACTTGGGAATCATTTAGTTAAGCATAATGGGATGACTTAGATCTGCCCATTTGTCCTTGTAAGAAAATGAATTGATAGGAATCGTAGATACCTGAAAAGCAGTACATATTTATTATACTGTTTAACTGTATTTCTACTCTAAAGCATTTTAAAAATTATTTTCATTTGAGCTGTTCTTTGTGTCCGTGGAAACAGATTGGAGTGGCGTTTTATGAAATGCTCCTGAATGCAGATCGGTACAGCTCCCACCTGAACTACATGGATCCTATATGTGATTTTTTGTATCATATGAAGTATATGTTTACAGGTGATAGTGTGAAAGACCAAGTAAGTAAACAGTAGATATTGATACATTATTAATCTTTCTTCCCATATAGTAACTTAACCTTTTTATAAATTGTTTTCATAGGTAACAGTACAACAAATTGCTTAACAGTTGACTAGATCTCTATAGACAAATTAGGAAGTTGGTGCACTCCTACTAACTTAAAAGCTTCAAATGCAGTAGACTAGGTATCTCAGATTCCAAGATTAATTTATGTAGTCCAAAATTTAAAATAACAGCCTTAGGGTGCTTTAAATACTATTATTAAAGCAATCGCTAGAAATAAAGCTATTGGATGTTTCATAACATTTCCTCATTTCATTCTATATCTTCTAAGTTTTTATGTAATTTCTGATTAATTAATGTATCTTCACATGTTACAAAAGCAGGACTGCATCCACATCCACATTCAGGGAAAAATCAATTGTGGTTCTTGTTTTACAGAGCTTTGGTGTCTAACTGTTACAGCAGGGAGGGGTTTTTTAAGGTTAGTTGTCAGAAGAGGTCCAAAAGTTAACATGATTAATAAAATATTAATGTAAATAACTCCATTTACTATATATTTTCCCATTTTTTGTTGTGCTGATGTGATGTTTGTGTACAGTAGTGACACATAAAAATACTCCTGTTTTTTACCGAATGCCTTTTTTTTTTTATATAACAGGTTGAGAAAATAATTTGTAATTTAAGACCAGCTTTGAAACTTCGGTTACGCTTCATAACACACATCAGCAAAATGGAATCAGCTGCTGTTGCACAACCACCTCTCAGTAATGGGTCACCAGCACAACAGCCCAGCCAAGTGCCTGTCAATGTCGCTTTGCCAGTAACCCAGTGAAATGAAGTGTTTGGCTGACCTTGATGTGAAGGCTTCCTTCTGTTACTGACCAAGGTGAAACCTCATCTGATCTGAAATCTTATGTGCTTTATAAAAGGAAAGAGAACCATGTGCAGATTTCTGCTTTGATTTCTTTTGCATCATGAAGCTGCCTATCACTGTGCATGTCAGTCTTCTTAGCTATTTATGCTAGATACTAGATGAGGTCTTTGTTGCCTTTCTCTGAAATCATTGAGTAACAATTCTCTGCAAACAAATACATGGACTTCTGAAGAGTTTACCATATCCTGCTCCCTATCTGAGATTGAGTCATGTGGATTTTTCCTTTTTTCTGCCTGTAATAAGAAAGGACACTCAGTGTGTGTAGCCTAGTAAAAAATGGCCTTTTAAAATTTGAGTTCTGCCTTATTTTCTATTTTTTAGTCTAACAGAAGAATTTAAATTCTTTTTGTCTTTTGGGCAGACAACTTAAGCCCTTATGCATAAACACTCCTAGACAGAGATTGCCTCAATTTTATTGAGTTAATTATAACATCTTTACAAAGACTAGGAATGAACCTTTGAAAATATTTGTAAATTTTGTACATATAGATTACATTAAACACACAAGCAATGGATTTGATCTAGTGTCAGTTACTAGACTGTTAGGTTACAGCCCAGAGGCTGTCTCTAATGAATCTATTGGAAGTCTGCATATTCAGTTCCAGCTGCACTGGTTCATATTTGATGTTTCCTATTTGGAGGACGGTGTAGTTTTTATTAAGTCAATCAGATGAATTTTATTGATCTTATTGTATTTTGGATTTGTATAATATTCTACTGTAAGGTTTATGTGTACTGGGCTCAGCAGGTTTTGATAACAGAATTGAAAGGCTCAGTGTTTTGTAAATACTCATCTTTTTGGACAAATTTTTAATAAAAAAAAAACTTTAAAATTCCATTTTAGTATTTTTAAGCGTATTTATTTTCCATACCTATTACCTTAAAAATAAGTATTGACCATAGCAAATATACTTCCATGTTCCAGGTTCTCTGCCAGCTGTACATTAATGTCAGTTTTAACCTGTTACAAATAGAGTCCAGATTGGTAAGCTCAGGTCTGATTTATATCTCTCTGTAAAAAATTAAGTTACAAAAAGGAGCTGTTGATTTAATGGGTGGAAGGTTTTTTTTCTGCTGTCATTTGTATTGTAATTGGATCCTAAATTCTGCCAAGTGTATTTGAGTAGCGGAACTGTGAGTGCTCTTTAATGAATTTGTAGTCTGACAGGAAAACACATTTGCCTATGTTTGCTGTATCCTGGCAGCTGGTCACAAGTGGTGTTCCCAGGCTCAGTGCTGAGGCCAGTCCTGCGTGGTATCTTTATCACTAATCTGGACAAGTGGATCGAGGGCACCCTCAGTCAGTTTGCTGTCAACACCAAGTTTGGTTGGAGTGTTGATCTTCTGGAGGGCAGGAAGGTTTTGCAGAAGGATCTGGACATGCTGGATTGATGGTCTGAAGCCAGTGGTATGAGTTCAATAAGGCCGAGTGTGGGGTCCTGCACTTGGATCACAGCAACCCCATGCAAGTGCTACAGGCTTGGGGAGGAGTGGCTGGAAAGATGCTCTACAGAAAAGGGCCTGGGGGTGCTGGTCAACAGCCAACTGAACATGAGCCATCAGTGTGCCCAGGTGGCTGAGAAGGCCAATGGCATCCTGGCTTGTATCAAAAATGAAGTGGCCAGCAGCACTCGGTAGGATATTAGGATACAAGAGTGCCAGTAGTACTCAGCACTGGTGAGGCTGCACCTTGAATTCTGTGTTCAGTTCTGGGCCCCTCACTACAAGGAAGACATTGACATGCTGGAACATGTCCAGTGAAGGGCAATGGAGCTGGTGGAGGGTCTGGAGCACAAGTCCTATGAGGAGAGGCTGAGAGAGCTGGAGTTGTTTAACCTGGAGAAAAGGAGGCTCAGGGTAGACCTTATTGCTCTCTACACCACCTGAAAAGAGGTTGTACCCAGGTGGGGGTCAGTCTCTTCTCCCAAGTAACAAGTGAAAGGACAAGAGGAAATAGCCTCCAGTTGTGCCAGAGGAGGTTTAGGTTTGATACTAGGAAAAATTCCTTCACTGAAGGGTTGTTCATGCATTGAAATACACTGCCTAGGGAAGACGTTGAATCACCTCTAGAAGTGTTCAACAAGCATGTGGATGTGGCACTTGGAGATACGGTTTAGTGGTGAACACAGAAGTGCTTGGTCAAAGGTTGGACTCGATCTTGAAGGTCTTTTCACCCCTGAATGCTTCTATGATTCTGTGTTTGGTTTTGAACGTCCTATATTCCATTCTGGAGCCAAGTCACTCTAATGCCATTAGACTTGATTTTGATAACAAGATGAACATAGTTGATCTCCAAAAATCCAGTGAACTGTTCTGTACAGGCCTTCCCATAGGCTTTCTGGGCAGACCTGAGATGCAATATTATGGTTGTGGGTCTGCAAATTTCTGTCAACAGTGAGAATTCCTTTCTTCCTAAACAGTTTTTGGAGCACATTAATAGAAAAGCGTGTAGAAACAGTGTGTTTCATGGCTGTTCTGCATGTGTGTTCTAACTGAGCATCTTTCTGAATTGTCTTATTTGATATTGAAATAATTTTGGTGCTTTATGTGGGACCCAGAGTATCCCTTTTAATATTCAAACTAGCACCTGTTTTCAGTCACTGGGATTTCGGGCAGTATTGGGGAAGTTGAATAGCTGTCTTCAGAAACAAATTATGAGAGCTGTTGGAATTCTTTAAAGCTCCCTCATTCCGCTTTGTGTCCTTGCCAAATGTACAGTTATGTTAAGAACCTGACTCTGGTGCACCAGTCTGGCACTGTGTGGATGGGATTTGCCTCAGGTGAACTGGCACTGGCAAATCATCAAAAAAGCTGTGTTTCATCAATACTGGACTACATTTGAAGTTTGACTTATAGCTTAAAGGATGTACATCCCACTAACAGTGCTATGAATCAGGACCCTTGCTTACCTAGTAGGATTAGTGATTTACATGTTTTACGTGTTAAAAAATGCAAAGGGAAGACTGTCTCTTCCTCTCAACATGCATGTACTCTTTCTCTGCAAAACTCACCAGGTTTCTGAAGGTGCTCGCTAGTTGGAACAAGGTGTCTCTTTAGCAATAATCTACATTTGCATCTTCAGCAATACTAGTCTAAAAATTAATCCTTAATAATTCTTGCTTTCAGTTAAATGTCTTGCCATTTAAAACCCAGCTAACCAAATTCACTTTCTAAAGTGCTAGCACAGCAAAACAAAATTCCAGTGTAATTTCAGAAGTGTTTGTAGTTGATTATGGCTGTCATATGGTTGGTTTTTAAAATTCCATATTGTGTTTGTCAGTCCGCTGGAACTCAAAGTAGTTGTGAGTAGTGAGGGGTAACATAAATCTGAGGTTTAGGTTTTGGCTTTTGGTTTTTTGTTTTGTATTCCAAATCATAGGTAGCCAGTATGGAATAGACACAATCATACCAGTCTTCCTTCACCTCATCTGACTCTCATGTAGCATATTGATTAAGTAAGATTTGAACAGTCTTTTCTAATATGACTGACTGAGTCAGTAGATTCCTAAACCTAAAAAAACCCAGATTTAGATTAGGGAAGATTTGAATTCTCTTTTTTAGCCACCAGAGGGAGATTTCTTCAAAAAATTTAATCTGATTGCAGTTGATTGTGAGTATAATGCAACATACTGAACACTCAGATCTTCCTTGGAACTACCAACATTTCAATCCAAGATTTGACAATTTAGAGGCCGTATTACACTGTTATCCTTGATGTTTGAAACATGTTTTGTTTGTCTTCCTCATAAATTTACTGGAGGACTCCACAGAGCTATGGGATTTGCACAATCTTCCAAACAAATACAAAGATTTTTAGTCTTTTAAAATGTGTCAGATTATTTTTTTTAAAAGCATTGATTAATGCAACAGCTACCAGAGCCAGACTTGATGACAGATTTTTATACTTGATCACCTAAAAAAAAAAAAAGGGCAATAGATGATGGCCTTATGATTTTTAGCATTAAGACTTTTTAGGACATAAAAGGATATTTGTGGCTTGGCAGGCTGTACCTGAAATTGTGCAGCCTTTTCTGAAGGTGGACCAAACAATGGATAATATCATTGTAAATGGTTGCTTTGGCTGTTGAATTAACTTTCTTGTGACTCTCCACAAGATGAGTTTACCCCCACCACACTTGTTGTAAGTAATCTTACAATAATGAATGAATAGCTGAATAAAATGTCTACGTGAGATTTAACTACCAGTACCTTCTGCTACTCTAAAAGGCGGTGAATGTTTTTGGCTTTCCCTGTGCATTTCTTCCTTCAGCAAATACAAGTGCAGTAGGGCATGAACTTCTTTGTCTAGTTTAGGATCCAGAAATCCAACATGGAGAGGTTCCCATCCAGCTCCCCTGTCTCTTCGCTTGCACATCTGCTGTGAGCCATGATCAGAGAGATACCACTGTGCTTCTGCATCCTTTCTTCTAATCTTTTCTATCAGAAGAAAGATTCTTTTTTCTTTTTTCTTTTTTTTTGGTGGGGTGTCTTTTTTTCCTTTTTCTTTTTCTTTCCTGTATGACTGTTCTGTATAAGGTTTCGTGAACTGTATTGCTGTCCAGGTCTGGTCCTTCACCTCATTAGTGTTTCACACAGAAACCTTCTATGACTTGATGGTGTGCATCTGATGTCAGATTTAATAGGAGTGAGTTGTTTTAAAGGTAAGTGGGCACCTTCTAATATTTTTCTGCTGAAATGTGAGGGAATCCTCTGTCCTGGTGAGAGGAACGCAGTGGGTTTCTGTCAGCCATCAAAGGCAGAGGATTTTTAGTTCTGCCACAACCCCAAGCAGGCCCAGGCTGCTTTATAGTTTAACTTTTAATTAAAAAGCTGAAAAGCCCTTGCACCTAATTGCCCCCACATCAGTGCTGCATGAGAAATTCTTAAGGAACCCAGATGCCTTTGAAGCATAAAGCAGAGCTGCATGAGGAAGGAGAGACTGAGGGAGGTCATGCAGGCACAGGAAGAAACCCCAACATGAAATAGTTCCTAGATATATAATTTGCACATTGTGCAGGGCTCTGATCATATTGTTGTTCTAGAAATAAATTGAAAGTTTGATGTTCCAGATTTACGGTGAGGCTCCGTTGATTTTCACTCATGAGAAGAGCTTTGTAGACTAATGTAAAGCTTTGGGCCAGATTTGTTTATTGAAGATTTGGGAGGGTGATATTTGTGTTTGGAAAGTGAAAGCAGAAAACACTCGTGCAATAACAAATTACAGTTGGCTGACAATGGGATTCAAGAAAGAAATGTGGAAAAAACCAAATAATTTCTCTGTGGTAAAGCTGCTGCTTTTTATTAGAGGTAGGACCTACCTGGGGACTGAAACACAGCTGTGGGACTGTAGGCCCAGAAATGCAAGGTGATCCTCGTTTGCTGTGGGCTGAGCCAAGTTAAATCAGCCTGCACATCCAGAAGAGCATAGTCGCTCTCAGATTTCTTCATCACATGTATGAACCAAATTTCATATGCTTCATATTTTTATGGTCTGCATGAGTATGGATTTTGGACACATCTCTCCTTAACGCATGTCTCCATAATATTGGGGACCTGGGAGGGAATGTCGTTCCATCTGTGATGCTGGAAGGGGATAGGCTAAGGCTTGCATTGCATTCCCTGGAAAATGTGGGATAAAACAAGCTGCAGATAACGTCACACTTGGATTAGCTGTTAGAGCATTTGTTCTTCCTCTCCAGTACCGGACATAAGGCACAAGGCACATGAATGAGACTGAACGGGTTGTTTGGTTGGTATTGCATTAAAGAAGCAATTGGGAGCGCAAGCAGTGTTGGGGTCCTTCTGGAGCCAGAGGAGAGATGGCTTCAAGCCTCTAGGCTTTGGTTCTTGCTCTGAAGTGGCCTCTGGGAAGGAGCCTGCCACTCCCCATTTACTGCTCCTTGAGTCAAGGAAGATTGGCTGGCCAAGCTGGGTGCAGGATGCTGGGTTGTGTGATTACCATCCACATGGTAACATGTCCAAGAGATCACTAGGTATTATATCCCATCAGTACATCTCTGCTGAACTCTTTTTATCATGTAGTTTAACATGTACTGATGGGATATAATACCTAGTGATCTCTTTGACATGTTTAATACAACAAGATAAACACGGAGAGGACATATGAGTGTTGGTAAGTTATGAGACATCATTATAAACAGATGAGTGATGGCTACAAACAGCAAAAAATGAGCAGAGAGAAAGCAGTCTGACAGTCCTGTATAACATTGGCACTGAGATACAAGTCCTGCAGGGGCCTATTCCACGCTAATTTGAAGAATGTATTTGTCATGGCATCAACAGCAGGTATGTTTAAAATTAGTAAAGTTCCACTGAAAGTTGTATAAAATACAACTGACATGTTCATTGTGAAATGACAGCATAGCATTATCTGTATGATTGAAGTTGAAAAATTCAGTGTTGATTCTCATTGCAGCTATAACTGAGGCATGCCCTTATTTAATAAATATGTCAAAGTATAGAGCACAAAACCAGGTCCTGAGTGAACCAGTCCCTTGCACTGAAGAACTTACAACCTATAAATGAAGGTGTGCAGAAGGAGAAAAATTCTGTAGTCGAGGAAGAAAAAATTTGTTGAGTTTTCTTATTAGCATATCAGTTTTCCTGTGAGTGCTGCAAAAGCAGGATGCATGTATGATATCTTTGAATGAATTTATGGAGGTGTTTGGCAAATGGAGAAGAACCTTAAGAAGTGAGGATGAGATAAACATGGGAAAGGAAAACTGTTAGTGTTCTCTGAAGGGCTGTGAGGTTGAATTCTCTAAGAAAATCGTCATAGGCTCCTTCCTTTCTTGATGCTGTTTCTAAGGTATAATTTAGCAGAAAGGAGTCCTGGCTGTAGCTAATCTTTTCTGTTCCTTTTTGTATTATTAAACCCTTGCTGAACTAGCCTTGAAGGGCCCTTGCAGAAGTAAATCCCTATTTTTCTGTTGCCTTTCTTTAAAAGATGATGAAATGACTAGGGGGAGTGTAGATTGACTCCATGCATGAGAGACAGATTGTCATCTGCTGTCAGCAGACATGTAGCCTCTTAAACAGCAGCAGTGCTTTGACAATGGATAGAAAGGGGAAAGACAGAATGTATCCTCTCTACCACTGAAGAATTAGCATTATTCTGTGAGTGAAAGCCATGTTAAACTACATGATAAAAAGAGTTCAGCAGCAACATTGTCTTCCACTTCTCCCTTCCTACCTATTCTGTTTGTTTGTGCCTCTAGTGACTTCCCTCCTCCTTAATTGCAGAACTGCCCTGTGAAAATAAAAATGACACTTCCCTTCTGAGAGTGGATCCTGTCTAGGAGCTGTCATGGGAGAGTCTGGGTGAGAACCAGGGCCTGGGGGAATATCAGCATCATGAGCATCTCCCGGCCTCCATGCTGCAGGAGATGCAGCTTGTGGTAAACATGATGCAACCTGTGGTGAACGTGCTCGTGGAGGGCTACCAGCATGAAGTCCTAAGTGTAGAACCGGTATGTTTGGGCTACTTAGTAGCTTTTGAAGTAGATTGGGGATGGGGGAAAGCTCTGTGAGGTTGGAAAGGAAGATGGGGTGTGTGGTGCTGATCTAAGCCACAGCACAGGCTGTTGTTGCCGGTTGAATTGCAAAGGACCAAGCCCACACTGGTAACAGGTTGCTAGGCCTCCATTCACCCACACTTTGGAAGTGCAGGTCACACACATATCAGCCACGTCACCGCCTCTTCTTTGATGGCTTTGTGCCTGTTTTCCTTATGAGAGCTCAGCTGGAGAATCAGATTTTTCCAGCAAAATGCCTTTTTCAGAGAGGTTGAGTGCAAGCACCAGGAACAGCTGAAATCAGAGTCCTTACAGTCTCTTTCCTACCTATGATTTCAGATTAAAACCTGTGATGCCTTGAAAGTACCATAGCCCTTCTGAGGACAGGACAGGATGAAGAGGATTTCACCTCTCCTGCTACCTCCTGGCTGATGGACCATTTTCTGCTTGTTCCTCAGAGGGCCCTGGCTGTAGGTGCAGGGAAAAGTGTGCTGAGACCTTGCACATTGCAGGTCAAGCTGAATTTCAACAGCTCACAACAGAGGCTTTTCTGAGCCTTCCACCTCTAGAATGGAGCGACCGAGGGAAGCCTGAACAGCACCCAGACCTTGCCTTATGGTCTGGAGTCCCATGGGCCTCAAATTTAAATGGCAAAATCACTGTATGTGCTGTCTCTAGTTCAAGAGGTAACCTCAAATAAGTTTATTTTATTATGTTAAGGTAGATGTGTGCCAATCTCCACTCTTTGATTGGAGAATTTTAAACTCTCTTTACTCATTAGGACAAATAAAACTCCCACACTACAGATGGGAGAGAACAGCCACCATATTAATTTCATTTTAACATCCTCTTTTTTCTTAATAAAAAAGGCATCTTCCAATATTTAGATTCAGTTTTACACATTTTAATAGCTGGGGTTGAGCTCTGCAAGGTTTGGGGTTTGGAGAAATAAGCCAAAAGAGAGAGGTGAGATGAGACACTGCTGAGGGGCTCAGTCATCCTGAACAGTGGACAAAATTAACTTCTGATTTTCCCCAGTCATCCACCGTGTTAAGTTCAAAACAAAGACAACAAATGTCAATTCTGAAAGAAACATTTATGAAAACTCCTTTTCCTCCCACTAGAAAAAGACGTGGCTAAGACATTTTCCACAAAGCTCTGAGTTTTTGCTCAAAAAGAACGAACAACCTTGAAGAAAGGTCACAGTCTGTGGCAACTTCATGATTTGCAGCCTCACATGCTCTAAGCAAAAGTGTTTCTAGATTGGTCTGACAAAAGCTGGAGATGCTGTTTGCTTATCACTTTTGAAAGAGGAGCTCCCATTCCTCTGGCTCATGGCTTCGACTTGGCACTCATTATGACACCTGCAACAGAATTGAAGTTGCTGTAAGGAGGAATTTGTTTTTCTTTCTGTCCACAGGAAAAACAAAAGCACAAATCCAGCAGCAGTAGTTACTGCTTTCTTGTCCTTGCAAGTGATATCAAGTATCTTGTCCTTGCAAGTGATATCTTGCAAGTTAGTAGTTGTTTTACTGTTTTCTTAGACTGTTTTGCAGTCTGTCATATCACTAAAATGCCTCTTCAGTAATTTTTAAGAAATGCACGTCTCCATGACATGCAATTCTGGGCAGCACTCTAGAGTATCTTTGAGGGAAGAAAGCTTTCACAGAATGTGATTCATGTTGCTATTTATAATTTAGGTCAAATCATTTTTTCTCTTTTTCTTTTTCTTTTTTTTTTTTCCCCCAGCAGCTTAATTTTACTGTAGGCTGAGGCATTTGCTTTAATAAGATGGATAACCCTTGACAGATAACAACTCTGTCACCTCTGCACTCTGGGAACTATTTCAAATTCCCTTTGAGATTTCCTTGGGGTTTTTTAAACCTTTTTTTTTTTTTTTTACTCAGCATTTTCTGAAGGAAAAGGCACACAAAAGCAAGGCCAGAGGATTTTCATGGTTCCCTACAGTATTGCTACATTTCAGAGAAAAATTTCTGTGCTCCAGTACTTGCAAGAAGCT
The DNA here is from genome assembly GCF_001604755.1 of Lepidothrix coronata. NCBI lineage: Eukaryota > Metazoa > Chordata > Aves > Passeriformes > Pipridae > Lepidothrix > Lepidothrix coronata. Next base: position 11,687,762 of record NW_016690185.1, on the reverse strand, counting down.
CTGCCCCAGGCGTGAGGCACAACTGGGCAAGCACACCCTGGGAGGGCTGTGCAGAGCGGGGACACGACACATTTTTTATGCCTGCTTTCCTGGGCTCCCCCGCATTCAGCTCTTGCACCCCTGACTTTCTCCTCTCTCATGCAGTGAACAACTGGAGAGACTTCAGACCAGCCCACGAAGTGGGGCCCTGTCATGGATGAGCCACTGCAATGCAGTTTCTTGGTTTTCCGCAGGCTCCATGTTGGCATTATCCCACTTCTTTCACTTTACCATGCTCCCACTCTCACTTCTGTCATCACTGCTTTCCTTCGCAGAACCTCAGTGGCCACCAGCCACAAATTCCACTGGATTCAGCCTCTTCCAGCTCTGAACTCCTCACCTCTGCAAGCATGTGAAGCAGCCATGTTGCAAATGGAAGTAACCATTTGTTGAAGACAGGATTTTTTGTCCTTAAAAGAGAGCAAGAGAAATTATAATAATCCAGACAATAATAAGCACATTAACTATAATTTCTCATTATTATTTTCAGAGGAAGTATAAAAATTCCTTGAGAATTCAGGAAAATGCAATGAACCATATATGCCATGCAGCTTCTATAGAAATTATTTATTTAGGTTTTTTTTCCTCTCAATCACCATAACATGTGAGTAGGATTAGGATATTTGCCACCTTTCAAAGGAATGTCACTATTTAATTTTATTTTCCATAGCTTTCTAAGAAATGGGCTATCACAAGAGCTATGGCAACAGTCCAACCTCCCAGACTGCAAAGAGTTTTACTGAGCGTGTTGATCGTGGTCTCACCATTCTCACACGCAGTTTGGGCCACCTCTTTCTTTTCAAAATGAGTGCTCCTGCCAAAATGAAAATAATAGGGTGCTCTAATTATATTCTCTTTTTCTCTCAGTGTATGAAATCAACACTCAAGAAGATGTTGGCTTGATAACATTTCCAGCCAGTGTGCAAGCAGAACCTGCAGCACTGCAAGCTGTGAAACAGATTTCTATATACACATCCTGGTCTGGGCCTTATTTACATTGGAAACTGTATGCAGTGTGTTTAAGCTGTCCTGCACAAGAGGCTTTTCTAGTGTTGTATCTATCCCTTAGGAAAGTCTTTGCTCTGGGCACCTTCCCAGTGTTTTGGCTCATGTAAAAAAGTCTTGAAACGGAGAAGGTGCTCAGCGTGTTTCTTCAGATCCTCTGTCAAACTTCAGTGAAGTCCAGGGGAATCTTGATATCACTTCACTGGGATCTGGATCTGGGATTTGGTCACCTTCTCAGACTGGCACAGACACCCCAGCCACCAGGTTTGCCTGATGGCAAACACAATTGAGTGAGCGCCCAAAGCAGGTTATGTGACACAAATGTTTGATTTAAAGCTTTTCAGGTGTGCATCACATGACCCTTAAACATTTAACTTGTGTGTCTATATACCTATTTCTTTCAGATTAAGGTGTTGGAACATATGGTATTTAGCTAACTGGAAGAAAATACAGGAAGGATAGCTGTATGAAATAAAAACAGAGATGGTCCTCTAGAGCATGTGCAATGCTTCTTAAGTGGCATCCTGTCTCACCTCTGTCAGAGAAAAGAAAGCCCTTTGAAGTGGATGGGGGACCATAAAAATCTAATTTTTGTGATCTGTCAACAAACTATTTCTTCTACTCCAGTAAATGACACACTAACAAAGCTTGTTTTAACAAATATTTTCAGCTTGCTTAGTAAATTATAAAAGGCAGCTTGCAAATGGCATATTTCATTCTTACTGACATAAATCCCAAACAGATTTTTCAGTAGTGTTACAAATTATATAAAGTGATTTACAGGTTTCCTTGGCATCAGTTTTCTATCTTTTCCCCTGAAATTAGACAAGCTAAAAGACAGAAAAGTAGGACAGAATTTAAAAAGCATTAGGATGAAACATTACAGAGTGGGGGAGTATTTGAGAAATTAAAATATAAAATGCTGACAAACCATCAAGGCTCATGGCTGAGTTACAGGAAGGAACTGCAAGAATCTAGATTTGTTCTTCGACCCAGAGCGCGGCAAACAGGAGTGGGCAAACAGGGACGTGGCACAGCAGTTTGCGAGGCAGTTCACTCAGGCAGGGCCAGCAGGAGGGGCACAGCCACCTCGCATCTCTCTCGGGTGAGCTTTTTCTTTTTTTTTTTCCCCCCGCAACTACCCTTAAGCCAGCAATGATTTCCAAAAAAGCAAAAGCCGCTGCTGCTGCTGCTGTTATCACAAGGGGTGTGTCCGCACAGATGGAACCCCCCAAGAAGGACACAACTGTTCAGGTCTCTGGCTGCACAGAGTGTTTCAGCCTGGCTTTAGTACCAGAGGACAGTGTGAGTGGCATCTGTGTACGATGCGAGCTGGTGAATGATTTGCTGTGCCTGTTGGCAGAGCTCAAGGAAGAGGTAGAGAGGCTAAGAAGCATTAGGGAAAGTGAAAGGGAAATTGGCTTGTGGAGTCGCACCCTCTTGCCCCCGAAAAGAAGTCCAGCAGGAGACGGTGAATCCCTGCCCCTCCTGCCATCAGGCAGATGGAGCAAACCAAGTAGATGGGGGGGAGTGGAACAGGTCTCTGACCAGACAGGTAAAAGAATCCCTTCCTGACTCCCTTCACCTCCCACAGTGCCCTTAAAGAACAGGTATGAGGCCCTGGGCCCAGAGAATCAGATAGAGGACAGTCAAGAGGAAGATCTGTCTGGAGGGTCTCCTGGTTGCACCCCATCTACCAGACAGATTACAACCACAGCTATAAAGAAAAAAAGAAGGGTAGTTGTAGTTGGTGACTCCCTTCTGAGGGGAACTGAGGGCCCTATATGTCAACCAGACCCATCCCACAGGGAGGTCTGCTGCCTTCCTGGGGCCTGGGTGAGGGATATTAGTAGGAGACTCCCTGAGCTAATTCGGCCCTCAGATTATTATCCACTGTTGGTAGTCCAGGCTGGCAGTGATGACATTAATGACATTAATGATATTAATGGAAGAAGTGCCAGGGCAATTAAAAAGGACTTCAAGGCACTGGGTCAATTAGTTAATGGGACAGGAGCAGAGGTGGTGTTTGCCTCAGTTCCTGCAGTAGCAGGAATGAATGAGGAGAGGAGTAGGAAAACTCATCAGTAGGTGGCTAAGGGATTGGTGCCACTGGCAGAATTTTGGTTTTTTTGACCATGGGGCAAATTCCATGGTACCTATTTCCTTCAAATCAGATGGGCTTCATCTATCTAGGGAGGGCAAAAGGACTCTACCCATAAGTTGGCGGGGCTGATCAGGAGGGCTTTAAACTATATTTGAAGGGGGTAGTGATTGAAACCAGGTTCTCCAGAGATGAGCCTAAGGGTGGAAAGCCTGAGTTAGAAGTGGTATCAGCAGCCCAGCTGAAGTGTATGTACACCAACACACACAGTATGGGTAACAAACAAGAGGAGCTGGAAGCCATCGTGCAGCAGGAAAGCTATGATGCATTTGCCATCACAGAAATGTGGAGGGATGACTCACATGACTGGAGTGCTGCCATGGATGGCTACAAGCTCTTCAGAAGGGACAGGCAAGGTAGGAGAGGGTGGCTCTGTATGAGAGTCTCTTGACTCTGTGAAACTTGAAGTCAGTGACAATAAGGTTGAGTGCCTGTGGATCAAAATCAGGGGCAAGGCCAACAAGGCTGACATCCTGGTAGGAGTCTGTTATAGACCACCCAATCAGGATGACGAGGGTGACGAATTATTCTACAAGCAGCTGGCAGATGTCTCAAACTTGCCAGCCCTTGTTCTCGTGGGTGACTTTAACCTGCTGGATGTCTGTTGGGAACTCCACAGAGCAGAGAAGAGGCAGTCTAGGAGATTCCTAGAGTGTATAGAGGATAATTTCCTGCTCCAGCTGGTAAATGAGCCTACGAGGGATGGGGCCCCACTAGACCTCCTGTTCACAAACAGAGAGGGGCTGGTGGGAGATGTGGTGACCAGAGGCCGTCTGAGGCACAGTGACCATGAAATAATAGAGTTTTCAATACTCAGGGATGCAAGGAGGGCCATCAATAAAACCTCTACACTGGACTTCTGGAGGGCAGATTTTGGCCTATTCAGAAGACTAGTTCAGAGTGTACCCTTGGAAACAACCCTTGAAAACAAAGGAGTCCAGGAGGGATGGACATGCTTCAAGAAGGAAGTCTTGAAAGCACAGGAGCAGGCTGTCACAGTGTGCCGAAAGGCAAGCCGATGGGGCAGATGAACAGTCTGGCTGAACAGGCAGATTTTGAAGGAAATGAGGGTAAAAAAGAGAGCCTACCAATTATGGAAGAAAGGGCTGGCTACTCAGGAAGAGTTTAGGAATATAGTTAGGTCATGTAGAAAGAAAATTAGAGAGACGAAGGCACAGCTTGAACTTAATCTCGCCACTTCTGTGAAGGATAACAAAAAGTCCTTCTACAGATACATCAATAGCAAAAGGAGGGGCAAGGAAAACCTCCATTGTTTATTGGACATGGGTGGGAATATAGTTATCAAAGATGAGGAAAAGGCTGAGGTATTTAACACCTTCTTTACCTCAGTTTTCAGCAGTAAGACAGGTTGTCCTGAGGACAGCTGGCTTCTGGACCTTGTAGAAAGAGATAAGAATCTGAATAGCCCCCTGTAATCCAGGAGGAAACAGCAACCTCCTGAGCCACTTGGATCCCCACAAGTCTATGGGACCAGATGGGATCCACCCAAGGCTGATGAGAGAACTGGCGGAAGAGCTTGCCAAGCCTCTCTCCATCATCTACCAACAGTCCTGGCTCACTGGGGAGGTCCCAGATGATTGGATGTTGGCGAATGTCACTCCAATCCACAAAAAGGGCTGGAAGGAGGACCCGGGAAACTACAGGCCCATCAGCCTGACCTCAGTGCCTGGCAAGGTTATGGAGCAGATCATCCTAAGTGCAATCACACAGCACCTACAGGATGGACAAGGGATCAGACACAGCCAGCACGGGTTTAGGAAGGGCAAGGTCTGACCAACCTGATCTCCTTTTATGATCAGGTGACCCACCTGGTGGATGAGGGGAAGGCTGTGGATGTGTCTACCTGGACTGCAGCAAAGCCTTTGACACCATCTCCCATAGCATACTCCTGAAAAAGCTGGCAGCCCACAGGGGCACTCTGTGCTGGGTTAGGAACTGGCTGGATGGCCGGGCCCAGAGAGTGGTGGTGAACGGTGCTGCATCCAGTTGGCAGCTGGTCACTAGTGGTGTCCCCCAGGGATCAGTGTTGGGCCCAGTTCTGTTTAATACCTTTATTGATGATTTAGATGAGGGGATTGAGTCCATCATCAGCAAATTTGCAGATGACACGAAGCTGGTGGGAGTGTCAACCTGCTGGAAGGCAGGAGGGCTCTGCAGAGGGACCTGGACAGGCTGGAGAGTTGGGCTGATTCCAACGAGATGATTCCAACAAGGCCAAGTGCCAAGTCCTGCACTTCGGCCACAACAACTCCATGCAGTGCTACGGGCTGGGCACAGAGTGGCTGGAGAGCAGCCAGGCAGAAAGGGACCAGGAGTTTGGATTGACAGGAAGCTGAACATGAGCCAGCAGTGTGCCCAGGTGGCCAAGAAGGCCGCTGTCATCCTGGCCTGTATCAGGAGCAGTGTGGCCAACAGGTCCAGGGAAGTGATTCTTCCCCTGTACTCAGTGCTGGTGAGGCCACACCTGGAGCACTGGGTCCAGTTCTGGGCCCCTCGGTTCAGGAAGGATATTGAGGCGCTGGAGCAGGTCCAGAGAAAAGCAACAAGGCTGTTGAAGGGACTCGAGCACAAGTCCTGTGAGGAGAGGCTGAGGGAGCCGGGGTTGTTCAGCCTGGAGAAGAGGAGGCTCAGGGGAGACCTCATCACTCTCTCCAACTGCCTGAAAGGAGGTTGTAGCCAGGTGGGGTTGGTCTCTTCTCCCAGGCAACTATCAGTAAGACAAGAGGGCATGGTCTTAAGCTGTGCCAGGGGAGGTTTAGGTTAGATATTAGGAAGAAATTGTTTACAGAGAGGGTACTCAGGTGTTGGAATGGGCTGCCCAGGGAAGTGGTGGATTCTCTGTCCCTGGAGGTTTTTAAGATGAGACTGGATGTGGCACTTAGTGCCATGGTCTAGTAACCACAGCAGTAGTGGATCAAGGGTTGGACTTGATGATCTCTGAGGTCCCTTCCAACCCAGCTGATTCTGATTCTAAAAGTACCTCGAAGAACTTCTCTGACACAGTCTTCCCAAATGACTTTAGACAAAGCTCTGAAATTATTTGTTAAAACTTGGCAAATACTTCTTCCCTACCTCCTAGTCGGGCCACGGAGACTGTAAAGTACTCATATATACATAGTGGTAATTAGGGCCATGTGACGACCATAAGGAAATAACAGGAAAAATTGTGAAATAACTGCTAAGTGCATCCTTTCCCTTGAGCCTGGTACTGTCCTCTTTGACTTCTGCAGAGGTTCTCAAACTTGTGCTCCTGTGCTGTCACCATTGTCCCTGTCAGGTGCTGCCATGGTTTCTGTGTGTTACAGAAAATTTTCAGTTGTTTGGTCAACATCTATAGTATCTGAAATCATGGCTTAAGTGCCCCGTACCAAATCTACTACAACTCAAATAGGTCAAAATTTAGAATGATCATCAAAGATGGAGGTGGATTTTTTTTTCCACAGAGAAAGGAGGGTAAAAAAAGAAGTTTCAGATAGAGACATAAGCATTTGGTCCTTTTTTTCTCTCCCTTTCATAACAAAGACATTTCCATTACTTTTCTGAACATTCATAAGAAGAGCTTGCTTGCATAGTGCTGTAGAGCCTTGCCAAAGTTACAGCTTCCAAACCAGCAGCTGTTTGTATCAGCAGAAAGTGGAGGGAAAAAAGCTTTGGGTGATTTCATACAAACTTTGTATGGAGGTTCAGGAGTGTGTGAAAGAAGATAGATAACATACCAATGCTTTAGAAGTCCCAGTAGTCACACAGAAATATTACACTCAGCTTTACTACTCCCCTCAGTTTACAAGTGAGATATTAAACTGTCTTTCAACTGCAACTGATGCTCATACTAAACATGATCATTTTACATTGGCCAAATTCCCTACATATTTAGCATGTTTGTCTATTGTGTCTCATCATGTACAAGGTCTAGAGTTCCCTGGGACAGAAACTCTCTTTCTTATTGCATCTGTTCTCATTAACTTATATAACAGAGCTTTAATCCCTCTCAGCAGGATTTTTAGGCACCACTATTCTTCAAAATTAGGTACTCTAAAGCCCCAGACCTTCAAAGATGTAGAAATCTACAGATATTAACATTTCCCTTTCCTTGAGATGTCTGCACAGTACCCTTCAAGAGCTTCGCTTGTCCTGATGAGAAAGCTGTGAAATAGTCCTCTGCTGTTCATGCTTTTGGCTAAGATCCTTGAAGCTCAATAAATTGCAATTTAGAAGAATCTTTTATAGCTTCCTGAAGAGGGGGGACTAAATCTAGGTATTTATAGTAGCATAATAATCTTCATCAGAATGATAATGCTGCCATTTCAGTAAAAATTCCTGACTTCCAGGCATACTGGATTTTGCCTCCCTAAGAATGAAACTGTGTGCGTGCTCTTTCAAAGTGTTGTACCTCTGTCATATAAACTCCCAGCAAATTATAGATGAAAATTTAGTCATTTCATATATTCCAAAGATCACCCATGCAGTCTTAGGTGTTCACCTTTACACCAAGTAGTGATGTAGCCATAATAAATCTTGATGTGGTAGTGCTTCAAAACAATGTGGAATTGATTTTAGCAAAGTAGAAGGGTTGCAAGTATTCGGCAATATGCAGAATTGTAATTTTGTGCACTAAATAAATGAGAAAATTATGAAAAAAAAAGAAAAAATAAAAGAAAAAACCCACAAAAGTTACAAATTCAACCTTAGAGTTTCCTCAAGCAGCTCAGTTCTCCCCCCACAGTTTTCCTCCACAAAGGAGAAAAGTCAGACATATGTATTGAACAGCAGTGAAATTGTGTCACAAGTGCAAATCCCACATTAAAGATAAGAAAGTATATCACATGCAAGATTTTGTACTTATCAGTTGTTTTTCTTGGGTTTATTTGAGCAATAAAGATCAGGGAGGTTCCTTCATTAATTCTCAGCTGGGGAAAGACTTATAATTTTTTCAACCCCTAAAACACTGTGATAGCACAGTGGGGGATTCACAAGCACTTTGATTAGGACATAAAATCACAAGGAAATAAAATGAAAAGAAAAGAAAAGCAGAGGACGGTTCTTTGTCAGTACGTTTTAAAATGAACCAGAGAGGAAGGTAAGATGTATTGCTGTGTTTTCTTGCTATGCAGAGACTTTCCCTGTGTTGGCTGAGGGTCAGGAGAGCAAGGTGAGTAGAGCAACCCTTGCAGTGCGCTAGCAATGCTCTGGGTTAGTCTGTTGTTCACCTGAGCACTGTCTCGTCGGCCTAAATAATTTCTCAGGCTGAACAGGCTGTTAGTAGGCAGAAACTTGTCTTCCAGTGACACGGGCAGAGGGAGAGGCAATGTCCACCAGTCTCACCAAGCTACGACAAGCATGGTGAGATGGCATCAGGGGACCTGGGATGAGGGGCCACCCCAGGGAGGTTTAGAAAGAGCTGAGTTTGGTGCTGGTTGCCCATGGTGCTGTTCCTTGCAGCTGCAAGCTGCCACTGAGAGGCAGCTTAAGCACTGTGCCACAAGTGGCAGTGTAGGAAGGGCGAACCTACACTGCAGAAAACACAGTGGCTTTGTATATTCATGTCTCTGGCACCCACTACACTTATTATTGCATGTCAATAATTTGGTAAATATCACTCATAATCTGCAATTTAAGAATTTGCTGTTGAAAGTGATGTTCATAGGGTCCTGTATAGTAATAGTTAATGAATCTTGTCCAGTTCCTCTCTAAATCTATTTGTACATTACCCATACACATTTATATAGCCCTCACTGCTACAGCACACTAGCAGCTCAGAAAACAGCCCCAGATGCACCTCAGAAAACTCATATATAACTGAGTCAGTTCTGCTTGTATTCTTTCCATTCGCAACATAGATCTGTAAAATCCCTTGGCTGTAAAAAAAAAAATAAAAAAGGGACATGGAAACAAAGTATTGGTTTGAAAATGTCAAAGTGCTTCATGTAAATGCTGTTGGACTACAATGGTTTGATGTTTCATTCAAAACAACAGGTTTTAGTATAGAAAGGAAGCAAAACTTTAAAAAAAGCAACCAAACAACCAAAATTGAAAGGAGTTTAATTATGCACAACGTATTTTAGTTTAGCTGAATGAATTATTGACTTGTTTAGGTTGTTTTAATCTGAGAGGCTACTATTTGTTTTGGAGTAATTAAAGCTGTTTGTTTCCAAGAGTGGGGGAGGACAGGTAGTCCCTACTCTTCACGTGTGACCTAAATCCATGCATTTAAACACCTGACTCACTCTCCCTCCGTATCCTTCCTGAAACTCTCCAAAAGAGCTTGGTTTGGGTCTCCTGGCCCTCTGGATCCCATTATCTTCCCGTGGCTACTCCCTTCGCTTTGACTGCCACTCTTCCCATTCATCTCACTAGCATGTTCCCACAGACCTGCCTTTGGCTAATGGGCCATTAAAACATGTGACGTGCCCTTGGATTAAATAATAATTACCATCTATGCAGCTTGAGAGGACACTGACGAGTTTATTTGAACAAGTTTGTTTGCACAAAACTCACTTTTTAACAGTGGTTTCTGTGCATTTCCACATCTGAGGGTCAGCCCCTCTTAAACCTGCCTGGGGAAAACATTTTATCATACAGCATTCTCTATGATGAAACAACTTTTCAGTAGGAGCCTTTGTTTGGCTTTTGACATGGAGAATTAGGACAACAGCAGCAATGCTACCAATTCAGCTTCAAAAAAAATATAAGTGAGACACTGCCTTATTTTTATCCTTGAGTAGTTTGAATCACAAAACGGGGCAAATTATGTAACAAGCAACTACCTAGTGAGTTAATTAGAGGTGCATTTTCTAGTTTGAATTTATCAGCAGTCATATCACCATAAGCCAAAGTAAGGAACAAACCTTTTATGTTATTGTTCTAACAGTCAAAGGAGGAATTCTAGTTGATGTTCCCAAATTCTTCCTGAGCTGAGATGCTAAACTACCTTTTTCATTCCTTGCAGGAGAAACAGTCAGCAGTGTTGATCTATTTCCACTACACTTTTGTTACATTAGCTAAATAAAGAGTTTCTGTCTTCATCATTTTCAAAGTAGGTGTTTGGTAAGAGCCGAATCTCATAACTAAAGAATTTCGTGAGAGTCTTTCCACTGGCTCTGTGAAGAGATAATGATTGAGATTGAAATTAAAATAATTCTCAAAAGTTTCTGTATCCTCCAGTTCAGTGTCCATACCCATGGGCAATCTGTCTGGCTGCCTCATCTTGGGGTCAAAGAAGGGAATTTCAATGGGAGGAGACATGTATGAGAAGTCCAGCAAAAAGTGTCCAAAATACAGCAGTAGAGCATAAACAAAAAATAAAATCTGAAAAAAGGAACCAGTAATAAGCAATACTGAGAATGGTTTTTTGCCAATCTACCTATAGAAATAATAAAAAGCGAACCAAATGGCAAAAATTCAGTCAGGTCTTCACTGTTTCATATTTTTGTTTCACATCCTCTGTCTATCTTGACAGTGAGACCTGCCAACTGCCCTCACCATATTCTGTCAGAGAGTTATCCAAGCCTCTTGTAATCTAAAACCGATATTCTCCTCATCTTTACAAAACATAAATTATTGTGAAAATGGATACCTAAACAGTAGTAAAAACATGAAAGTATCAAGTTCTATATCCCTAGTCCAACTGTCAAAGTTTGACAATACTGCCATGTAAATTGATGATTCCTCAAACGTTTCTGTTGTAGCCTGTTTCACTGCATGCCCTATATAATCTTTAGATAAATTATTCAGCTGAAAACTTTTCTTTCCATTTTACTGAAGGGTTGACTCCTTTCTAACTGTGTAACTTTCTCTCTGCAGATGAGAAGAAAACGCAGAGGAATTTATTCTTTATGGAGAACAAATATTAATACTTCACTGGGAGTTTGGTATGATGGTTGCAACAGAAAGGTAGCTGGGTAAAAGCACACCTTTTGTTGTGGATGTTTTCACTGCTTAACATTCACTGTGTGAACTATACTCAATGGGAGACAAGGAGGTTGGTCTCATTTTGACACCGGCAGTGACTGCTAATGCACTGATTAACTAAAAGCAATGGCATCATTGCTGAGTGAATCATTAGCATCCTCAGTGAAAAGCATTAATGAGGAGGGAAAAAACCCAATTGCTTAGAAAAAAGCACACAACACATGACGGAGTATTTTAATTTGTTCAAAAATAGTTTCCACTCCTCTGCTCCTATAATTAAGGCTTTATTAATTTAGAATGGGAATAGATGAGACCATGAAGCTTTGTGTATCTGCATGAGCTCAGGCACAGTTTATAAGCCTGAATCACGAGCACCAGAGCCACTTTCAAGGGCAGAGGTTCCTTCGTGGTACAGGCTGTGGGTGAAATCAACACCAACCTTCTCTGTACTATGTCTACTTCTATATCAAACTTTTGCAGCGTGCCCATATGGACAATGAGCAGACCTCAAAAGTGTGACAGTTTAATCATGCTCAGTATAATTTATTTTCTTTAGGCTTCTAACAAGAACCTACAAGTAACAGCCAAAAGAGGCAAAATCCTATGCTTCTATGCATGTAAATGAGAATGGGCACTGGAGTATAACCAGGGGTTCATCCATAATGTACTGATGTCCCAACACCAACCTGAGTATACCTCTGTGGAAATTACCTCCAGAAATTCCTCAGACAAAAAGCCACTGAAAACAATGATAAACCCATGTATTGCAATTAATGAGGTCTATATCAGGGTCCAAGTCTCCATCTGGGAAATCCAGACTTGGGAATTTAATTTACTTTGTTTTACCTCCAAAAGTCTGGATCAACATCCCAAGATTATCTGCTGGAGTACTGTGCAGAAGTTCAGAAATATAAATTTTCGTGATTAATTCCACTGAACATATTTAAAGAAAATAAAGCTTGACATTGTTTAGATTGTCCACTTGTATGTGTGGACACTGAAAATTATTTGTGTGTTCAACATATCAAAGAATCATAGAATCATATAATGGCTTGGGTTGGACAGGATCTTAAAGATCAACCAGTTCCAATGACACCTTCCACTAGATCAGATTACTCAGAGAAGGATCATAACAATGTGTGACCAAAGAACAAAGGCTTATTCCTGACAGGTTCTGTGTGTCTTGAAAGACAGATTCAGAAAAATCACAGAATAATTTAGGTGGGAAGGGGTCTTCCAAAGTCCCATCTACTCTGACTTCCTGCTTGAAGCAGGTATAACCAGATCACCTTTCTCAGCACTGTATCTAATCAGGTCTCCAAGGATGGAGGTTCCCCAACCTCCCTGGGCCCTGTTCTAATACTGGACCATCCTCATGCCAAAGAAGATTTTACTAATATCTAAAAGAAATTTGTCATGTCTTCTGTCTTCTCAGATGCTCTGATCAGGCAGTGGCAGACAGCCATAACATCTCCCTTGAGCCTTCTCTTCTTCAGAAGCTTTCTAAAAAAGTACAGTGCACTTGACTCCTACACATCCAGGCTTCGCACTGCTTCCTAATAGCAGGCAGTGTTCCTTGTTGTGGGTAGCCAGACTGTGACATTACTCATTTCTACCCACTTCTCTCCTCTGTTTGTACCAGGTAACCTGTCTCTTTCAGAAATACGATTTTAAGGGAATAATGACTTTTAATCTAGTTGCTGGGATTCCTCTCTCTACCCACAGGAAAGCATAGCAGCCTCTGAGACAAGCACAGAAAAGTTGTACCTGCTATATAATCCTATATTCCCTTGTGAGATGGTGGTCTGCTCCTGTGCACATGCACCTCTGCAGAAAGACTCCTGTGAACCAAAGTGGGATTTGAGTCCAGCACTTTAGGTCCAGATTTCAGAAGACAAAAATCTGTGTGAAGCCCTGGATTAAGAATTTCGTATTGACTCACTCTGTGCTGGCAGGGGAAATATTAGGCATGGGGATTTGATTGAAAATAAGGTGTGATTTAGGATTTTGGTCTTTTTGTGGCTGGGGTTTTTATGGGCTGTCCTGTTCTTCTTAGCATTGGGTCCTGCATTTTAGCAGCCATAAATGCGAATTATTTGCATAAAATCTCAAAACTCCTGTGTATTAAACTACCACATTATGTGAATCCAGATGTATTTAAATCTCAGCACTGAGATATTACGAATTGCCAGACTGAAAGTTGAAAATTTTCCCCATCCTCTAGCTGAGGTTTTCCATAACTTAGCATTGCAAGGGGTGATGATTCAAGGATGTTGAAAGAATGTTTTAGGTCTAACCTCTCCTGAGGTTAGAAAGCCTCTTGAGGCTTTCATATCTGATTCAACATTCAGATCCATGTGGCCCTCATGAGCCTTTTAGAAGGCAGTAGTATCATACTTTTAGGCACAGCTCTGTGTAAGAACCCAGGTGAAGTTTTTGCATCTACAAGTATTCCTAGACAACAGGACATTGTAATATTTAATTTTTAATCAGGTTTCTCTCTAGGCCATTAAATTCCTTATTAAATTCATTGGGCTAATGAAATATCTAAGACCTAGTTCAAGATAATAGACCAAGTAAGCTGTAAAATAGCTAATGAGTAATACTTATCATTCCTTTTCCCATGCAAAATGGTATAGTTCAAACCAGGAGACTTGAGGAACTCTCTGGTAAGCTGCAGAGCAACTCATGGCTGTGTAATCCATAAGTACATTGGAGATGTGGGCCGAACATCATGCAAACAACAGAGATAATCTTGGTCTTCCTGTCTCAGGTGAGACTTCTAATAAATGGTTAAGGCAGAAAATAGGACAGGATCCCAGCTGTGCAATTGCTTTTGTTCACCAGATATGATAGAGTGATGGGCACTTTGTACCAACCCCAGCAGGATCCCAGAGCAGGAGTCAGGAGGTAAGTGATCTCCCTGAGAAGGGGGCTTTTGGGGGCTTTGATGCCTCAAGCAGGAACCCAAGGAGCTTGTTAGAGGAAGCACAAAAATCCAGCAGTGGGAGACACTTGAAAGGTTTCAGTGATGAAGGTTTTGAAGTTCATATACATTCTGGGTAGCTAAAGTAGGTAGCTAAATCCATCTGTGAAGTCAGTCTCCTTGTTTGGAATTGACCCTGTTTATTATATAAACCAATAGATACATAAACAAAATACTTTTCTTCAATTACATTGCATAACATGGGCTTCAGGGGAGAAAAGAATAATCTATCTCACAGTCTTTAAATCTTGCGTAATTTTAGTTAAATCATATTTTGAATCCATTCATAATTTAATTGCATATTTGTCTTTTAAACTGATGGATATTTTCCAACATGCTGTCACGCAGTACTTTTTTCATATTTTCGATACCGAAAACCCCAAACTGAAAAACAATGATTTTAGAGAGTGAAAGAAAAAGAAAGTAAAAACATCTCCTCACTTCTCTACCTGAACAGAAAAGTAGTTCAAATTGATTAACATTTTTTTCTGAAAAGTGTTGCAGACTTCTGGTTACCATGAACTCTGGAAACTCTGTGTATTTGCACTTCAGTTTAGCGAACAGAAGCCTTGCTATTCCCTTTGTTTAGAAAGGTTTAATTCAGAATTAACAAGCTGATAAAACACTTTGCTCTAAATTTCTAGAAAAATCCATGATGGGTCACTTTGCTATGTTGTCATGGTGATGAGAAGTGTAGATGTCAAATGCAAACTAGAAAGTAGTATACATTATGTTTTGATTATTAAAAACTTTATTTAAATGAGCTTTCAGAGGGTTCAGATGTTCTTTCTTCTGACAGATTACTCAAATTTCAGTAGCTAGAGGCCCACCACACCCAGTAACCCTCAGGCTTTTTGTTTCAGTGGACTGTGGATATGGCCATTAGTAAAGTGTTGATGTGAGACAAATGCATTAATTTCTTCTTTGTGCAGAGAAAAATCCCTCCTACAGATTGAGGTCCTTCAGCTGCTTGAAGTCTGTGTAAATTTAATAAGGATTATTTTTAGATGGTTGTGTTTGATAAATGGTAAATGGGGTGTTACTCTTGATAAAGTTTCTGTTATATGAAGGGTATTTCAAAATTAAATTAGAATTAAAATTATAATTTACTTAAGTGTGGAAGAAAAATATAACTTCACATACAAATTGCCATCATATAGTACAAAACACGGTGAGTGGAAATTTAAAAAGCAACCTTGACTCTACTGAAGGCAAGGAAGACCTGTTGCTCTTGGTGTTCTGCCTTTGCTCACATTTTTGGTACCTTCATGTTATTTCCTTTGAGCTCACACCACAGAGGGATGCTTTCACACATATGCACTTGATATATGTTCTTTATTTTCCTTTGTTGTGACCTAAAATTAGGTCTATTAGACTCTGAAGGTTGTATCCTTTTCATGACCTGCACTTGTCTGACTGATTTGGGCAGTTTTTGAGTGGCTATAATCAATAATTTAATTCTGGGGTGATAGACAGATGAAATAGGCCTAAGGGTCCACTTCCTGAGTTCCCGGCAGCTCAGATGTTCATGAAAAAAGGCCATGTTATCTCCATATCACTCCTTTCTTCATTTTAATCCTTTTATCATTTTCCAAGAATCCATCAGGAGCCTATTTCTTTCTTTGTGTGGCATTATCTATCACCTTGCAGAGTTCATTGGTGTTTTTTTTGTCCTATCCAGGAGCACAGTTCCCAGATGTGATACAAGTAATTCTGCATGTCTGGTTGTGTGAACAGAGTGATGATGCCATCATCAGGTCTTACATTTTGATGGGCAAACTGTGTATTGGTAAGAGAGAGAGAAGTCAAGACCAGAGGGATTTAGTTGAAATACTAGTAGTAAGTGTCTAAATGTCTAATTAATTTAAAAAGCCTGCAGTCCTCAAGGTTTCCCAGAGTTTCCAGGTCCAGAGCTTTTTGGCTGAGAATACATCCATTTAGACTTGCAGTTCAAAATCGGTTCTGGCCACAAATATGTCTTTCCCCCAACAACAATTCTATTTTATATGGGCTGCATAGCATGGAGATCTGAGCTTCTTTTCCAGAATTGTGTTCCCCAAAAAATATGATCACTGAGAACGGAAGAGAAGAAATGTGTATTTCTCAGCAGAAATCTTGGAGGTAAAGAGTGGGGTTGAAAAGCTCTTACAACAGACTAGATAAGCTAAAGGCACATGTTTTGCATTAATCTGTGCTGCTGTGAAAAAATGAGTGGCTTGAGCCTCCCCAGAAGCCCACGGAGATACCTGCAGGGGCAGCCCAGATCCAGCCAGGCTGATGCTTGGACAAAAACTCACTGACTGAAAATAATTTGATTGGGCAGGTGCACCAAAAGGAACTGAAAAGAGCTTTAGAGGTCAGAGTCAATAAGTGGAAACTTCATACATTAATTCAAGTATGTTGACCTCTGCCACATTATTTCCAGATAAGTAGAAATCTGACTCATTTCCAAGATACAAAATTCATTTAATTGAATGGCAGAGGGAGTTTTCAAAAAGCAACTTGACTCCAAGTGCTCTGAGGACATTATTAAAAATGTAGTTAGCTGACAATCTGAATGAACTTCTGCGAATATACAATGACATTTTGCTTCATCCAAGTGCTACCTCTAGTAGCCAGGATTTTTGCCTAGACCTTTCAGATGGCATTTGGTCAAAAGCCTGAAATGAAACAATGATCACAGGGATTTCAATTTAAATCATTTCACTGCATAGAGGACAGTAGTAAAGCTATAATTATTCTTTGGGTCATGCTCAGCTTCGGAAATGAAGGGAAACAACTGAGAGTACAGCCACTGCAGTGGAATTGATAATGATGCAATGTGACCTCCATTTTCCGTAATTGTCACAGCTGCTATTACAATTATGATCATTATTCCATCAGGAGGTAATGCTCCTGATATGGAAGAAAGGGGGAAATTTTTGGCTAATCATTTGGTGGTGGCATAACTGTGGAGGCTTGTTCAGAGGTCACAAGTTCTGTTGCAGCTCTGATGCTTCTGCTGCTGGGTGAAAATTGTTATTCAATCACCCATATCTGCTAATGGTTTGTGTGAAATAACTGGTGTTCAAAACCTGTTCTGCAATGGATTTTTGCACTCATATATTCGGATTCAACACCTTAGTAGAAGGATTGGCAGAAAGGAAAGGGAAGACCTGCTAAAGGGCATACTCTGGAAGGTGCAAGAGACATTTGCCGATGTCAGTGGAAATTTAAAGCAGCAAATCCTTCAACTTCATGAAGACTCTTTTTCTTAAGAACTAGTTTGAGTTTTCCACTCAAACACAAAAAGAAGAAATCCATATTTTAAAGTAAGTATTCTACATTGAATAATACCATCCAGCTCACACATATGTGCTGGTTTAGAAGTAAACCAGTGGGAAAAATTAACCCAGCTCAAGAGAGATTACAAGTCAGAGTTACAATTTACTAAAAAAGATTACAATAAATGCAATGATACTGCGAAAACTGTTTTTCACCCCCAATAAACAGATATATAACCCAGCACTCTGGGACAAGAACAGAACGGTGTTCCTTAGCCCCTGTGCTGAGCACCACATGGCCCCACTGGGTGCAAAGTAAAAGAAAAGGAAAACCTGTTGGTCTGGGTGATGATTGCAGTCCTGTCGAAAGTGGCAGTCACAATCCTCTTGAAGTTCTGGTCCTCTTCTCAATCCAATGAGTGATACCAGAAGTCTCAAAACCTGAAGTTTATATATGCTCAAGTTCAGGTGGGAATGCCCAGTACCTCCCCCAGAACAAAGAGTTTCACAATAGGTAATTTAACTCTATGAGTTATGGGAGATTTTTGGAATCTTCGAATGTTGGAGCTGCCTATTATACCAGTCCATAGTGACCCATTAGCAGAGATGACCCCTCAGGCTGGGTGTGAAGGTGTTAATGCCTTTCTGGAGGGGAGTTATCACAGCTAAGTCAGTGGTGTGAAGGCAAAGAAACACTCCTCTGCCTCACAGGGTTTTAACACTCAGCTTGTAGCCTGAGGTGTCAGGTGTGCCCTGGGCAGCTGCTGCAAACAATCCATTTATTAACAGTCCATCAGAAATTACATAGAGGGTATAGAATACACAGTTTTGGCTATACCCACATAGCAATAAACTGGACCCAGCCCCTGTAACTAGGACACACATAATAATTTGTTTCATGAATAATCAAGAATAGAACTGCAATACACTGTAGTCACTGTGTTAGAAAACAGATTAATGTCAGGTTCCTGCGTAACTGAGCTATCAACTTCAGTTGTACACAATCTCATTTTGAAATACATAATTCAATACATTATTTCAATTTTACAAGAAAGTACTTATAAAAAAGGTATTTTAGTGAAAAAGTGCTTCTTAATGTTCAGACAAAATCTCCTGCATTTCAGTTTATGCCCATTGCCTTCCCTCCTGTCACTGGGCACCACTGAAAAGCACCTGGCTCCATCCTCTTTGCATCTTTCTTTCAGGTATTCGTGCACATTGATTAGATCCGCCTGAGACTTCTCCAAACGGAGCAGTCCCAGGCCTTTCAGCCTTTACTTGCAGTAGATGTACTCCAGTCCCTTAATCATCTTTATGGCCCTTCACTGGACTACCTCCAGTATGTCCATGTCTCTCTCGTACTAGGGAACCCAGAACTGAATGCCAGGTGTGGCCTCACAAGTGCCACATAGAGGGAAAGGATCACCTCCCTCAGCCTCCTGGTAACACTCCTCCTAATGCAGCCCAGGACACAACTGGCCTTCTTTGCCCAAGGGCACACTGCTGGCTTATGTTCAACTTGTCATCTACTAGGACCCCCAGATCCTTTTCTGCCAAGCTGCTTTGCAGCTGCTCAGCCTTTAGCATGTCCTAGTCCCCAAGTGCAGAGCTTTCCACTATTCCTTCTTGAACTTCATGAGGTTCTTGTCAGCCCATCTCTCCAGCCTGTTGAGGTCCTTCTGGATGGCAGCATGACCTGTCAGCATATTAGCCACTCCTCCCAGTTTGGTATCATCAACAAACTTGCTAGTTAGTGGCTACCAAGCTGATTTTGTGTCTGATCTCCACTTTCTGTGCCTGACTGTTAAGTCAGTTTTGAATCCACTTCACTGTCTGTTCATGCAACCCATATATCGACAGCTTCTCTATGAGGATTTTCTGGAGACAGTGCCAAAAGTCCTACTGAAGTCCAGGTAGAAAATAACCTCTCATCTACCCTCATCTACTTCATCTCCCCTCATCTACCAGGCCAGTCATTTCATTATAGAAATTTATCAAGATGGTCTAGAATGCCTTCCCTCTTGGTAAATCCATGCTTACTACTCATGATGATTTTCTTGTTTTTAATATGCCTGGAAATAGTTTCCAGAATCAGCTGCTCCTTCTCATTTCCTGGGATCAAAGTGAGGTTGACCAGCCTGTAGTTGTCTTGCCCTTCTTCAAGTCAAGATTGTCCTTTACTTTCCTCCAGTCTTCAGGCACTTTTCCCAGTCTTCATGATTGATCAAAAATTATCAAGAGTAGCCTAGCAACTACATCAGCCATATGGACACATTCCAGCCATATCAATAGGGATGAATTAAAGATCAAAGTATCTCCTTCTTTAAAGGCAGAATTTTACTGAAAGATAAAACACTGAAGTGTGTCATTTTATTTTGAAAAGTGATCTGATGTTCAAGTGTCTGAGTTTGTGAGTAGAGTAACTAGGCTCTGCAACTGTTCTCAGCGCTACTGTGTCTAGAGTGTTTTTAGGGCCTCAGCTTTCCTTCTCCTCTTATTAAAAGGAATAGCCATAGCACTTGTTCTATGAAAAGCATCCTGTTCTCCAAGACTATTATTTTTCCTCTCTTTTCCAATATGGATGGACACTAGATACCATATGGTGCTGCAGAGCAATGTCATCTCATACTTTGCTCCTTGGTAAAGGTATAAATTAACAGTTAAGCGTTATTTGATATAAGGTATATCTCAGCCAACATGTATATCTCATTCTGAAATTTCATGCTGATTTCTCTTTTCTCATGTACAGTAAAACACAGTGGTATGTCTGCAAATTGTATGTCATAAAAAATTTTTAGGTTCAAGCTTCACACAGTACTTACAAATAACATATGAAGAGAACAGAAGTTTCCTCTAAGGATGGACTTCCTGGCTGAACACGGCCTGCTGTTCCTGCTTTGCAATACTGCTGGGAGTTATTAATGAAGAAGCCACAATTCTTTGCCAGTTGACTGCTATCCCCTTTTCACCTTATACCCTCCTAATGACCTATATCTTTCACATACTTCCCAAAACACAATACAGTATTTAAGGATAATTTCTTCACAAAGAATATCTTTTTCTTCCCTGTAAGGAAAACATAGTCTTCTGGGATCACTAGTGTGTTATCACCCTTGTGTATTCTGTTATCACTTTAGATTCAGCTCCCAGCTGCCTCATTAAGTCATGTCTTCATCCCACTTGCAAGCTCTGCAGAACGAGAGACATGGATAGGCCCCAGGTGCCAGCACTGCTGGTGGCACAGCCCTGCTGGCTTTGCTGAGCACTTCGACAGCACTTGCTTGAGTTGCCTTATTTCCTCAGTGCTTGTGCACGAGCAGGGCTTTTGAAATCAGAGCACAGCCTGCAAATCACAGTGAGCAAAATCTCTGGGCTATTTCCTCCCCAGACCAACTAGGTTTCTAGAATCTGTACTTCCAAAATTATTTCTGGTGAACAGATAGTGGTGATGGGTTTCACACAAAAAAACAAGGTCTTGCTTTATAAGGTGCATAAGTAAGTCAGGCTCCAAAAGACTCTGAGTAAGCTGGGTATCCTTCTTCACTGACTTCTGCTGCTGAAGCATGTGTGTTTTGCGTGTGCAGACTCCTGAGACACCAGCTGACATGGCTCAGCTCTTTCTCCGAAGGGGAATGGCTTTGGTCAAGGTTGATCACTCTTGGAAAGATCTTCACTTTCTAGCTCAGACTGGTTCTGTGAGTTCAGTGCAGAGCCCGGGATGGAGGTTTGTTCCCCGCTGTAGTCCCCAGGATCATGAGTCACTTGAGTAAGGGGCTGCATGCTGAGTGATCTTGCAGAATAACATTTTATAACATCCATGCTGGTTCTACATTTGTTTTATTTCAGGTCACTCGTAACTAAGGAAAGATTAATTGTAACAGAAGGCTCCTTAATTTTTCAAATCACAGTTTAATCACAAAAAAAGCATCTGCATCTGCAGCTAAGCTGACCAGATCACAAGGGGAGGATGCTAAAGCAAAGTATCTCTTGTACCTATAAATTACTACCCTCTCAGTGATAATAGAGGATCATAGATCCTCTTACTAGGCCTATTCTGACCCAGTGTACACTTCTGCCCACATAGATTAATTGCTGCTTGTTTCACAAAAATATGTAATAGTGAAGGCATTTTCTTCTTTTTCCAGACTTTGGCTTCAAAGGTGCTAATTTTCTTTACACAGTAAGCAAATTACCTACTTCAATGAATTGTTCTTGGCAATCACCTTTAAGAACTGTGACAGCATTAGCAGTTACGTGCCATATGTGTCTGTGTCTGCCTAGTCTGTGAATGCACATTTAACAAAATCAGCATGGTGGCAATGAACAGTAAGGAGAGCATCTTCCTGTAAGAATTTTTTTGCTGTGGTGCATTTTCACCTAGTAATATAGTGAAGGGCAGCACTAACTCCTCAGAATCAGATGACCATTTGATTTAGCTTTATGATCAATCTCTCAGTGCACCTGTCAGTGGAACGGATGGGAAGTAATCTTGCGGAAAATTTTCAACAGAGACCTTCTGTGCCTGTAAATAAGAACATACAGTATAGATATGAATGAGGAATATTACCATATCAATTTCAGAGCTTCGCATTCCTCCTTTGATGTTTTAATGTTGATCTTTTGTCTCCTGGAGACAATTTGCTCTTGTCTTCTCTGCAGTAAATGTTGTGAGTAAATTATTGCCTTTCTTCTAAAATTTTCTCTTTTGAAGTACATGAAGACTTGTGTCATATCTTTTCTGCTTCTTTTATTATCTAGGACAAACAATTTATGTTCCTTCCAACTTTTTTGTGGGTTGTGCTTCCTAGACCACTGATAATTCCTGTTGCTCTTCAGCTGACCTTCTCCCATTGCTCAGTTTCTTTCCTGAAGTACCAAAATTGGACTTGGTTCTGCAGTTGGGTCTCACCAGTACTGAGGAAACCAAAGGAATTATGTATTACTATACTATAATAGATACTCCATTTTTTACATTCTGAGATGATGTTCCATTTTTTCCCTCTAAGGATGATGGCTATTTTTAACTTGCTCTCAGACTATGATCAAGTTTAGGATGTTGTGTTTTCTGCAGGGCACCCTCTAACCAACGTCCCCTACTCTGTACTTGGGCAGTTGCTTTATTGTGCATAATTTTTCACTTGTTAAAGTGCACTTGGCTTTGTTCTTCTAAAATGTACCTCAAATTTGTAGAGTTCTTTTCTATCTCCTCTTGTACACCACTGTGTTTTCACTCTCCTTGTACTGGAGTTGCTACCTCTATCCAATCACAGAGTTAGGAGTTCTACTCACCTAAAGTTTCCTGTGAGGGTGGAGAGCATGTTGGCACCTTTCAGGTATCTGGAAGAGTGTAAAGCAACTGACTTTTCAGGGAAGAGGTCTGCTTAGCTTCCCACAAATGAAGAAATTTTGTGCAGATACTAACACAAAGGTCAGCTTCAAAAGGACAAAGTTAATCACTCTCCTTTCCCATATCGTGGAAACCAGAATATCGTAAGTATTTGTCCCCATCCTCTGAGTGAAACCATCATGGCCTTGGGCCATTACATTCTCTGAAGCAGAACTACGTGACAAGTCCCATATTGGGAACTGGGTGTCATTTCTAGCTATGACCTTCATCAGTAATACCAAAAGGAGTTCGGCATGGCTAAGGAAATGGTTAAATGCCAATTGACTCAGAGGCTTACCAAAGGAAGACCACAATGCTCTTCCAGCATCATAGTTTGCAAAGCATAGGTTATACATTCTTCGGCCTCCACATGTTGTTACTGAAAAAAAACAAACTGTCACATTAAATATTTCTGTGGAGAACTTCTGGTCTTAATGCAGTTCATCAGTTTTACAGAAGGCCACATCATGAGCGGTGTCTACATCTGCATCATGACCTTCTGCAGATCACAACCCATAATGATCAGTCAATTTTCCTCCTAGGAGCTGAGGCATGACCTGATACTTCAATCTTTCAAAAACAAAATGGTATGTGCTAAGCTGAGAGCCAGAGACACCAGATGGTACCAGTGCCCAAAGGCACCTACAGTTGCAGGAGTTTACTGTATCCAGAGATCCCGCAGATAGTGTGCCATGCTGTAGAGATTTTGCCAATCCAATCCAGAGAAAAATGTGACAGTAGAGCCATTGGCAGTAGTTTGTAAGTAAGAGCAGGGTTTGTGTATCACTGCAGAGAGTTTGTCCACACAAGGACTTTCCCTAATAATCATCCCACATTTGTTGTCATCTTGACAGTAGAATGGCTGTGTGTGAGAAACACATAGTACCCAGCAGGGCATTAGCAGGGAAATCACAGGCAATTGCAGTAAGATGGCTCAGAAGAAAGTTGCCTCTGTCAGAGACTGCTTCTCAGTCAACATTTTCTCAAAAGAATTTTGCACTGCATTAATTTCAACTGAAAGAATAAAAATGACTCACCATGAATTTTTTTTTCTTTTCAAAATGGGGGTTTGGTATAGTTTTTAAAATGTTGTATCTTATTAGACAAATGAAAATTGGAATATTTTGTTAAAAAAAACCCCAGAACTACTGATAATGTTAGCGTGTTGGTTTTTTTTGGGGTTTAGTTTGTTTGTTGGGTTTTTTGGGGTTTTGGGGGGTTTTTTGTTTGTTTGTTTATTTTTAATTTTCATTGTTTGAAGTTTCTTCTGACCTCTGGTCAGACTTGTGTTACGATTTTGTGACAATCTTTGTGAAATGGGAAATTCGTTTACTATCATCCTTGAACTGACAAGCTGATCAGGCTTTGCTGCTTGTTTGCCTATAAAACGTAACCTGATATGTCTCTGTACTTTTTAAAAAATTGCATGAGTTGTATTCCTGAAAGACAGAACTTTGATATGATCCTACTGTTTGTTTCTGGTATGTTTGATATTTCCAAAGCTAACCAACTCATCTATTTGGGAATCCTTTATTATAAGTTTAAAATTACTTCCAAGTAAAAGAAGAAAAATAATGTTATCATGTCATGTATTGTTTTCATTTGGATCATGGCATGAGTGAATTAGATGTCACAATGTAATTTTGCTAAAATGTTTAGTGAAGTACCAGCAGCTAAGGAAGCGTGGAGGTGGGGCTTTTGATGTGATTATGCTGTCTCTGGCAATGGTTGTGTTATGGAGATCGGCACTTCCCACTGTGCAAATAATATGTGCAGGCCAGACTTTTTAAATAAAATGGCTGCATCTGTGGTTAAGAGCTGTTATTCCTTTTTTACAGAGCTGATAAAGCTGTGCTTGTTCAGCTGGCCAGAGTTCAGAAGTGAATTTTTAAGAAGGTTATATCTTTCAGAAAATGAATCAAAACAGTGAGATTATCTTGAGTTTCCTTGTAAAGGGGTAATTTTTTTAAAAGATATGAAGATGTGAAAATGCAGTTTTGTCCTGAGCACAGAACCGAGCACTCAGAATGTCTTCACATTTTTCTTTGTAGCCCTTCTTTTCCTTTTGAATCTATTTTAGGTGCTTCAATGCACAGTTCCCACCCCGTGACAGCAACAGAGTCTTTATGTGGTGTAGGATAGAACAGACTGCAGTGTAGGAGGATGGTAGATTACTGTAGCTTCATACTACAAGCAAATTTAGCAAGTGCTTTAAAAAGCCAAACTAAGAAATAATAAAGTCATGACCAAAAAATTCTAGAAATATAAATCTGAGGCTTATTTTATTCTAAGGACATATCTAAGTGGAGAGAAAAGCACTGGGGATGGGTGGAAGAGTGCATTATTACAATAGTAGGAAAGAAGGTCAACCCAAATAAGTGATTTCCCAGCTGGCTCATAATCCATTGCATTAATAATAAAATTGATTAATCTTTAACTAATCCCCTTTTGCTTTTTTTTTTTAATTTTAAAATATTTTTACAGTTTAATGAGTTAGCTTCGCTAGATAAACATGTAACTAATAGACAGCAGGGTGAAGAAAGGATTCAGATATTATGGCTATTGTGAATTTCAGAGTTCTAGAAAGGTCTTAAAGGTTTGAGAGGGACGTCATCCTTGATATGATCCAGCCAATTGTTAATACAGGTTAAGTAACTTCCCAGTAACCTATACAGTTCCCAGTATCTGCTGGTTTGTCTGTGAATGAGCAACCTCTACTGAAGGTGTTCAGTTTTGGGCCCCTCACTACAAGAAGGACATTGAGGTGCTGGAGCATATCCAGAGAAGGGCAGTGGAGCTGGTGAAGGGTCTGGAGCACAAGTCTGATGAGGAGCAGCTGAGGGAACTGAGGTTGTTTAGCCTGGAGAAAAGGAGGCTCAGAGGAGAGCTTTATTGCTCTCTACAACTACCTGAAAGGAGGTTGTAACAAGGTGGGGGGCAGTCTTTTCTCCTGGGTAACAAATGATAGGACAAGAGGAAATGGGCCTCAAGTGCCAGAGGAGGTTTAGATTTGATATAAGGAAAAATGTCTTCACTGAAAGGGTTGTCAAGCATTTGGACAGGCTGCCCAGGAAGGTGGTTGAGTCACCATCCCTGGAGGTACTTAAAAGTGTAGATGGGGCACTTGAGGACATGGTTTAGTGGGGGACTTGACACTGCTGGGTTAGCGGTTGGACTCAATGATCTTAGAGATCTTTTTCAACCTTAATGTTTCAATGAAAGCGTAAGAAAAGTGACAACTTTCTTTGATATTCAGTAGATGGTGCTCTTCCCTTCTGCTGAAGTTACGGTTCATGCTGCTGGTGCATTAAGTGACATGCTTCAGAAGTTATTTAAGCCTACAGTTCTTCTATCTATCTCTTATGCCACCACTGGTTGCTATGTGTTTTGCCAAGACTGTTA
This sequence comes from Lepidothrix coronata, assembly GCF_001604755.1. Taxonomy (NCBI): domain Eukaryota; kingdom Metazoa; phylum Chordata; class Aves; order Passeriformes; family Pipridae; genus Lepidothrix; species Lepidothrix coronata. The sequence continues at coordinate 11,661,591 of NW_016690185.1, read as the reverse complement.
ACCCCTGCAACTCGGCCAGGTCAGATTTAATCTTGTTTACTTAATTTATCGAAACACCCCACCTTCTCACCTGATAAAGACTAGTTAACACTGTGTGAGGCTTGGGTCTAGCAGCATTGTAGTGTCAGTCCCCAAGAAAGACATAGTATATGCCTTGTGCATGGATTTGATATCTCTCCAGAAGTGGACCTGTTGTTCCATTGGAGTGCAGTATTGTTCTGAAATGCCTCTTCTGCTCAGGCACAAACACAGACTTTTCTCAGCTATTTGGCTTTACAGGACCTACATCTATATTGGTGGACTCCAAAGTGTCCAAAGGGTGAGTACACGTCCTGGCACCCAACTTGATCAACCTTATTCCTGACATATGCTGGAGCAAGAACTGAGCATGCTCCAGCCTCCACCTGCTATCCCTCACCTTGGCTCCCCTCAGAAGAAAAAATTACCATAGCCATTCCTGCCATGACCTTGATTTGGATTTTGTAGAAATGCTGGAGGTATGTAAGAGCATGAATCTCTTGCACAGTTGGGAGACAATCTGAGCGATGAGGTTTAAAGCATCACAAAAGTTGCAACCAAAACACTAAGCTGGAAGATTTACTTCAAGGATAGGAACGTTCCTGGAAATGCTAATAGGGTTTCCCAATAGCACCTGATGGACAGGGTGGATTCCTAGAAGTCTTTATTGAAAAGACAGAGAGACATTTAATTCTTGTGGAGGAAGAGTTGCTTGTTATATCGTAAACTTATTTGGTTTTGGAACACATTTCAGGCACATGTAGCAGAGGATGACTGAAAAACCATCACAGATTTACCAATGATAAGTCATGCCTGAGTAGTCCAATTTCTTTGTAGATGAGGTAAGAGCATGGTGGTGTTTGGTCAAAGGTTGAACTTGATGATCTTGGAGGTCTTTTCCAGTCTTAATGATTTTATGATTCTGTGATAGCACTGCACGTCGTTTACATTGACTTTGGCAAGACTTTCAATTCTGTCTCCTTGCATCCAAGTTAGCTATGAACAACTGGATGGCCAGGCAACTGGGTAAAAAGAGTTGAACAGTTGTGCTCAAACAGTAGCAGGGAATGGGTTGCTCCTTACCTATAGGCAAGTTGCACAAGGAAAATTGCAGAAGTGCATCCTGGGAGCTGTCCTGTTTAACAGCTTTATCACCTGGAATAGGTGACTCTATGCACTCTCATCAGATGACCTCAGACTGGGGGCACCATCAATACCCACAGGGGGAGGGCAGCCACTCAAGGACTGAGTTTAGACAGTTTAGACAGGCAGGAGGAAGGGACTGACAGGAACCTTAGGAAACTAATCAAAGACAAATGCAAAGTCCTGTACCTGGAAAGGAGGAGCAATAGTGTAGGCTATATAAACTGGCTGGGGAGCAGCTCTATGAGGAAGACCAGTGAGCTCATCACAAGTCAGCAGTGTGTCCTGGCAGGAAAGGAGGCTAAGAAAAGGGATTAGCTCTCTCTCTACTCATCACTAACTGAATCACCTCAAGATGCAGTGTCTAATTTTGGACCTGTGATGACAAGAAAGACATCAATAAGTTGTCTAACTGGATGAAGTTTAGAGGGGAGGACCCCAAGTGGTTGGGTTTGCAGAACCTGTGCTTTGTGGATAAGGTTGGGGATGGGGCTGGTTAAGCTTGAGGAAGAGATGGCTTTTGAGGGGGACCTAACAGCAGCCCTCTCAGCATCCATGGGCACTGGGTGAGAGGAGGGATCCAGGCTATTCCCAGAGGTGTATGGCAAGAGCTTGAGAGAAAATGGGCATATGCTGAAAATAGTTTTCACCATGAGAACAGTCATGCAGGGGTGCAAGTTGCTCAGAGAGGCTGGACCAAAGACCTCCTGCAGTACCTTCCAGCCCTAATTGTTCTGGGACACCTCAGATGTGGAAGAATACTGGTGGCTCTTCGTTTAAAAAAAAAAAATGGCTACACCTCGTAATAAGGAAGGCATTTTGCATGTTCAAATTCCAAGTAAAGTTTCCGAAGTATGGAGAATCAAGTCTGATTAAAAAACTCCAAACATATCTCCCTGTCAGTTTATTATAGATTAATATAATCTCTGTTTTGGCAGACTAAAGGATACTGCTCCATTACACATGATGATGTACTACCATAAAGAGATGGATGGTTTAATAAGTACTAACTCTGTGTTTTAACAGTATTGCTAACAAATTAAACTGGTGCTCCTGCTTGTAAAAATTCAAAATATATTACGTCAGTTTGATTTAAAGTTACTAAGAAAGAACATCTCTTTTTACCTTCCCACTGGATTTCCCAGCTTGCTGGTGATTTCTGCCACAGACTTTCTGCTAGTGACACCTACTCCCAGCTGGACCAGCAGAAATGTTTCTGACAGATGCTTGTCTTCTGCCACAATCTCTTTGGGGTTTGCAGAAAAACCCCAGACCAGGCCCTTGCAGTCTGCATTGCAGGAAACAAACCAGAAAGTCTATGACAATAATTTTTGAGTGATTGCCTTGCAAAAGTAATGATGGAATCAGATATTTGAACTCTTCTGTCTTTTACACATGTACAACACTGTCATAGAGAAAAATCATTCTGAAGGTGGGATGCCTCCATCACTACTACAGAAGAAACAATGGAACTATCTGGTCTCAGTCTCTAAAGACATATTTACACTTGTCACACCCTACAGATTACAGACAGAGGACCCATAGCATAGCACACTGAGTGAAAAGGCCACCATGCAAGAAGAGGTGTGGGTCTAGTTTATATGGAGACTAAACCAGAAGCTCCCTTGGATGCAGAAGTTCAGTCTCTTAGGCTGGATGTAGTCTGGGTTTCATCCTCTAAATGAGTAAGGATTCAAAGAATGGTTGGAGCAGCAAACATATCTACTTCCAAGCTGGTTTGCTCATTCCTATTCAGAGGTGAACATTGGATACAGTTCATAGTCTAGCAAAAATAGTAAAAGGAGTCATCAAAATCAATATTGAGTGCCAGTTATTTCAGAATCAAAACAAAATTCAGAGCTGATCTTCAAATGATTCCTTAAATTAATCAGTTTTTATTTTCTCTTTGTCTCTTATTTGGCGTGTGCTCTGTTACCCTTTACTAGTTGCATTTAACTGAACAGGATTTTTAAAGCTCTGAATAATCTTTCTAGTATGGGAAAAAATTCTACTGTGAGAAAGAGGATAGCAGGCAGCACTAATTATCTCCAGAACAGAGTTCTATGTCAAAGAAATCCAAGCCTTGAAATATACTTTCCTGTCAAAGCTTGGCTTATTAATATGCTTATCAGTCATGTAAATATTCCAAGTATGTGTCATATAATACAAATTGGAATGTGTCGGTGTCATGTGGATGATATATACAATCCTTTTTTTTTTCTTTTTTTTTAATTAACAGCCTTTTCAGAAGTGCATTTATACTGTTGTGTGGTTGTTGTTCTCTCTCCTGCCAAGCCAGCGGGGGGGGCAGGCTCCCTGCACACTACAGAGTTCTGGTCTTTCCAGCAGGAAAATTCAAGCAACCAACAGTTTTTTTGATCCTAAGCTTAAAGCTCAGTAAGGGCTGATGTTCATCTGTGTTGTCAAAAAAGCCTTGACATTAAAATGTTTTCCCATTTTTTTTCTTTCCCTTCCCTTGTCTCTTCGTGTAAATGTTCAGAAGTCAGCCATCATAAACCACCTCAGAAGACCAGTCATTTGAAATAATAATTTTCTTAACATGCATAATTCTGCCAGCTGGGTGCCCCCTCAGGCAGAGCCTTTGCTGTGGGCTGCACTGGGACCTGCTACATGATCCCTGCAGCAAATCAGGAACACGAGTCTTGCCCGCAGGTCTCTGACTTTCATCTCCTATTTCCCTCCCTACCCCAGACAGAGAGGGTTGATGCTTCTGAAGGATGTGACAGTGGCTAACAAGCTGTCCTGTCCCTTGGTTGGCAGGCATGCACTTGTCCACCACAATTCCCATGCATGCTGAAGGGGTTGATGCCCTGAAGACCTTGGCACTAGGGAGGGCTCTTGAGTATCTGGAAGTAAGTGTTCCCCTTTAGTTCTCATCTGCTACCAGGACCTCCACAGGCACACCCTGAAAGGCATAGGATACCTTCCACTCCACCATGTAGAGAAGAGCAACCAGCCAGGCTCCCACCACCATCAGAAAGCTTTTGGGGGGGTGAAAGACAGTGATTCTTTGATGACTGAAGAAAATGAGCAGGTCCGCTTGGTGTTTTTTTTAAAGGACTGTAACATGATTAATAATTTTTTTTTATGGTCTCCCTTTGCGAGCCCCCATATGTAATGGCTATCTAAACGCTCTATGTTATGGCATCTGGTCGCTTTGTATAAAAAGGAGGGAAGTTTTACCTTGATGCCTCCAAGATTTTTCCAGCTGGTCTTGCAGCAGTAGGTCATCAAATGCATCTGTCAAAGGTGCCAAACAGGGAATGCAGGTGTATACAGCTTAAGTCACACCTGTCCCAGAGGAGAGAGGATAGAAGTAGTAGCACATTTCCCCTGAATCCTCCTGCTCCTGGAGTGCTCCTTGGACTTGGTGAGTATTTTGCAGAAGAATAAAAAAGGGAAAATGTGTTTTCCTTGTACATGTTCTCATGACGTCATTGAGCTATCTAACAAGCACAGTTCAGGATTGCTCAAAATTACCTGAACTGCAGATACTTCACCTTTTGCATAAATTTAGTAGTAAGGCAATTAAAGTCATACTCAGATAAACAGATGTAGTTTAGTCCCCTCTCTTCTTCTGGTTTCTTACAGTGAAGGAGTATTCAACATGGAAAATACTGTGGAGATTTTTTTTTTTTAACAAAAATGCATTGAGCTAGAGCACCTTATTACAACTTACATGCTCTCTCCAAATTTATATAATTTTGTTACTGGGAAGTAATTTCTCTCTATGTTGAAAGAAGAAGAATTTTTAGTTTGGGCCTACATTTTTGTAAACTTACATCTCCTAACTTTCAGCTCTTTGGTTTTAGACTCCGTACTCCAGCTAAAGTGGTCCTAGTGCAAAGACTGGGGATGTCCATCTGCAATGCTCTCTGTGCAAGACCTCAAACCCAAAGCAGACTAATTTGTTGCCCAGATAACTTATTTCTGGCTTAAGGCTTTTTTTGTCCTCTTCGTTGTTATAGTCACTCACCAGAACACATATGTATTCCTTGCTCTACCTGCTGTCTGAACAGGTATAATTTCCTGTCAAGGGCAGTGTCTACAATGAAAGTACAAGGGCCTTACATTTTTAATTAAGCACTATTTAAAAATATGCTAGCAGCTGCGAAAGCCAGATGTTACAACACCAATAGGCATTTGTTGATTATGGTCATCTCTATGGTCCACCTGACTGATGCACTTTTTAATGTTTTAGGTGGCTAACATTAAAAGCTAAGAAAGCACTTACTTAAAATGCAAAAATTTTAATTTTTCTTATCTAAGTAAGCTCTAATCCAGTAATGAATAAAGACTCATGTAAGATAACTATTCTTCCATCACTCCGGGTTTTAAATATGCCATTTTCAGAATACTTGGAGTTGAAATCTTTTCCTGATAGCCAGGCTTTCAAGATAAAACAACATCATCTTTATTATTATTTTTGGCTAGATAATTCAGTTACAAGGAACATACTCACAGATGCACTTCCTCTTCCCTTCTAAATTCCTAAACTCTCAGTATAACATGAATCTGGCTGAACATTTTGCTTGAATTAAGAGATCGACACTTCCATGCTGTGTATTTTTGACACTTGTCTCTCACATCCTAGCCTTTAATAGTCCACCCCTACTCTCAGACTAAATACTGTCAGTATGGGTCAGGATCCTGGGTTACTACTTTTATTTATGTTAAACTTTTACCTGGGAACAGTGACTTGATTGGGAGGCGAAAGTGGCAGTAACACTCAGATCTCAGACACGAACAAATCTGAGCCCTGATGTGAGTTATTGCAGATGGTGGGTTAAAATGGCCTAGTGTCCCAGACACTAGGACATGGCATGTGACCCTGCTGCTTTCCCAGCCAGTCTGTGCGCAGTGAGCAGGAGGAGATCCCATTGGACATTGGACTAAACCCTTGCTGCACCACAGTGAGTCAGGAGAAGCTGTCAGGTGCTGCTTTGCTATCCTTGCCACACAAGGCATGCTAAGGTTTTCATCACTTCAGCTATTTCAACCTTTAATTACCCCAAGTAATAGGAAGTGGAGAGCATATTAAAAATTTACCATATTAAAAAAGAGGTCACTGAGTGTGGGTTATTGAACAGCTATAAAGAGCAGTGGCCCTTAGAAGCAATGAAGGGCGTTGGGTCTCTAGAAATGAGAGGACTTTATGTCTTTATTGATTATTGTCTTAATTTTTTGTAATCAATATTAACTGAGCAGAGCCAGTTTGCTCTTCCAGGCTTTTATTTCTAATTAGAACTAGTGAATAGTCAAGGGAACAAGACAGAGGAGTCATTGATTGAGCTATATAACAGATTTCTAAATAAATAGGCTACTGGTTCCCTCTGGGGAAGAAGTCAGCAGCATGTCACTCACAGATAGTGTTACACTGACAGGTGACAGGGATTAGTTTGTCATGTAATATTTAATCCTAAAAATGTTTCTGGAGGCACTGTCAGAGTAGAAGTAGAAATTTGTGTAATGTTATATTTCTTTTGAATTCAGAGTGAGAAAACTTTGCAAACATTTGAGTTCACAGTTTGAAACCTAGCAATGATAGACTTTGGTCAAGAAGGATATATAACTTTTCCACGGAAAGGTAAATGTACACCGTGTCAGAAACTTTGTTCTTGTGACTGATTTAGATGATATAGAGACTGCTTTTGAAGTCAGATTGTGTCATTTGTTGTTTGGTTTTGGGGGTTTTGGGGTTTTTTTTTAATACCCTTTNGCACTTCTTGCAGAATCCAGCCCTGTGTCCTACCAAGTTAAAATGCTGATCCTTCAGAAAAAGAAAATGGTACAAAAAGTTGTAAAGAGGGCAGACAGATAAGTGTGTTATCTGGAATTCCCACAGATCCTAATGCCAGGACAATCTTGTGGCACTGATTCAAGGGGGGAAAATATCCTATTGATGTAACAATTATTTTCTTACTCAGTAAGGTCTAGTCTGACTGTATTTTCAAATTAATGAAATACGCATAATCCTCAAAAAGGGGGAGAGACAAAAGAGCCCACACAGCTTCGAAGACCATGAAGTGATAATGAGTTATACACTCTTTGCTCTGACAAATCCATGTAGGGTTTCATGCAAAGATGTCCTTAACTGTATCATGACAAATTCCTAAACCAGAAGAATTGGGGCAGGAGTACAAGAGAGACACCAGTGATGGACTTAGAGGACAAAGGACTTCCATGCTCATCACTTGTGACTAGATTGCAACATCCCTGGCACTTCGAGAGTGATGCAATACATATCATGATACAATTTAAACACTGTCTCATTGCAGTGAAGATGAAGGGTTGTGAGGCAAGAAACTCTCTTTAGTACATGTTGGAGTTACTTATGTCTCACATTCTAAACCAATGTTTGTTTTGATCTTTAGAGTACAATTCTGCATCAGAAAATAGTAGAGTTCATGATGAATTGTTGACCATTAGCAGCATGGGGGTTTAGGCACAAGCTCTGCTTGCATTTTATGAGTACAACTGTTACTTGATGCAGTATTTTAAGTGGAATACTGGAAACCTCAATGAATCACACAACTTTGCATAGAGAACATAAAGAGTCTTCATTTTTTATTTTTCGTGGCTTTTGATTTTTTTTTTTTGTGAGAGTTTAATACATTTCTGTGTCTTAATGATACCTGAAGAAATCTTTTGGGTTTGCTTCCTACTACATTCATTCTCCACTTACTTTCTTCTCTCTGCATATGCTGCTTGCTACTCTTTCCTGTTACTCATGGTTCTCGTAAGGAGATTTTGGAAGAGCACCTCCATGTTGTCTTCTACTGCAGATACAAATGGACACAAAGAAAAGGATACAGTGAAATCCTCAGATTGGAAGAGGAAATGCAAATAAAGTAAGAAGAGAAAAATCTCATTCTCAGCTGGAGGAGTCTTAGTAAAATAGACCATAAAATTGTAAGAAACCATATTGTCTTTTAAGCTAATTGTGTCTATTTTAGGATGTCTCACCCCAAAAGCATTGACAGAACACTCATTCCTTAGCACCTAAATGTCGTTCCTACTATTCAGCTACAGACATTTAAAGCTGACAATATAAGTCTCCATTGCATGTTATCATTAACAAAACCAAGACCTGGGTGCATTCATTACTCATGGCTATGAGATACCAACATGATACAGCCACGAAAGGAGTTACTGAAGTTAAAGAACAGTGTTGTCTTGTTGTCACAAGAATATACAGATAGGAACTGTTAAAAATCATATTAAAATTCTATATATTAGGATCTTAAGATCTTAAGGATCTTAAGGCATCAGAACTAGCCATCTATAACCATCACCTGGAAATTAGATTTCTAAGCATCAAAGCTGTGAAGTGCTGCTATGAATTCATGCTCAACAGTGGGGGTTAAAACTCAAATTCCACTTGAATACTTTGAGGGAGGGATTCCACAGTAGTAGCAGAACCTACACACCACAGTCCAAGAAGATCCTTGTGTACTGCACACCTTGGAGAAGGGGAGACCTGAGTTCAATGGACATAAGACACATACAACAAATTCCTGCCCATTTTTTATTCTGTTTTCATCATCTTTCCTTTTTCTCCAATTCTTTTCACCCCACTCTGACCTTTCATCACTTATTAGCTCTTCTTTCCTTCTTTATGAGGCAAGAACATGCCTGGATTGAGGAAAGTTAGAAAGCAGACAACAAATAGAGAGAGGGAAAGATGAAGAACAGACTCAATGAAAGTGATCAAGGGCTGTATTTCAGTGTGACTGCTTTTGGTGTTTCAGTCTAAAAGTTTTGGCATTTGATTTTTTTATTTTTCAATCTCAAAATTCTATTGAGAAACAATTATCTTTTTTTCTTTGTCTCCCCCAAAAAATCTTGTGTTGTCCTCCCCCTCGCCCCAAACAAATAAAAATAAAAAAAAGCTGAGTTTACATGGCAGGAGTTTACCTGGAAAAACCCATGAATCCCTTCCTGTCACTGAAAACATCCTTCTCCTTCAAGAAGGAAAGACTTTTTCTCCTGCAAACACTTCCTAAAAGTTATCTGTGAAGAATGGTCACAGAAGGGTCTTCAGGACAAGTGTCTTCTCCCCCAGCTTTGGCTGTAAATCCAGTCCCTCATTGTAGTTACCTTCCTGTTTTGGAGCCTGCTGTCCCGCACTGAAGGACTGCAGAGTAACTGGAAGCAGTGGTGACAATGGCAGTGTCTGATGATTTCAAAGACTTCACTGATAATTCCTTAAGCAAAAATTTTGCTATGAGGAAGTCAATCCAATTTCCTCCTATCATACTTTGCACACCAGCAGTAGGTCATATTTATGGATTTAATGGTGCAGTATGTATGTATATCTGGCACAGTGACATGTCCCAAAGTGCCCGGAAAGTGCTGGTCGATGCGGCATTCAGCTGCATGGCTGCACCAGCGCTGGGCTCTCTCTGTTCTTTCTTTCCTTGGTGGCAAGGAGCCATGCCCTACCACAAAGACTTCATTGTTGAACCATAAAGAACAAAACATGCATGTTTAGTCTGATCAGTACTGGAACAAATCGCTTGTACTTATCAGATTGCAAGGTCTTTTCTGGGAACAAAAATTTTGAGTCCTCAGAAACTTAAGTGGAAAAAACCTCAAAGTAAAAAGCAACAATCAGGCAAGTAAAAATACAGTGAGATATCTCCACCTTTGAGTCATGGTGTTTCATGAATTGCTCATTAATGTAAAAAAGTATTACAGAGCTATTGTGACACATATCCAGAGCTCTGGACCAGAGGAAAGCAACTTTCCTATCATTAAATACTTACCTGAAATACTAATCCTTACTGTCTAAAAATATATTCCTGTTAGGAAGATAGATATGAACTAAGTAATCAAGAATTACAACCTGGTACAAGAAGAGTCCAAAATCCTCTTTTGCATCATTTCATCCCTGAGAAGTTGCCAAAAAGCCATTTGTGGGTAATTTTTCCCCAGGAAATTTCTTTCCCTCAGAGCACTTTGGCATGTGTCATCAGCACATCATAATGCTGATGACACATGCTTCAAGACAAAATGCCCTAACATGTCAAACTGTGACACAGACAAAAATCAAATATATGTCATCTGTGTAAATGGTTGCCCCTTATTTAAATTTCACCTGACAGGGAATGACTAGCACATGTATTAGTCCCAAATCTAACCAGGCTTGAAACAAAAGGATCACCTGATGCAGTTGCTGGGATCTGTGGTTCAGTGACCTTGGCAGTCTCCTTCAGTCTTGTATTATTTCCAGGTCTCTTCAAACAGCCATTTGATTGTTACTAACCATCTTCTGCATCCCTAAGTAAGCTACTACATGTTTTTTTTTTCCCCCTAAGTTTTAATAATACTGAGTTTGGTTCCAAAAAACCCTCACGGACAGAGATGAGTCAAATAAGTTCCTTGCTGAGCTTCAGATATAATCTGTTTATACCCAGAGCCTGTCCAAACAACATTTTGTTCTTCTGGGAGTATAGTTTATTTAGTGTAACAAGGTCCCAAAGTGAGTGTAGACAAGATTTCACAGCCTTCCTCCACCTTTATGTTTAGTGTTCTTAGGGCTTGAATCCTTAGGGCTTCCCCCCCCTCCCTTCCTTCCTTCCTCTCTCCAGAAATGGCTTTTTCTAGGTCATTCACCTAACCTTGGCTTTTCGCTTTTCAGGTAAACCAAAAGATCCTAATTGCCTGACTCTGGTTTAGCTGGGAGTGACAAGAGATTTACTTTTTCTATTCCACCCTAAATAACACTCAGATTTCTTAATGCAAACAGGTCACTGCATTTGGAGTGCATATTTTGGTATTATCTGTAGCTTTTCAGTAAATGCCTCTATTTTTGCTCTCCGTCTGACAGAAGAAATAAGTAAAATAATGAAGAAGTTATTGTCTGTTACTATTTCTACTTTATATTCCTTTTCTTTTTCTAATTCTCTTTTGCAATAATTCAGTAAAATTTTTCTGGTGCAATTCACAACCTCCCTTCAAGCACATGAAAAATGCTGTGTTTGAATATTTAGGGCATAATCACAGTTTCCACTGAAATACATATGAAGAGTGTCATTCCCCTGGCTTTGTAATGACTGGGCTAGGTCCTAGAGGCAGCAACTCCTCTGGCTGTGATGTCTGAAACACACCTTTTTTACCCTCTCCTCAAAAAAATGTTCTTTAATGGTTGTCCCACTATACTAACTGTTAGTTCCTTTCTGTTAGTTCCACAAATACAGCTAAGAGAAGTGATTAAACCTGACAGACACTGTTTTGTTTGGAGATCCTCTCATTCCCAGCAGCTGGACAACTGGAAAATGAGATTTGTGAGAAGATAGCTGCCCTGTCTAGTACAGTCTGAAACTTTTACTATTGATTTTTACAGGATTTTGTAACATCTATGTCTTGGTCAGACAGAATGAGATTCTTTGTACATTAAAAGGTTCTTTGTACATGTTTGCAGATGTGTTTAAAAATAACAAAAAATACAAATCTGATCAAAGGCATTTCCACGATTCCCTTCTTTCTCCACCATCTTTTTCCCTAAGGCTCTTCTGTGAATCACACTGGTGAAGCAGCATCAGTGATACAAAATAGTTGTTATCAATTTATGGAATATACAGAGGAAATGTCATTTTGCATCTGCAGCTTAGTTTTTAATTGTTTTCCTCTGATGTGTGAAAGATATATTTTACTTACTTATTAATCCTTCGTAATAAAAAAGGGGTAACTGAACAAAATAGGTGTTCCCATCCTGATCCTTTGGCAACGCTTTCCTCATTGGCAGAAAAAGTGCCAGGGCTGGATGAGGCATTTAAGGAGGACTCACAGACCGTGTAAGCCACTTGGTTTGATGAAGGAGCCCCATGCAGTAGGTGAGTACCCCTTCTGCTTTTACCAGTACACTTACCTGCCTTCAATATAGGAGAAAGAGAAAAAAACATATCTCAGCCGTGTGACCCAGACACACCGCCCCACCCACAGGCTCTCTGTTGCAACAGATCCTAGCATGCTGCAGCCCTTGCCAGCACCCCAGTTTCCTGGAAAAAGGAGGAAGGAATTGAGATAGGAAGTCAGACGAGGATGCCAGGGTGCTGCTGCAGAGCTGTGCCTTGGGTAGCTCTTCTCATCTCCACGTCCTTTCCACTGTCCCTTGACTGTACCCATGTGGGACATGAGGGCTGTGGGACCCAGCCTGGGAACATTAAGATGACATATCTGGTATATTGATCAGTCAAAATGTTGGGGGTGAACGATAGAGGCAGTGGGACTGGTTGTGGTCAATGTCTGAAAACCAGAAAGAAAACAGAAGTTTTTGAGCAGTTTGATGGAAGAGCCAGGAATGACAGTAGAGTAGTATGCAGTAGTTAAGGAATTGGTGAAAGAAACATGACCTTAGTAGCAGTGTTTTCCTTTGAGAATTGAAAGGACCAGGAAAATTAGGATGGAAAAGCTGAGAAATGTAAAGGGCTGAGTAAGCATGGGGAAGAAAGGAAGAAAAAAGCATGGAAGGATGAGTCTTAGTAAAATTATTGAGAAAAACACTGAAAAATTTGGGCACAATTAGCCTATATAAGATCTAACAAGCAATGATAAAGGGTCAGAACCAGGCTCTCTATGCTGATTAAGACAATATAAACCCTGGTAATTTTGTCAAGAGTGAAGATTTATAACTCCAGAAAAAATTATATTTTCAGCTTCTGCTGACTGATATTCATTTATGTGTATTAAGGCCTCCCTTGACAAAAGCAGTTATTTCATTATCTGTGAGCCAGCTGAGGTTAATTGTCCTTTTACAGCTGGAGGAAGTGGAGAAGGTGTTGAAAGAAACTAAAGGCACAGGAGGACAATGTCCAAGGGCTAAAGCTTGGGTTAAAGGGCAGGTGTTGAATGAAAGGCGATTCAGCAGTTCTCATATTCTAGACCCTTTCTCCATTTTCCCCTGGGCTTTTGTTGCTCATCATGCCACTATTGCCCATGAAGATGTGGGTTTCTGGGGTAGGAAGTGTGTCTAACTTCTTCAGCCGCAGCGACAAATTCTGCTCCCTACTAACCTGATTCACGTTTGAACCAGTAACCCAGAGCCAAGAGGCTGCCTAGCTCATTAAAAATTCCCTGAGCGAGTTTTCTGACCCAGTTACAAAACAACAGAGAAAGCTTTTTAAGTTGTTTTTTGGAATTCATGTCATAAAAGATTCAGGCAACATATGGATTATTTATTCACGTAGGGGATTTAAAATTGCTGCTTTATTTAGGAAAAATGCATGTGATTTTCAGCACTGTCTTTGTTTTACAACTATTCAGGCAGCTACTAAATGAATGGGTGGAAGGGGAAAGGAGGAAACTGGAACAAGGTCTTAGGCATGACTACAGGGACACAACAAATCTAGTTCTACTGCCAAATTGTTTGAAAATGAAAGAGCTGATTTTACTTTTTACTTACCTGTGAAGGGCAAAAGGGCACAGTTATTATCTCAGCTATTTTATTTGGGTTTTTTCTATATAAATGACCCACCCCATTCTTCCATGTATTTTGGATTAATCAGAAAAAATTATTGCTTCCATATTTCCTTGTTCAGCACATCCTTCATTTCAGAGTCTGACCCACAACAGATTTCACCAGGGATAAGTCCATAGAAGACACACCAGCTGTCCTGATTCGTACCAGCGTCAGCTTTACTCCACAATCCACTAATGAAAATGAATATGGGCTTGCAGCTTCACTGAAACTTCTGTTCTTCGCTTCAGGCTCTAGTTAGGAGCCCCCTCCTATTGCACTTGTGATGTACATCAAATCCCTTTTGAGAAAACCAAAGGTAAAAAATAGAAAAGCAACGTTGTTGTTGCAGGCAAATGTCAAGCAGGCAACAGCCTCTCTCCATGACCTTCAGGTAGAGAAAGGTTATTTTTTCAGGAAATCTGAGTAGAACTTGAACTCTTCAGTAGATGTAAGGTCTCTTTTGTAGACCCAGAGTAAGAAACAGAAGCACAACAAGCTGTAGTTTCTATCCCTTCCAGCACTGGTTAATGAAGAACTAAAGTGGGACACAAAGGAACAGAGCATAGAGATACACACAGGACTTTTACACACCCACAAAAAGGTTGTGAGCACAAAGGACAGAGGCTCAGGGAAGCAGCAGTGATGAGCACAACAGAAGGAATTTGGGTCCTGCGCAGTGACTCTAAAAGTGATGCTGCCACTGCGGGGCCCCCAGCCACACTCCCCACACCATCACAACCTCCCTGCATACTCTCCCCCTGCTCTCCTGATATCAGGCCTGAGGTTTTCTCCATTCCTTTCCCTCTGAATAAGTTACATCTGACCTTGGAGAATGAAATATTCCATTTCTAAAATTTTCAGCCCAGGAAAAGCAAAGGAGCTGTGCAGTGGACCAGAACCCACCAGCTACCCAGCCAACAAAAAAGCTGGTGTTTCACACGCTCACCTTCTAGTTCAAAAATTCCTAAAACAGTCCAGCCAATATCATGTTGTATCTTGGATAAACATCTACTGCTGCACTCGTGGAAAAAAACCAAAGTAATCAGCTGCATCTTGCCAATTTTCTCAAGCAAGACAAGTAAAAAGTCTATATAATTATAAGTCCAATAGCCTGAAACTAATCCCAGGTAAAATACTCTATAACTGGTCTGAGAGTCAACTAATACAAAATTAAAAGGTGTATTTAATGCTAAACAAAGTGTAATTATGAAAAAGTAGCTTGTTATCTGTTGATAATATTATGAGATTGATTGTAAAAGCTAGCTGTGGCTATTGTAATAGACTCTGCAGTGTGTATGATGTGGTATGGCATGGCATTTTGATTAAGAGGCAGAGTGGATTAAAAACTTGCTGGCAGGTCTCAAAATGTAACGGAGACTTTTGTTTTAATGGTTACATTTCTAGTGGTTCCCACAGAGATCAATTTTTATTATTATGCCATTTAAAACTCTTCAGTAACAGCCTAGAGAAATCCAGTCATTTGCAAATGCTAAAAGAAATAAAAGAGGCACTAAACAATTATGAAGAAAAGACGTCTCTGATACAGAGCAATATGAGCCTGCCAGTAAATAAGATGCAAGTAAACAATATGTATTTTAGTGTGGCCTATAATGAAAATGTGTCTCTACAAAGACTGGAAGTTAAGTCCTAGGGAGGATTGTGGTGGAGGCTAGAGGTCCTGGCACATCACCTGCTGAACATGAGCTTCAGAATGGTGATACCAAACCACCTGCTGTCATCTTTGCTATATCCTGATTATAGAAGCACAAAGCAAAAGGAACAGAGAGGTTTGTGTCATGCCCACAAGGAGGCTTCTGCTGAAATGTTTGTCTCATCTGATGCCTACAAATTCAAGGAAGATGCTGATGAAACTGGAGAAGATTCAAGAAGGGGCCACAGAAGTTACTGAGGGACTGAAAAACACCTCTCTTGAGAAAGAAAACAAGGGATTTAAACTACTTAGTTTATTCAAAAGTATGTTAGCCAGGGTGTTGTCTAGTTTTGAAACATGGGGAACAGAGATATGATAATTAGTCCAAAAAAATTTAAAAGCTGGAAAATCAAGCTGGCCAAGTATCAGGTATTTTTCACATTTTTCACATTTCTTATGACTAGCAAAGTTGATACATCCTTCAGTTCCATCTCTTGTTTTTCCTCTTCCTGTCCAACTCAGACAAATCTAAAATCTCTTTAGCATGTTTGCCCAGTTACAGCCAGAGTTACTTGGGTGAGAGAGTGGGAAAATAGAAATCTCAAAGATAAGACAAGTCCCTATGTGTCTGAACAACAAGCAGATGGGCGGAATCATTCCCTTGCACAGAGGAAGGCAGCTGTGATTATGTGTCATGGTGTCTAGTACAAATGCCAGCTAGCCAGTCAGTGCTCTCACACACACACACATACTGCCTAGTTAGTCAGTTCATGCCCCATTTGGCTTATTCCAGATTTTTCTAAAAGCCTGAAAGTAACTAAGACTGAATCAGAGCAGTCCTGTGGTTTGTATATTATAGAAGATAAAGGTAGATATATGTGGTAGCCTTCCTGGTCTCACTATCTCTGAATCCCTGGCCATTTGACTCGTAAAAACTAAAGCAGTGAAGAAAACAAAAGGAAAAAAATGTTAACCAGTCACTTTGTCCAAGAGAAACAGCCATGTCAGAGAAAGAAGAGGAGTTTAAAGGTCCCACTCCAGTCTAACAAATGCCACTGGGTCTGACTTGCTCCCCACAGGGATGTCTCAGAGCTGTGTGAGGAGGCTACCAGGGAAGTAAAACAGGTGGCCTTGGCAATGTGGCAGACTTTATCTGTCCAAGGCAGAAATGGGGGCTGCTCTGGCTGCTGTCATGGCCCTCTGCTGCACAGATAGCACAGACAGCACATGAAGTTCAACAGAATATCATCCCCTCAGTGACATCTTGGACCTACATCCCAGCACAGTAATGGGCTCTGTCAGTTGTTACAATTTAAATGTGATTACCTGCACTGGAAACTGCACCATCACCTGCTATTTGGGCAATGGCTTGTGGGTGAGTATCCGGAGCATTAACCATTGCACCTCTGGCACCTCTGTGACAGCACAAAGGTGGCTTGCTCCAGCCCATGCAACCCTTTCCTTGCTCCCCTTACCACTATGCCGGGACTGCACTCACCCCAACACAGTTGCCTGCTGCTCCAGCTGAGGTGTAGCATAGTGAGGAAGCTCAGGGAGCACTTGCAGGTTGCTTAATCTTCCACTGGACCTGAGTCACCATGCAACTGCAGAAGTGACAGTGCCAGCACTAATATAATATATATATGATTATATTTATATATTTATATTATATATAACATATATAAAATATATATTTATATATTTATATTATATATTAATTATATAATAGGTGATGAGAGGGCAGCAGCAAGATACTGGGGAACACAGGATGTAAAGGAGGCTTGAGCCAGGTATGAAATACCTGAGCTGCAAAACTGTCAGCCAAATCCATAAGAAACGTGATTCACAGTGCCCAAGCAGTGAGCCCAGATGAACCCAGTGCTTCAGTAACACTGATCTTTGAGCTGCCCCGTTTAACACTAACTCAGGTGTAACTACAGAAACTGCAATCACACCTTTCTGTGTTGAAGGGGCATGTCCTGTCAGAGTCTCATACTGTAAGCAAGCTGTTCTCCCTAGTGCATTTCATTTTTCCTGAATATTTCACCTGCAAGACAGTCTCCACAGGAGGAAGGAAGCACCCTGGGTGCTGGGGCTGTGGGGTGAGCTAGCAAGGAGCTGGCCCCTGGGTTCTCTTCAGCTGTGCTCATACAGCCTTTGAGAGAGGCAAAGTGTCAGTTTGCACAACCTCCTTCACCAGAGAAGAGCATCCAGCACTTGCTCAGAACATACTGAGATGTAATTCAAGGCTTTCTTTGAGAGATTTATTCCTATTTCCTTTTCAGATATGCACTTAATAAACAGAGCTGACAGTGCTGGAACTGTTGTAGGTGCAGTGACAGACCAGCTTTACTTGACTACACGTGTGACTTTGGTGTTCAGGCTGATTACAGCCATCCAAAAACCTGGCTTTGAAGCACTACGTTACCTCACATATTTTCTGTGTTAGAAATGGGGAAATTAGAGGTTTGAGTGGGCCTGTTCCACCTTTGATCTCCCTGCTTACCCATACATGAGCATTTGAAAGTGTCATCTCATGCCATGGGGCTCTGACAACGATGGAAAAAAACTGGACAATGTAGGTATTGCTGCTTCTGAATTCAAGGTGGTACCTACACTCCTTCACTTTTTAATGCAGTCTTACAGGGCTCCATGAAGAAAAGCTGTGTGCACCCCAGCTGCCCAGAAATGCAATCCTGGAGAGACTGGTGCAGGACTAGCACACTGCAGCAAGCCACAGGCTCAGGCTCAGGCTAAGAAATAAACTGTCCAATTTTGTACAGTGTAGCACCACTGCTAATAAGGCAGCTCTTATCGCCAGCTCCTGAGAGAAAAAACAGTTGAGCCCCGGAGAATGGCAGGGTCATTTTGTGTAATCTATTTTCTTGAATATATTTTTCCTATAAATATACACAAATTAATAGGAATTAGGAACCTTGCGAAAAGTTGTCTATTGCATTTGAAACACAGGAAGTTCACAGGGGTCTGGTGGGTGTGGCAGTTTCTCCAAGTCTCTGGAGCAACCAAATCAGCTCCACTAGCTCAGCTACCTGCAAGCTGCTGGGACCTTTGGGATGAACCCCAGCTGCAGCCTGAATTCTCCCTCTTGGTGTCACAGTGCAATGCCTTAGCTCTTCTGCTGTTTCTGCAACATCCCAGAGCCACAGTACAGGGAAGGTTTGTTTCAGAAACTCATCAGCCTATGATGTGGAGCCCAGCAGACACCTTATAGAAGACTTATGGGTACCTCTCCTGCTGCTGTTAGCTTCTCTTCTGCTACCCCTCTGCAGACACCAAAAAGAAGGGGCTGCTGACTATTCCTGAAGAAACTGCAGCAAAAGGCTTCATGCCATCCTAGTAAGCATAAGATAAAAACAAGAGTCTAGTTTTTGTGCATGGAGGAGAGGATGTCCACAATGGCTGTTCCAGTGAAGAAAGAAAAATGCTCTGGGGAATGGTGCAGGAGAGATCTCTTACCACTGGAAAAGCTTTTAATAGCAGTATATCTTCCTGAATCAACACAGTGAACCAATAGTGTTACAGAGTTAAATATCACACTAATTTCCTTCATATCTTCCTCCCTGCAGTCCTAACCTTTATTCTTCTGCTACCTGCCTCCTGTGTTTCCTTTTTTCTCTTTCTGAGCCTGTTCTGCTTTCCCTGACCTATGCCCACATGTTCTCCAGTGGTAAATACCAGATGCTCTTTAGAAATCAATGATGGGTTGGGGGTGGGGAGGGGGGGATGGGGGGTGGAGGAGAGAAAGATGAAGCCAAATTTTCTGTGGTTTTTAAAAGCCACTATATCTGACCCTTGGAGACTCACCAGTTTGAAAACCCAGGACTCTCTGGTCAAGGCTGTTGGCCAAGGAAAACCTGTGTGTGGAGGGGGAAAGGCTGTGATTCTGCACATCGCTCACAGCTGGGCTGGCACCAGGTTCTTTGTGAACTGCACAGAGCAGAAGGCAGCACTGCCAGTTTTGCTCCACTTTTCTCTGGGATCCAGAAAGAAGTGAAGACTTGTTTTGAAAACAGACATCCTTTCCTGCAGACAGTCCAAAGGACACATCTGTTTCTGCCCTGAGAGGTGTGCTGATGAGGGATAGGGCCAAAGCTCTCAGTTCTTTGCCCAAGTTTGCATCTTATTAAAGATGTGGCCTTGAGAAATTTCCTTAGCTCGAGCAAGACAATGCCTGTAATGGACCTCAGAAGAGGCTTTGGTTGGAATTAAGCTGTACAGCATAAAGGAGTTGCTTTCCATTTGGCAGCATGGACAACACTGGTAGGTATTCCACTCAGCGAGTCCTGCCAGCATTTATGCATTTGGATATTCAATGGGGATTCATTATTTAGTCAAAAGCAGAGACAAAATTAGTAAGGATAAAACAGAATTTACAACAGCTATGTGTAAACCTCTATCAAATACTCTTTTTGCTCAGAACTTAACCTACAAATATGCCATGTAGTCCTGCTTTTCACTGCAGAACAAGTGTGTGGTGTCTTCACAGTGGCAAGATCTAGCATAAGAATAAAGTCTTTTTCTGTTGCTGTGTGACGGACTGAATAGCTGAGTCTTGGACTACACGATTGGTACTGAAAAGAGTCTGGAAGTGTTTAGACCATCGATTCAGAATGGAGGTTTTATCTGTCAGAAGTGTTTGACCATCTGCGCTGAGTAGAGGGCTTTGGACCTGGTATGTAGGCCCGTATGCTGTTTTCAGGGCCTCATAGAATCCTTTGTGATCATCCGTGTCTGCGCATAATTGAGTTTTTTCAGCTAGAGTGATCCACCACTTGTTCTGGATGTCACGGAGTTTCTGTTGGAGCTTGCTGCATGCAAGACGAAAGGCTGCTTTTCTTACATGACAGGATGGGAGTGCAAGGTGTGCTTGGTGAGTGGTTCTCTTCTTCCTCAACAATTCCTGGATCTCTTGGTTGTTTTCATCAAACCAGTCTTTGTTCTTCTTGAGGGAGAACCCCAAGGATTCTACAGAGGACTGCAGGATGCTGTTTTTAGTATGGTGCCAGAGTGTTTCAGGAGAAGGCATCTATAGAATTTATGGAATGGTTTTCGAGCCTAGTTTGAAGATTTGCCTGGAATCTGTCTCTCACTGTGGCTGATTGGAGATTGTTAACTTGGAGTCTCCTCCTTGGGAGACTGCCCCTTTTAGGTTTGAACTTAAGACTGAAGTTAAGTTTACAGCGCACAAGTCGATGGTCTGTTTGGCATTCTGCACTAGGCATCACATGGGTATGGTGGACATTGTGGACATCTCTCCGTCGCACCAAGACATAATCGATGAGGTTCCAATGCTTAGATCTGGGATGCTTTGTTTAGACCACCTTTTCTAGGCCCCTCTCTGAGTGGAGCAAGCAGTGCTGTTGTCTTCAAACTATTTTTCTGCTGAAAGATAGTATTAGTGATGGTGAGCTGTTGCTCCACACAGAATTCTAGCAGGAGTCGATCATTATCGTTGCAGTTTCCAACACCATGCTTGCCTAATATTCCTTTCCAGGCTTCAAAGTTCTTTCCTACTCTGGCGTTGAAATCACCAAGGATAATGATCTTATCATCTGCAGGAACCTTTTGGGTAAGGCAGTGCAGGTCAGTATAGAATTTATTTTTTTCAGCAGGGTCAGCTTGCAGAGTTGGGGCATATGTACTAAAGAGGACAACATGTTGCTTGTTGTGAAGTGGGAGGCATAAGGAGATAATACGGTCAGAATGACCTGTCGGCAGATTTTTGAGTTTAGGAACAATAGAGTTTTTAATCATGAAGCCGACTCCTGAGAGATGCCTTTCAGTTCTGGGTTTACCTGACCAAAAGAGTGTGTAACTGGCACCATGTTCTCTGAGGCTGCCTTCCTCATGAAGGTGAACTTCACTGAGAGCAGCTATGTCGATGGTGAGACGTGACAGTTCATGGGCAATTAGGGCAGAACAACGCTCAGGACATCCACTATCCGCAGAATCGAGCATGGTTCTGATGTTCCAGCATGCTAGAGTTAATTTGGGTACACCTCTGGAGGCAGGTGTGTGCCTTTGTCTTTTGATCTTTGTGTGACCGCATTGGAAGAAGATGCCCATTGGCCGCAGTTAACCAACCGGGTGAAGGTGGAGATGAGCTTTGTTTAGGCCACCTTTCACCTGCTGTTTCAACCCTCACCCATCGCTGCAGGGCTTTGCAAATGTGGGGAAAGCCTTCGAGCCAGCGCAATGGATTTTTTAGGTGAGATGCAGTATGCGCGGAACTGAACCCACCCTTTAATCCTGAGGTTCATCTGCCAGGGCTGAGCGAGCTTGGACAGTGGCAGCGAGGTCCTCAGGAGGTAGGTTTAATTAGAGTGACCTTCTCTTAGATGGATGGCCTTACAGGGCTAAACAAGCTCCATCTGCCCAAGTTTGGAATAAGAGTTGTCCTTCTCCTAGGATGGCTGCCAGATGGCTAACGAGCTCATTCTGCCCAAGGATGTATTGTATCTGGCCCTATGGTTTTGACCTGTGTGGCATGGGCGACCCTACCGAAGGCATGTACCATCACCAGCATAGCTCACAACCACATAGGGGTACACAGGCTTCATTCGTATTAAAACGATTAGGGCAAGTCTTCCACTTCCTACTTTACTGCCAACTATCTATATTCACTCCCAAGGAAATACCCTGAGACAACCCTTTGTCCTGACCACCCTTGCAGGATGTAACAAATATTTCCAGAACATACCGAACTTGGGCAGTAGCCACAGGTGAGCCAGAAACAAACAAATGAACAAACCGTTTCAGCCCCCATACCCACCTGGGGCTCGAGTACTTCTCAAGGCCCTAGCCCAGCCAAGACCCCCAGCCCCCCAGTAGAAACCACTACCCACCCTGACCTTATCCTCCCCGCACCGTGTTACCTCATATCTTCCCACACACCGCTTACCTGCGACATCTCATGTAGGGCTGCCCCACCCGCCCTCCCACCAGTCTGAGGACCCCCACGGCCTGCCTGGCACCCTTCCCCTCCCCCAAACCAGACCGGCAAACCTCTGTGTGCTCCGAGGCTTCCCTTCTCCTCTCCCCTGAGGGCACAAAGCGACGCCAGCAAAGCTCCCCCTCTCCTTTCCCCGGCCGGGGGCAGCCCCATGCCCGCGCGGAGGTTCCCAGAGCTGGGTCAAGGAAGGTATTAAAGAGAATAAGGAGAAGGTAGTGAGGTCTACAGGACAACCATTTTAGTAAGAAACAGCTAACATATTGATTTTAAGTGTCCAAGAGACAGTAACACCTTTTCAGAAAATGGCTCGCAATAGGTAGTGCTATTAAAGGGCATTTCCTCCCCTCTGTTAAATTTGCACTTGAAAAATATACTATTATATAAACAACTGAATATACTATAAAATCACCAACTCTATTTTCCTACACTTTACTCTTCTTTGATTCTCAAATAAAGCACAGAAGAGAAGACAGTGAGAGAATTAAGGAAAAGAAAGAGAAGATAAAGGAATTCAAAAACGGGTCTTTGACCTGAAAAGCAATGATAAGAAGAAAATTTTCTATTTAGTTTATGGAAATTACACTCTGCTGCCCAGAGAGAGATAACTCTGCAATGAAACTTCATTCTTGCTGAGCTTTTCTTTCCTTTAATCCCGCTGACTAGAAGCAGTCTATTTCTGTACCGTAAGCATCCTCTACTTCAACTGAAAAGCCTTAATTTAATTTTTCTAGACAGGAATCTTCTTAAGATTCATATATGTGACTACTGTTTTCTGGCTCCACAGAGAGAATAAAATGTATAAATCAGGTACTGCAGTTTGTCTGCATTTCATCTGCTGGGAAAGTGGGAATGAGAGGGATTCCTTGTGGAGATTCATCTGATAACAAAATTATAAACAAGATGCTTGCGTGGCAGCAGCAGTTGTGAGATGTGGAGTGCAATGTGGAGTACAAAAATGCATAGTTAGCTTATGAACTAGTCATAGCTAACTTAATTTCACTGAAGTTGCTGGAACTGTGCTTGTATTTTTTTTCCAAATGAAGAGCAGAAAAGTAAAGAAATTTCAGCAAAAACAGTGTAAGATGTATTTCACAGAGACTTAAATATTGGGCTGATAGGCATAAAAGAGGCAAAAGAAGTCTATAGGTAGTTTTTCTCATTTGTTTTACTGAGCCAGACTGACACACCACAGACAACTGATTTAATTTCCTCAATATCTCTGCAGGAAAAGGTGGAGAAATTGCCAACAATGGTGAAAGGGCTGGCAAGACAAAATGCTGCAATGCTGCAAGAAGCACTTCCTTAGGCAGCCCTATGGCCATGGTCATACCTACAGTAAAAAAACAAGTCGGTGGTATTTCCACTGCCACTGTGGATTTGCACAGGCTCTGACTATGGCTCACCAGTCCCTGAGGGGGTCCCAGCAGCTGGGCTTTCCCCGCTGCAGCTGCTGTGGCTGCAGTCAGTGTACATCCATCCGCCACAGAAAACAGCACTGTTCCTCCAATGATATATTTATCAATTTTTAATCTCCAGTGTTAGCTATAATTTTTCTCAAATGCCTTTTAAGTTTCCACATGTATTTTTTGTCATTGTTTTTCCCGTGTTCCTCACATGCAGGCAGAAAGTCCCTGTGCTATGTGCAGCACTCGATACAGAGCTTTCAGATGGTGTAAATCATGGAAATAATGGCACAGTGGGTATCAGGGATTTATCAGCAGCAGGTCAGATGCCTATTTCTATAATGTTTCATTATGTTTGTTATAACGTAATGGATACTGGTTGTGCCATCACATTTTATGTTTGGTGTCAGGGTTGTTTATAGGAGTGAGAAGGCAGAGCAGCCAGCCAGGAGCTCCTACCTGTGGCTGCACCACAAAGTGGGAAAGCCTCACGGGGAAACTAAAGTGAGCAGAAAATCATGTTTGCTCTTTAGGTCTTTTGTAAAATTCCACATGCAATGAAACAGAGGCCATTTGACAAGAAGCAGAGTGGTATCTGTAGCCAGAGCCGCAAGCTAGGACCCAGACAAAGAGATAGGTTTCTGTCTCATGTAAGTTGCTAGTGAATGGCTGAAGTTAATGAGAAGTAGGATTTTGGGCCATCCCTCCCCTAGCATTTATTGGTGGGAAATTAGATCGATGATGTCACAACTTTTTTACTTGGGCAGTAAAAATGTTTTGAGCACCCCCCCCAAGATATGCATATTTATTTCTTTATGTATAAATTACATATATGTAGGACTGTACTAATATCACAAAAACAGAAATTAAAGTAGGATTAGATAAAGGTGAAAAAATGCTTATTTTATTTTTAAATTTAATTAACTAATGGCACAAAAAATATTTTTTTCTGGACCCCCAATGGTTTGTATTGCACAGCCTTGATGTGTGCACACCCTGCTTTGGAGATCATGAGTTTAGACAGCCCCCATAATACAGGTGCCCTGAAACCCTCTCTGGAAAGCAATGTCTCCCCCTTTCTCACAGGAGGCCATGGGTGTTTGCCCTGCATTTGGCCACCATCTCCTCCCCACTCGCTTGTCTCAGAACAAAGCTGTGTCCAATTTTTCACTTACAGCTAGAAAACCATCACCTTTAGAAATCCCTGCCCTGGTGACCTCTGTTAACCCCTCTAATGTTGCTTGTATCAGATTAATACAATCACTTAAGCAGCAAGTGCTGAGCTTTTAATTACATCCCTGGCATGCTCAACCTGCACAGCACACAGATATGTTATTTTTCTGCTTGATATATATATCTGTTCAAATTATTCTAAAGCACTGGAGTCAGAACAGTGCAAGAATATCAAAGTATACTCTTGACTTTTTGTACAACTAGTATTCAGGCAATAAACTTTGATTACAAAATTACCAGACCTCTTCATCATTCATTTTATCCTGTAGAAGAAGCTGACCCCACCTTCTGGAAATACTTTCCTACTCAAAGCCTAATGCCACCACTAGTCACAGCTCAACAAACTGCAGAGACCTCCCACAAACCCAAGCAACAGAAGGCCTAGGCTAACACATTCATGTCCCCTCTGTACCCTCTCCAGACTTAAGAGGAAATTGATTTGACTGTCTTCCCAAGTTCAGGAAGCAGGTCCTGTCCTTCACCAGGGGAAAAGCCCTTGGCTCTCATCAACCCTGGCTTTCTTCTGACATCACCTTGCAGCCTTCTGCCGTTCTTCCATCTCCTAACCCTAACCCTAAGACCAAACAGAACTTCAGTGACAGCCTGTCAGACCGGACACCTGGCCATGGCCCAACTTGCAGCATTATCCACCGTTTTCTTTGCTTTTTGGGGTATTGTTTTGTATATACTTCACGGGAAACCAAACCATGGTTATTCCCTCTGCAAGAAGCTAAAGGTATGTAATAGGATTTGACCACCATACATGTAATAGGATTTGACCACCACTAGGACTGCGGCTGATGGTGATAACTGAGGGATTTTGTTGCCTGCACCTTTGAGTGGGTCTGTGGGCTGTCATTCAGATGAGGGCTGGGGTTTTATCTGGTGTTTGAATCAAGCAAACCAAAGCTTCCTATCCTCCCACTGGAGACCTCACTGTGCAGGAGGTTGAGCTAGGAAGAAGGCTGGCACAACTTGTGTCAAAAGCTATTCTCACCTTTTGCACTCTGAGTCCCTTGGTGTACCTCAGGGATGGTTCTGTAAGCTGATTACAAACTTAGAGTTGAACTCTGTGGAGAAAGAGGACTAATGGCCTCACCAAATACCCACACCTGCAATCTTCATAGCTGCTCATGTCCTCTAAAATCCAATAAATAACTCAGGATGTTTGTCCTAGTCTGTAGCACCTGAGAGGTTATGAAGGTGGCTGCCTTCAATTACAGCCCATCTTTTCTCAAGTGTAATTCTCTGCCTGGATGGACTTAAGAGCAGGGTACTGACTGGTGCTGGAAAATTGATAGCCTCAGGAATGAAAGTCATTGTCAGCATTTAGATAAACTGCAGTCTACAGAAGGAAAGGAACTGAAAATATTAGTCAAGGTTTTTGTTCTTTTCCTTTTTTGCTCTTCTCAGTGTGTTACTCAGGCCAGGTTAGGATTTCTTCTAACTGGGAGTTTGGAAACCTGCATCCTTGGGAAGCCAGACTGCTCCTGGGTGGGCTGGCCAGGGGAAGATTCCCCATGCTACTTGTGGGAATCAGAATCCTTTGTCTGCTGGAGCAAGAGCTAGTTCCCTCATTAATTATTCCAAGGTAGTGTTGGAGTTATTTATGTTTTGTCCTGGAGTCAGGCAAACCTGGAAACACTGCAGAACTCCTGAGTCCTCTCCATATGACCTCTTTAAAACAACTTGTGTACCAAGGCAAAGCTAATGGCTGTGTCACTCAGCCTATTAGAAAACAACAAGGCAAAGGAAGACTGTTGCTGTTGATTTTGAGGTTCAGAAAACATGCTGTGAAACAATCTTCCAGGAAAGGCTTCATTTTTCCTTCTTGAGAAGTATTTGTGACAGGACTTAAATTTTTAAAAAGAAAAATGTTTATCTCTGGTAGACATGAATTAATTCAGTATCTTAGAAAAGTAGCTTCAGGAGAAGACATTTATATAATGAACCAGTTTGTCTGACTACTTTCCTGAGTACTGAGTAATTTCTTGGTCATAATGGTAGAATGATAAACTTTGTCTCTATTACATAAGGAACAGGCTCTTTGGCTTTTGAGATAGCCATAAGACCGTAAAATTCCTTATGTTTATCAGCTTTTATGGTTGGCCTTCTTTTAATAGCTGTATCATCGAAGATGATATTTTTTTTCGGTTTCTAGGAGAAAATATTAAACTCTGAAATTCTCTCAGAATGTCCTGTTTGTCCTCTGCTTATAGCGTTTTTATGGTATATGTTAATAATTCATGGAGGAAAAAAAACATGGTTAAAATTCTACTACTTCCTGCATAAAAGCAGTTTATTGACCTTTTTAAAGGCTTTCTTTTCCGTTTTTTTATTGGCTTATCCATATGTTCTGTTGAAAGTTGAGCTTCAGAGATTCCTGATGCAAAGTATGTTTGTATGACTCTGGATAACTTTGAAGTGTCCCGAGTCCACTGAAAATTCAGGAGGGAGAAAAAAGAAATAACAAATTAATTGTTTATCATTTCTCAGGGGCACAGAATATGCCTGGACCAGCAAGTTGGGTGGCACACAGTGGGGTATGTTCTGCTATCAAGGATCTTTTGGTACAATTTCCATTATGCAAAAGCCTGTCATCAGAAAAAAAGACGAACACTGACTGTGAATACTCTCAAGAAATATGTTCTCAATGGCACTTTACATCCAGAAATGCACAAATACTTTATGCGCTTCCTTTCTTACAGTATTACTGAGCTGTACATAAAGCTGGGTAAATGGAGGAATAAAAGAGCCATTGCCTCAAGTTTCCTGCTCTGAATTCCAATTTCTGCTCACTCCTTCAGAAGTAAAGAAGGTAAGTGGAGAAGGCAGCTTGTAGGCCCATGTTGCCGTGGAATTTAGGCGCTGAAAAAATCTCCAGAGCAGTTAATTAGGGGTGAGATAAGAAAGGGTTTATTAGGCTAAGATGTTACAAGACGCACGCAGGCCGTGCCTGAGATGTTACATTTTATAATACCATCCATCCAATCCCAGATGTGTCCACCCTGTGGCCTTTACTCTGGTCCGCCCTGGGTCCACCCCCTGAAAATGAGTCTGGGTGCATTTCGGGACCCCCTGTTCATCCCATCTGCCTCTCCCTCAGAGCACAAAGGGTACATAATTACCTAATTCTTGACTGTATTCTGTGATTTAGGCCCTGATAGGCTGTTCGGCCAACAATCTAGGCCTTGCCTTGACAAAAGACTAAACATTTTTGCTGTATTCGCGGGTAGGATTGATATAGGGAGCATAGAATAGGGTAAGAGGGTTAAGGAATGTGTAAACAAGGGTGCTAGAGGGAAAGGGACAAGGGACAAAGGAGGGAGGGTTGCTGCTTTTAAAATCTACTTATAAAACTTATAAGGCTTACCAATAAAAGAAAAATAAAAAAACATTAGGGGCTTAAGGCATCACCCACAAACAGCATCCTGGTTTTGACAACTGCCATGTGCTGCCAGGCACACAGCCTGATGCATTTTCAACTACCTGACGTGCACGACACAATGCCAGTTTTGCAGTCCTATTCCTGTAGTTACAGCACTAGTCTCTGGGGCTTTTAATGTACTGTGTTTTTTGGGACAACACATGGGGACAGAAGCACCAGAAACATCAGTGATTTAACATTTTTGGATGTGGGAGACAAGAAGAAGGGATAACATAGTAGCAATAATCTGGAAGATTCTTTTGCATAAGCTATCTGCATCCTATGTAATAATTAAGGTCATTTTCAGCACTGCGTCCAGGATTAGTTGTGTTGGTGGTAAATAAGAACATCTTGTATCTCTTTTCTCTTTTTTTGCTCTGGTCTATGGCGTAAAAATGGAATAGTATGAGGGCTAACTGTATGGAATTGGAGCCTATGTTTTTTTTCTACAATGTCGTTTCTCTTCTAGAAAATTTCTAATTTCACTTCCACATTATCATTCAGCTCTGTGTTTGAATCTTGCTACAGTAAACAAGAACTTACTGTAAAGCAATCAATATTCTGCTCAAGCTGGGCCTGGAGGAAGAAAAGGTCTTGATGAATCATTAACATCCATGGTGCCAGCAGAATTTACACTATCTGATGATCTATCTTCTACAGGCTGCTCTCAGCATTGTTATATTTCCATTTCCCGTGTTATTGAAGCCTTTTTTGGAAGAGGTCCAGCCCTCCCCCAGGAAGTCAGCTTTATGGTACCAGATACACTAACACAGGCTTCAAATTGTTGTGGATTCAAGTTTTGAATGTAATGAAGCTTCTTTCACTGTTGCATTCATAACATATACTGAGGGATGTTGGTTAAAAAGGACCTCGTTGGCCATGGTGTCTGCAAGCTGCTCGCATCTGGAGAGTAAATAAAAGCATTGTGGCCTCCCCAGCCTATAGGTACAGCTGGTTGTTTTCATCACATTCAGAAACTCCTGTTAAAAAAAAAAAATAAAAAAAAATCACACACAATGACCCAGGGAAGTCTGTTTCATTTGTAAGTCTGGGGATTAGCCCACTGTAAATACACCAGACACAGCAGTCAAGCTAAATGCTGAAAGGCGATGCTGAACCATCACTGCATTAATTCACCAAGCTCATCAGCATTTTAATCACAAGATCCAGGTGGCTTTTCAGAACCATGGGATTATTAAAGCACAGTGGGATTTCTTACATATTTTGCCACTTTATTCAGGGAGCAAATATTTTGCAGCAACAATAGATTTACTTCCTACAGCTGTCAAACGTTGACAGCAATACATACTAATGTTTCCGAGGAGGAGCTGTTCCTCCTAGCTGAAGTGTGTCAGATCACAGGGTCATAACTGCAATGGACATCTCAGATCTCAGCCTGCAGTCCAGCAAGGCTGAGAAGTAGAATCTGACATTAAGAAATTAAAAACAAAGTCATATTTCTCATAGCCTGGAGAAAAACACAATAGTTCAGTTTCAGCCTCCCTTTGCATTGAATCTGCTAGCTGAAACGGCTCAGGTTAGCACAGGAACACCACTGCATCCGATGGCACGTATGTACAATCAGGCTGAGGAGGACAGAGAACACTGAATATGTTTCCGAGTGTCAACATTATACAGTGGCTCATCCAAGCCCTGGGCTACAGGACTGCAGGGGAAAGGTAACACACATTAATGTAATGTTGCACATCACGTGGACAAAGCCATGCAAACAGGCAGGGTGCAGCTGAATGATAAATGACAACACAAAATTTTACCTAGTCCTCTTTAGATTCAAATCATCAATTAACCTGCTGAGGAGAAGGGTTATGGACTCCACATCCTTCGAGATATTCACAATTAGACTACAGAAGACTCTGAACAACATGATCTAAGTCACACTGTCCCAGGAGCTCCTTTCACCTTAAATTATTCTATAACCCAACAGTTCAGGAAAATAAGTAGATAGCAGGTAAAACTAGATAAAGTATTTGTTAGGAGACATTGTTATGGTCTCTGTGGTAATAAATACTGTTGTGAACCCTGAAAAGTGACAGTGTTCCTAATTCCAGAAATGGGATGTCAATTAGCAACACCATGAAAACAACAGCTTTTCAGTTCAAAGTTCTAAAATAAACTCAGATAAGTGATAACTAAGTATCTTTGTATATATGAGAAGTAATTTTTTTGCCTAAGACATTTGCAGGTCTACTGTATAGTACTTTAGTATAGTAAGACACTTTGGTGACATTTCTCATTTACTGTCAACAAAAGTAATTAATGTCTTAACCTGCCTTAAAACAATAAACCTCCTCCCCCACATTTCCTCTCCTTTTTGGTTCCTGATATTAAAGCATTCAGTTTTCAACAAGTTTAATATCCAGAAATCTCCTTTTATATTGCATTTTTTTTCTGCTGCCTTGAAATACATCAAGTGATTGGAGTTTGTTTAGAAGTACAGAAGCTGAAAACAGTTTATTTTATTTCTCTCTTCTGGCACCAAGAATGCCCCCTTAAAATTCTAACACCATCATTGCTGTTGTAGTCATCTGTCTTAGGTTTTAAAATGGTGCAAGGCAAAATCTGTCAGAGCTGTATTCGAAATCTTACTCTGATCTTCAGCATCACAGAGTTTCTGAGCAGAGATGGATATACTGTGGGAGGATGTAGGTAAACAGGGACAGTGGTGGTCCTTGCATGTAAGGGGAAAGAAAAGCCAAAAGGCAGTTCAGCTTCCAGAAACACTAATGGGAAGGTGCAGAGAAAGGCAGAGGGGAAGGAGAGGTGCATTATCATCACAGTAAAAAATGTCTAAAAGAAAACAACAACAAAAGCAAAAGTTGCTTTAAAAATTACTTTATCTGATTAGATTTCAAAAAAATAGTGGGAATTCAGATCCTGTTCTTGTTTCTGCCCCATTCTAGTCTGTTCAAGCGTTACAGAAACCTCCATAGTGTATGTGCCAGTGCTGCAAATACTTGTTTCCAGAGCAAGGCCGGACAAAGAAAGGTAGCACTGTGTTTATGCTTTGGCATCTTCCTGCACTCTCAGTTTATGCCAGATCACCAAATCAATTTCTTTTAATGTAGACTTTTCTATTTAGTTAGTGTAGACAAAGCTAAACTGACCTCAGTATCCATAATTATTGTTATTAAGGTTAGACCTGCTACTGCTTTAGAAAATCCTTCACTGGAATTAATTTTCTGTGGAAGAGAAATCCACTCTCTCTGTTTCATAGCTGGGCAAAACCTGCCACACAATCACAGGAGTTTAGAAATATCTGAGACTGGCTCTAAGTCACTTCATTGTATGGAATGGATTGAAATGAAAAAGAAATACTTCACTCATCATTTTACACTGCTCTTTTTGTTGACATGAGAAGACGAATTAAAATATCAAACTTATTTTAGATTTGTGTTTGTGTTAAAAATCTTGCCAGTCTGTTGACAATGAAAAGTTTATTTTTTCATTGTTTTCAGTCAAAATACTGATATAAAAAGGAGGAAGTAGTAAGACAGAGAGAAAACTTCACTCTACAAAAAAATGGTGACTTTCAATCAGGAACATTTTAAAGAGTCACATTATAAATAGAAGTAGTTTATTCTTAGGCGTGTTGATAAGACAAGGTCTGTAGGTAGAACTGACCTTTTAACTGAATAATGTAGCTTAGCTGGGAAAAAAAGTGAGGTTTTGGACCCTCTTTCCAGTCTCTGAAAAACCTGGAGGTTTGAAGATTGTTTAATTTGTTGATGTCTATCATTTTAAGAGACTTGTTGGAGAAGCCTTCAAACTGCCTCCTCTCCTTAGGATGCCTCAGCTTGAACATTCAGAAACGCATTTGAAAACCTGGGTTATGGAAGATGTAAGTAAAATAGGCATAGTCAAAGATATTAGCCATCTAAATATTGTGGTTAGACAGACACAGTTCAGCTAAATTGTGTCTTCTTTAATTTCATGGTCCTTCTTAATTTCTGATAGAGCTTGGCAAATATATCC
Source organism: Lepidothrix coronata (assembly GCF_001604755.1). Classification (NCBI taxonomy): domain Eukaryota; kingdom Metazoa; phylum Chordata; class Aves; order Passeriformes; family Pipridae; genus Lepidothrix; species Lepidothrix coronata. The sequence continues at coordinate 11,629,266 of NW_016690185.1, read as the reverse complement.
AAGGGCATAGTTTGGTTTTTGAAGTGTAAATTGGGCCCTCCCTATCCCAGTTTAAAGCTCTGGTGTATCAATTTGCAAAACCTAAGAGTAATTTTTTCACGCTACTGTTGTAATATATTCCACAAATTGGATCCGCAGTAGCAGTGTTGCTACCACTCATGAGCCACTTAAACACTCAGCCTTGCCAACGTTGGTGTGCAGAATTCATCCTGGCCATCGCCCCATGGAGATAACTCTGGTTCCTTTGAAGTCAGAGAAAAAAACTCAGAAATTCACCCTGAATTTCAGTGGAAAGGTGAGATCAAAAACATCTAGAAATATCCTTAGTGCCAAGGGGACTAATACGGAGTGTTGCTTTTGTAATTGCCACTTAATTAGACATGTAATGATTTCACGCCTGGAGAATTTGGAGGAAAAACATAGCAAATACACCTGCAAGAACACACCTTCTTTGCTCTCTTCTGCTAAAACTGCTTGTTCTAATGGTATTTCTGAACAGCTGAAGGATTAATAATCATTAATCTAAATTATTGAAAGACAGGCACACATCTCTCAATATGATAATATGATAGGTATACATCCAGCAGGGCACACATTCAGCAGCCAGCTCTGCATGTCAGCTTGCATCTCCTTGGAAAAGCAGGACTTGCAATGCAGGGGGACAAAGGGCATTGAGGAGACTGAAGGGATACAGTGTACCATGTGGAGCACAGCAGCACTTTGATGTCCTTGGATAAAAGCATAAAATATTTTTTGACACATACTGGATAAGTCTTGTTTCTCAAAAAGACAACTTGCTATATTTTGATCTTGTGAAAACAACTTTTAAAATTCACATATTTTTCTGAATGCAGATGGTCACTGAGTTTTCCTGACTTGTTAGTGCTTTTTAGACTGAAACAGTCTTACTTGTTTTACTTTCTCTCCCTGAATGAAACCCAGAACAATATAGTATTAATATGCTCATAATAACTAGGGAAAAAAAAATCACAAAAACATTCTCAGTGACCCCCTGATCCACTTTCTGTGGAAGCTAGGAGGAAAAAGATGAGGGATGCAGGGATGTGGATGCCTTCCCTGCTCCAGGGGTTAGGAAGCAAGGTTCAGTTAGAAAATGCTGAAAGCCTCACAGGCAGCATCGCTTCTGAGACTGGTGTCAGCACACAGCAAGTCCCTGAGGCTGGAGCAGGGTAAAGGATAAGCAAGTCTGGCTGGCTGCTTTTGTCTCCTTGCAACCTAATTGCATGGAAATGTTTTGGGAACACACAGCTGCTGTTACACATGGTGCTGGCCCATATTTGAAAGCAGACAGAAATGCCTGTTTAACCAATCCCAGGATTTCTGCGTGGCTGCAGGAAGATGTGCTTTTTCTAACACAGACAGATAAGCCCCTGGCAACTTATCAATCCACGACAGCCATCTGTTTCAGTAAGGACCCCAGGACAGGTGGGACCCTAAATCTGCATGGCAAAGCTAATGTTTCCTCCCTCTCTCAAGACAGAGAGCTGCCAAGTGACCCCTCTTCCATCAGCAGCTTTTTATTGAGGAGCAGTGACTGCTAGAGGTGTTTGGGAACCCAGTTAACATCTGGTCTCTTCTGTCCCTGAACCGGCAGCTTTGCTCACCAGCAAAGCTTTGCTCTTTTGTACTATCTATTGCCTTCTCCATTTGTCTTTGCTGACCTCAGCCCAGAAACATTCTCACTCCATTGCACTGTGCTGCCTGAAGTGCCAGGCACTCACCAACCTCATGGGCATTCTGCAGCCTATCCACCTTTGTGCCCTGGACTGGGAGTGAGACAAGGGGCTAAGCCTGGCCCCTGGTGTCTCTTGGTCAGTGGTTTGTCTCTTCATGGAGAGGTTACTTACCTCACATAGCTTTTTGGGGGGTCTGTTTGTACTTTGCTTGCTTTGAATTTCCTCTATCAAATTGCCACCAAAGCCCTTCAGCAGCAGTGCCTTTTTTCCACAGCCCATTGGGAAAAAAGTAGGGAAGAACACCTAGTGGGATTGTGGCGGTGAAAAAGTGGCCCTGATTTTCTCCAGCCTTCTAAGCCCACTGTTACTCGGGAGAGACAGAGCTGTTGCTGGCTGCATGCAAATTTAATTGTGAGGCTTTTTAATGGATTTAAATGGGATTAGCTATTCCAAAGCAGCTTTCATACGTGTCTCTCAGCTGCAGAGTGTTTAGACCTCCATGGCGAATTTGACTTCTCACAAACTAGCTTTGTTGTTTTGTTTATCCAAGGATCTAGGCATTTTGGGTGTTAAAGAAGCTTTAAAACATTATTGCCTGCAAAGCAAAAGGACCTGGTTGTCGGCCCAGGGCAGAGGCAATAGCTGATTCCCCTGATAAGAATGGTTTATTCAAAATTAGATTGGTCATGCTTCAGGCTTACCACAAAAAGTGCTTTCCCTGATCATATCATAAATCCAAAGTTATCCTATCTTCCAGGATAAAGACTATGCACAGAAATTAAGCACCTTTTACATGGAGACAGAGAACAATTAGATCACAGCCTGTCCCAAGATATTAAACCAGTTCAGTGCCTGAAAATTTTCAGTAATGTCAAGAGCTGCAGGGAGAATGCCTTTCTTGAATTGCAGCCACTGCCTAAGACGTGCACATGCTGCTCAGCCCCTATAAATTGCTGTTTCACACTAGCTGCTCCATTTTCTCCCCAGGATAACATCTCACTGGATTTGCCTGAGAGGACCAAGTTACCTGTGTATAACTAATAGTTTTTTCACACCAAGCTTACCACTTACAGCCACATGGAGCCTGGAGGCTGCTCTGACCTTTGGTACAATCATTATTGCTCATGACTGAGGCAGACCTATAATTTTATGTGATGCTTTACAAACATAAATACATTATTACTGTTTCAAGGAAGGATCATATCAGCTTAAAAAGTGCTGCGCCAGTATAATAGTTGAATCAAGGTTAATGTGTTATTCAAGTGTGGTCAGAAAGAAGCCACACGTGTAAGGATGTAGGTGAGCTTATTGATCTCAGCCTGGCAGAGCTCAAACTAATGCCTCTCTCACCAGGTATTACCACTAAAAGCCCATTCCACACTTGAAACAGCAATATTGATGTTGAAACACCAGGCATTTTCCACCTCTGTTATCCTTTCTGCAATAAAACCTGGCTTTGCATGAAGGAGGATGAATGAGAAGTGAAAGCAGTGCGGACAGAAATGATGCCAAGAAAGGTGCTTTTCACAGTATTTGAAGCTGAGCAAATTGGTCAAAATTCTTGTGTTGCTCAGTTCATCAGGAGAAGTGCAAGAAGAAGAAGCTCAGTAGAAAACCTGTCCACCGGGAGATGCTGAATCCAGGTGACTTAGCCTGCCATAACCCACAGTGGTTGAAGAACTGAATCTACTTTGAACTTTTTTGTCTCTGGAATAATCTTGATGTAAAAAAATGCTTGGAGCCATTGTTGCCTATTTGTTCTTCCCCACACCTTTTTCTGGAGCAGAACAATGCATCCTGTTCTGAGGCCTTTTCATCTTCTATAGAGTTCTAGTATTTGTGGAGTTTACCTCAGGTTTCAGAACCATGTCATTTTTCTGCAAATGTTGAACAAACTGTGGTGCACAATTACCAGCAAATTGCCATCAGATGGATGTTGATTACAGTAAATAAGAACTGAAAGGATTGTACAGAATGAACTTAAAAGCAACTGAAATGAAGCTCATTTATGTTTTCTCAGCCTGCCTTCAGTTGCTTTGTTGAGTACACGCTACATTTTCTATCCTGATTGAAATTCAAATTACTTTCTATGTGGGAAGGTCTAGTGAGAACTAAGGATACCCTTCATCTGCAGATTTGTGGATCTGGTATTTAAAATGTGATATTTAGCCAAAAGACAGGTTGTCAAGCCGAGCAGCCTGACCTGAGCAAACAAAGGGAAAGTACCTCGTGAAGGGAAACCTTCACTACAGGGTTTGGGTAGAGCGAGATCCTTGCCCCAACCCCACCTATCCCTTCACAAAAATCTCTATGTTAGCATTGCTGGAATGGACTAGACAGGCACTGCATCAAGGGACTGCGAGGGAAAGGCATAAGAAATTAGCTTCATGTTCAGCATGTGTAACTCAGCAAGCCTCCTATCTGCAATTAGCCCTTTTATAGCACTGCCATTCCAGCAGAGACTGCCTACGAACCGAGACATTTTTTTCTCAGTTGCTTGCTGTGAAATTACAGTGACATGGTATGAGGGAAGGAAAGGGCTGGTGTCACTGATGAAAGCACCAAGATGTAACTTCAAAAGAGGACGAAATTTTATGCTTCCAAAGGAGAGCAAGCAATATATAAAAAAGGCAATGGCTTTCACCACCTGATCCCACTTCAGCAGTGAGGAATGTCTGGAGTAAGTGGATGCTCTTTAATACTTAAAGTGCCGTATGTGAGGAGAAAGAAGAGGAGAGGGTCAGAGAGGAGAGGGGAGGGGAGGGAGGGAGGAGAAAAAAGAGAAAAGAAGAGAAGAGAAGAGAAGAGAAGAGAAGAGAAGAGAAGAGAAGAGAAGAGAAGAGAAGAGAAGAGAAGA
>NW_016690185.1:11569933-11624404 GCF_001604755.1 Lepidothrix coronata | reverse complement strand
AAGAGAAGAGAAGAGAAGAGAAGAGAAGAGAAGAGAAGAGAAGAGAAGAGAAGAGAAGAGAAGAGAAGAGAAGAGAGAGAAGAGAAGAGAAGAGAGGAGCCCAGTAGTACTTTGCTAGATGTCACACTACTAGTTAGCAACAAGGAAAAAGCAAAGTTCTCTCTGCCTTCTGAAGTGCAGGGATTGTATTTGAAAAGCCACTCACTCCTGAAGAGTGCTCACCCAGCGTAAGCTAAAGTCACTCCTTCAGAAAGGACTCCATGTTGTCTGATTTTGAGATGGTCTCTGAATGCAGTAAACAGCTTTTTAGTTCTGTATTGAACATCCATTTGTGAGATCATTTGACTCTTGCAATGAAGGGTTAGGACTTGCAGCACCATGTCCTGCACTTGATTCACAACAACCCCATAAAGCATTACAGGCATGGGGCAGAGGGACTGGAAAGCTGGATCTGGGGATGCTTGTCAACAGCTGGGTGAACATGAATGAGCCATCAATGTGCCCAGGTGGGCAGGAAGGCCAATGGCATCCTGGCCTATATCAGCAATAGTGTGGCCAGCAAGACTGAGGCAGTGATTGTCTCTCTGTACTCAGCATTGGTGAGGCTGCACCTTGAATCCTGTGTTCGGTTTTGGGCCCTTCACTACAAGAAGGACATTGAGGTGCTAGAGCGAGTCCAGAGAAAGACAAGAGAGCTGGTGAAGGGTCTGGAGCACAAGTCTAATGAGGAGCATCTAAGGGACCCAGGGTTATTTGGCCTTGAGAAAAGGAGGCTCACTGGAGACCTTATTGCTTTTTACAACTACCTGAAAGGAGACTGTAGGTAGATGGGGGTTGGTCTCTTCTATCAAGTAACATGGAATAGGATGAGAGGAAATCGCATAAAACTGTGCCAGGGAAGGTGTAGATTGGGTATTAGGAAAATTTCTTCACTGAAAGGGTTATCAAGCATTGGCACAGGCTGCTAGGGAAGTGATGGAAACATCATCCTTGAAAGTATTTAAAAGACATGTAGTTGTGGCACTTGGGGACATGGTTCAGTGGCAGACTTGGAAGTGCTGAGTTAATGTTGGACTTCATAATCTTAAAGGTCTTTTCCAAACTAAAGAATTTTATGATTCCATATTTTTTTTCATAGCATGTTGGCTGTGTTCTCCTTTCAATACAACAAAAATAATAGCTGTAACATGTGGCACTCTAGGCAAGGACCAAAAAAAAAAAAAAGAAACCAACATTTTCACAGGTACTTGTCTCATTGTCTTCCTGTCTCTAGAAAATGCTACCAGGTAAGCCCTACTTACCAGAGGCAGAAGCAACACCATGATTAGAGAGTACTGATGAGAAACTCAATCTGCTTAATTTAATACTTTCCACTTGCTTAAAAAAAGTTGTATTTTTTCCCCTTTCACTCTTTGATTTTAAATGATTGATGCAATGGATTAGCAGTAATTAGACTCTGTAGGTTTGCATTCTTCAACAGCCCCTAATTAGCAAGGTAGCACGCTGCACAACCAGTCTGGTCCCCAAGGGCTCTGTGAGATTGCTCTTCTGGGGTGCACTGCATTTGCACCATGTGCGTTATGGCAGCCATGCCTTCCCTTCAGGAAGAGGGCACACCATAGAAGTTGCCTCTCCAGAGCCTGAACAGGGCTTTCTTCTTGTCAGACTTTACAGATGAGTCCCTTGTTCCTGGTGAAGAGATGGAGCTTTCCATCTACAGTAGCTCCCCCAGGCCCCACTCTCTCTCTCCCTCCTCCTCTTCCTCATTCACAGCTGTCTGCAACCACCTTGGTGGTGAGCAGAAATACTAAAAATGTGAGAAAATGTAAGACTGCAGAAGATATCCTCAAGCAAAAGGGCCTCTGAAAGTCATAGATGTGACTTGACAATTGTTAATTCTCTGTGCTGATAACTCCAATTTAAAATGACAGGTTTTAAAACAGCTTTCAGATATTATTTTCAGGTTGGCCTGAGCCATATCTTTTTCTTTTTGGGCCATGATAAGGGCAAGAGCAATCTGGTGAATATGAACTTCAATCCTGACCCAGACTCCAGTAGAAATGAACCAATTAACAAAGCTGGAGATGTTCAGGGTGCCTGATTATACATGTTTCTGCCCTTCTTCTGAAGGTGAATAGAAGATCTTCATGTATATGAATTAGGAATTTGGTTTTGTATGATCACTTTCCTAAACCGTAAGTGTCCTGGAAACCTGAGGCTTGCAAAGAAAAGACTTCTGTGCACTCTCTTTAAGTAGGATCACTCCTCCCTCGGGGGAGAAGACAATAGAAGGCAAATCATTCCATAGAGCTCTACACAAAATCCTTTTGCACTTTATATTTTTTAGTTGGGTATTTATTATTCTTCTATTTTCACATCTGGAATTTAACCTGTGACTATGACTTTTGTCCCATAGGTAAGAAGACACTTTTTCTATCTTAGTTGCAGTTGTGCTTTCTTACTACTGTGCTACTCCTACTGTCAGTGTTCTCTTTCAGCGTGCCTGAGCTCTAAACTCGTGCTCAGTACATGCCCTTCTCTCTTGGGCACTTATGCTGTTAAAGAACAACAAAGGTTATACTACCCAGCATTAATAGTACTGCAAGTGCCAGGCAGCCACTGGTGGTCCCCTCCACAACAAACGGGCAAGCAAAAAAGCAAATGGCTAGTGAAAAAGCAAGTGCTGTACCAAGGTCTTCCCTTGTGCCACCATGTGCTGTGCAGGAAGACGAAGTGATGCAGTGGCACAAGGGGCTTGTGCAGCCCAGCTGAAAGCCCCAGACCCATGATGTGCAGACAAACAGGGATAACTAAACCAGACATGTCTGTTCTGAGAAACATAACCTTGGGTTTGTGCTCCAGCAATGGATTGGCATAGTGCACTGAAAAAAGGTAGCAGAAATATCTAATATAAAAGCAGACTGATTCTGAGCACAGGGAGAATGAGCAAACAAAAAGGAAGCTTTGACAGGAAGGACAATCTGATAGGTAGGAGTACTCTTTGAGTCATAAATGTGACCACCCATGTAGCCAAGATATACAAGCCATGATAATTTCAACCCAGATGGACAGAGCTGTGCAGCAGTGCTTTTTTGTGCTACATCAATGAACTGGCAAGGCATCAGCTGGAGTCAGCCTGCAAGAACAAGACTCCCCTTCACTGTAGCAGACATCCTTCTGTAAAAGGGCTCTTTCCACAATTTCTGTTTAGGGGATCAGCCACGTAATGCTGAAAATTCTGTCACTCAAGTATTGTTTTGTGAATTTCATGGTTTCCAGGCATTAGCAAAAAAGATCCATGCATTCTTCAGGTTCCATGTGAAAACTCCCAGCATGCTTTACGAGAGTCATGTATTAGATGCGAGAGTTCCACACATGATTTGGTTTTGCAAATTATCAAAATCATAGCTAACGCCCACAAAATATTCCTGATGTGTGGTGACTGATGAGAAAGCTTTAAGATCTCATGATCCCAAGGTCAGAGCACAGATCTGCAGTTTAACTACAAGTCTTCAGAAAGTAGTATTTGGATCTGCTCTCCAGTTCTTGAAAAGTTTGATTGGTAACAAGTGACAGGATGAGAAGAAATGGCCCCAAGTTGTGCCAGGGGAGGTTTAGAACAGATACTAGGAAAAATTTCTTCACTGAAAGAGTGGTCAGGCATTGGAAAGACTGCCCAGGAAAGTGGCTGAGTCATCATCCCTGGAGGTATTTAAAAGACATGTAGATGTGGTGCTTATGGACATGATTTAGTGGTGGACATGCTTGTGGACATGCTTATGGACATGATTTAGCAGTGCTGCGTTAATGCTGGACTGATAATTTTAGAGGTCCTTTCCAACCTTAACAATTCTGTAATTCTACAGTGAGCAAGCTGTTAACTCATCCACAGTTATTTAGATAAGGTTTCATGATATATAATACTTTTCTGCTAGTATTGCTATCCCATAGCATTAATCTTGTTATTGATTCTAGGAAACACAGATTAAACTTTTTCAGTCTAACAACGTAATTTTTTTCTGCAAAGCATTAGGTGTGAGACCAAATGGTCTTCATGGTTAAGTCTGAAAAGCCCAGTGCACACCATGGTTATGGTTTCATTGCATCTTTGCAACATATACCTGGAGCGTCCAGAAAAAAGAGCTGACTAGCAAATCCCAGCTGGGAGGGGGCCATGGCAGCAGGATTGGTACAGTCAGTGAGACTGATAAAATAGAGGGGAGACAAGTCCAAGGTGCTGGGTAATGCCCCCAAAGTTTTCAGGAGTCTGCAGTGTCCCAAGAGCAAGCTCAGCTGAATTTTCTTACTTGGATAAATAAAAGATTTGCCACACATAGCACCCCTTCATTTACATCATATTCAGCCATGTATGCTCTGCCCAGGACAAAGAGAGGTATTCCTTGGCTGCCAAGCTGTGTCACCCCACTACACAGCCTCCAGAGTCTCCTCAGGGCTACCACCAAGGTGGTTTTCTTTACAATAGGAGTCATTGAATTAGAAACAGCAGGAATCCTGTCAGAGCAAACTCTTTTAATTGATATGTTTATGACACCGTAATGATGGCAGTAAAGCAGAAATAATCTGACCCATCCTTTACTAATTCAATCATCTGGAGCCTTCAGAAAGCTGACCCAAATGATCTAATCATGCCATGGGAATAGACTAATGAACCATCAGAGGTTAACAGCATCCCTTTTTCCCACACTCCCACTGTCTAACAGAGATGCAGGATGTGGCTCTTTGCTCTGTTCCTGGCATTCCCTCTCCACTTGCCAAGACAGTAGGCATCTCTGCTCTATTTGCTGGGTATATGGGACTGTGGAATGTCTCTTCTCTAGGCTTTGAACCTTACATGTCTTTCAAATGAACAAAAAGTACTTATCAGTGAGAATGGACAGCATGGCAGGAGATCTCTAATAATAGGACTTCTCTTAGGAAGTTCTGACTATTTTCTGTGCCTTTAGTGTCACCTGCTCACAGAAAGAGTTAGGAACACTCCTGGCAAAATGCATTTTCTTTTCAGATTCAGAACAGAAACTAAGTTAATGAATATTTACAAAAATCTGACTGCTGTGTCCTTAGATTGCATGATACTCATAACAACAGAAAAAGCTTCTCGTCCTGACTATATACTCTTTATGTCACTTGCATGTGCTATTCAGCTGTACAACTGTGTAAATATTGGGCAAGCCTTGCATAGGTTTTTCTAATGTGTAAAATAGACCTGGGAAAAAAACCCAAAGGAAGACATTTACACAGTGTTCCAGTAATTTTATCATGCTTGCAATATTTTCCTTCCAATGCCTGAATCAATGGTTTGGTGTAACAGAGATATACATGTTCAAAGATCTGTTTCTCCTTTCAAGTTGTTAAATATGTCCTAAAAATATACCAATGAAATTGTTAAAAGCATGATCAACTTTTACTGCCAATAAGATCTCTTAATTTTATCAGTCCTCACATTGGGTCCAGATTCCCATTATTATCAAAGAAATAGGCTGAATTAATGAATGATGAAATAACACACTCTGGTTTAGATCTTTGCCATTACAGCAAAAAAACCCCAACATCAGTCCAAAGAAGAGCCTGAAGCAAAACTGAGACAGCATACTGAAGGTTTGTGTAAATGAAAGAATAAGTACCCTTATTTTATGTTCATGTTCTAGACTGGTAGGACACAAGCCATCTGTAGGCTGGAAACTGCATACCTGTGACTAAATAGATGAGCCACAAGATAAAATTTGTTTACATAGTGTCCAGACTGGACCTGCCTCACATTCAGTCAAGCTGGAGTGCTCAGAGCAGTCTGTTTCTGTAAGCATATGCTTCCCTGTATGCTTTGGTGGCTGGTATCCACTAGTTAAAAATAATCTTACTATTTTTAAAGTATTTTTTTTTGTTTTAAAAGAAAATGGATTATAAATAGATTCATTTCCTAAATAAAAATATTTTACAAACACTATACAATTATTTATTAAAGTCATAGTTTTAGAAACTAGCTTGACTTCTTAGGGTTTTCTTTAATATTCTTGCTTTTTTTTCCCCCCTTCATTTCTTTTGTCCTTTCTTTCTCTTCCTTCCTTTCAAATGTTCCTCCTTCCCTCTTTACTGCCTATTTTCTATTCTTCCTACCTCTCTCTGTTTTTTAATTCTTTATTTTTTCCCAAAAGATATTTTATTCATACAAGATATCTCATTTTTTATCCATTTCTCTTCCATGCACTGTAATCAGCTGGCTGGGACCAGGTTGTCTGCTGGGTCAGAGAAGCCATAACTGCCTTCTATGGGCCAGCATACTCAGCTTTGCTGTTGACATACTGGATAGAGTCAGTGATACCCTGTGAAGTGCATCCCTTGAGGAAGTGCAACCCCCACATTCATGTTTGGTTTTGTAAGGCCCCAATTCTTTCCTCAGGGGTTTTTCCATGTCTTTTTCTTGAGCCATCTGAATGCCACTGACTGAAGCCAGGCTGCACTGCACTCTCTGATTTGGTGACCTTACCTTCCTCTGTGAGCAACCAGCTCACAAATTCTTCTAATGAGATTTTCTATCACCCCCCTTCTTATATGCTGTTCTGAAAACATGCTTCCCATAGCAACAACCACATCAGTAGTGCTGGATATCATCTCACACAGTGCTGCTGGCTATGAGATCTCCCAGAGTGTTTTTCCCACAGCTGAAACCACTAACAAATGTTTCTCATGCCATTTGTAGCTGGCCTTTCCCCACAGATTGCCCCTCTGACATCCAGTGCCGCTGTGCCACACCTAGTTGTTTGAAACAAACTGTATGACTGAGATCACAAGTTCCAGTATTTGACTCATCAGTTACAGCAGGAGTATGGCAAGGGATGCTGCCCATGGATCAGCAACATAAGTCTCATCTCTCAGAGGAATGTGTCTGTAAATGAGCTTTTCTCTTCCAAGAATTGTGGTGATGGCCCTTAGGCTCTCTCAGTCACCGTAGCATCACTTCTGCTTGATCTCCCATGCACTGGCTGTTTTGCTCAAAGTGACACAAACCCCATGGATGATGTGCAATAAGATTAGTGATCTTGAACTTTCTGGCTGCTGTTGAAATTTCTGCCTAATACCAAAAACTAGAGAGACTTACTAACAAAAGTGGTTGCACTTATCTGTGAATCCCACTGACAACTAATCAACCATTTCATTTCTATGAATGATTAAAAAATTCTGCATGTTCAATACAGTTTTTGTTCTGTATTTGGAAGTAGGTTAAGCTACCTGTATCCTATTAGGATGTCACTTGTAACTCCAAAAGAAGTTAAGAAAATTCAGGGAATAAATTAAATTCAGTTGATATAACCAATCTAATCCCAACTCCTTAAAGAGTTTACTTGGGAGGCTTTTTCCTATTAACAGCACAGAAGTTTCAGATGCAATGGAAGAGGGATAATATAGTACCAACAGTTTTCAAAAGACTATCTGTGCGCATAATGCAATATATGTATAGCAACCTGACACAATTCCTAGGAAAAGTAACAATGGAAAACAAAAATGGAGAATCATTTCTGATAGAATTTGTTCAGTCCATTTCAGTTATCAGATAATAACTGTGGTAATAATAGTGGTATGATTGCAGCATGAATGTATCTTTCTAAGTGGAAAATAAAAGATATAAAGAGTTTCTTTAATCTATCAGAAAAAAAAAATAAAAAATCCTTCCTGGAATGTACATCCAGAGAAATCCAATCAGCAATTAGGATCACATTCTTACCAGCAAGAGCACTTAGTGGGATAAGCTGCTTACAGAAATGAAAGATTTGTCATCTCTTGATGTTTTCTAGAGAAAGCTGGAAGCATTTATAGAAAAACAGGGTTGGGACCTATGGCAGGTGTTGGCCATGCAAAATGAGTGAGATTGCATGGGGCAGGGAGACAGAGCCAGTGACAGCAGCCCTGTTGCACCACACTGCTGGGCATGGGCAAGACAACTCTCCACTCTTTGGAAAGAGGAAAATCACCGTGTCCTAAAATCTGATCTGTTGTCTTTCAGCTTAGATGCTTTAGTCCAGGAGTTAGCTGATGTGTAAATGCTTTGAGATGTCTGACAAGTGCTATTTTGGTGATCTGCAGTCTACTTCAGATAAACTATTTCCCTTTTCTTAGGGGCTATGCACCCAAAGGCAGGGCTTGGATGTCCTGGTAGTCCTGACACTCACAACTGCTCACATGCCAGATTCATATACCCTGCCTGGTTTTGTCTGGGCAATCCTTTCAGCATATCAGTGTGACAGGACTCAATACATTGAGTATTCCGGGCTTGTTTTTCATCTTTCTCTTGATCATGGTCCATTTTCTGTGATTGTCCAGGGGTTTCATTTAATGCAGTGAATCTAAAACATGGGCAATGACTACAATCCCTTGCTCTTCTCTCCAGCACATTATACCTGCTGGGTTTGACCTTTGGAGCAGGTTTTAAAATCTGCTAGTGTGCTGGGAATGGCTTCCGTAAGTCCCCTTCCTATCCATCCATTACTTGTATACAAGCTGGTCCCTCTCAGTTCAGTATTCCTACAAAGCCAGTGCTTGTGTGCAATGACTACAGCACAATGTTTTCACTGTTGTTTCAGCCTGTCAGGAAACAGTTTCTAAGTTGCCTTTTAGCTCTGCCTCCCCAAAAGGTGATGATTTGGGTCGTTTGCTTGTTTTAGTTCTGCTTTTGTCATCCCACTTTCAACAGCCAGCCATGTGGATAGAAGGGAGAAAAACTAACGCACACCATCTGCAGATCCTGAGTGTCTAATGGCATTTTTAGTCCAGAGCCCAAGGCTTCGTCCTATGCCAAATAAGCCCTGGTGATTTCTTCTGCTCACTTAGGTGCTTCCCAAAACAACCATGCACAATGCTAAATGCTTGCCACGCTCTGCACCAGGTGTCTGGCAATCCAGGAGCTATGTTGCCTCAGTCAGCCCACATCCACAGGGGATTTGCGCACTTGTTTTGTGGAGCGAAGTGAGGACAAAAGTAAGTAGAGGATCCTGAGCAGCTTAGCTCTGAGGAGGGGAGCTGAAGGAAAGAGTTTGTGCTGCAAAACCCTGAGCTCTTCAAAGCAGTAAGGATCATGCCATTTTTTCTCTGGATGCAATTAGAACTTTCTCATTTGTGCAAACTGCAGTAGAGACAATTGTATTTGTTTTAAGGATTGGAAATGCTGAGGATTGTGTGGCTGTAACCTATACTGCTTGCTGCCATCACCTGGAGACACACCTTTAAGTACAGCCAGGAGCAACCCCAAGGGCCCTAGAGACCACCAAGCACTCGGTTTCTTGGACACTACTGGCATGTCATTTTAAATGTACTGGATGTCACTCAAGGGCTTTGCAGGGAGGTTCAGTAATGGAGGTGGTGGGTCTGCAACATGGGGCAGGGCCGGAGGGCCCTCAGCCAGCTCAGGAATGGCCAGAAATAAAAAACCAGATCAACAGTTTCCATATTGATATTAACTCTCAGGGATATACTATGTGATAGTTGGGATTTTCATGCTGGAATATGGGACTTTGGCAGGAGGATTTCTCTGCTGGAGACCAAGGCAGAAACTCAGTTGACATTTTACAGTAGGATCAGGAAATGCCTTTGCAATGGAGAACTTCACCACCAGAGCTTTTTCATGTCTGCCTTATTACTTCTTTCATTTAAAAAAGTCTGTAACAATTTAAATTTCAGTATCAGATCTTTCATATCATAAATCAGTGGTCATGCTTATTCCTATCTTTTCTTAAACAACACATGGCTGAAGACGAGGCATTTCAACAGAAGGATTCAGCACTGATGAAGTAGCATGTTGCCACTTCCAATGACTTTCAGTCATGTTCTCTGCAGACTGGGACACATGAGAATACACAGATGTGGCAGTTTAACATAGTTTTCCCTTACTAGCAAGCTCAACTGTCCTCTGTTCCTAAGTTTTAGTACACCTTTTGAAGTGTATGTAGTGAGTCCCAATCTTCTCATCTGAATTTAAGGTCACTATGAGAATTACGTGTCTCAGTAATTCATTAGAAAGAGTAAATCAGTAAATCTGTAAACCAGCCTGAAGACCTTGATGCTGTCAAACAACGGCAGCCCAATAATTTGCTGCAGTTACCATACAGTGATGTAGTGCAGCTGTCTGCTGTCTTCTGATGCATCTGCTGTTATCAGCCTGGTGCAACTACCAGTAACCACGGGCCCCATAATGGTGTTGCTGTAAACATGTGTCCATCTTGCAGTGGAGACTGGCTGTGTCTGGCAGAAGCAGCAGCAGCTGCAGGACTTGTGGGCAACATTCTGTAGGTACCAGCTCATCCCCACCTGCAGCACTTGGTGGTAAGGTACCAAATGGGGCATGCTGTGCATACCAAAACATATGTTTGTGTCTTTAGCTCTCTTAAGGTGGTTTGGTAGAATAAATTGCTATCTTTCCCCACTGTTTTCATTCTTCTAACATCATTCTTCTAACACCATTTCATTCTTCTTCAGCCTGTCTGGTCCTGAGGGGCCCTTCCTGGCAGAACTGGGGTGACTGCAGGCACTACCTCTGTCCCTAGGGAAAAGCAGGTCCCTGGGGACACCCGGTAGAGGACTCTGAGGCCACACTACCCCCAGAGACCTCTGTCCCTTGCCACTTACACCAGAGAGAGTGTGGGGAGGGAAAGAGGCACGTATCTGAAATGTCTAGACTTTGGAGGGTCATCCGCTTCAAGGGGCCAAGTTGGTTCCTCAGTAGCTACATGGACTTTGGGACCATGTTCAGCTCCTGCCTTACAACTGGTCACTGCTCCAGTAACTCACCTTAAGACTCTTAAATGCGAGTATGAACAATTTAAAAGACATGGTATGAATTTGTTCGGATTTACTGTAAAAAAAAGTGAAAGAAGTTTTTATTTTTCTCCTCTGCTAGTGAGCATCTAAATAACACATTCTCCTAGACCTATAGATGTCTAAGATGTTTCAAAAGCTCAAAACCCAAATAAAACAAAACATACCAAAACAAATATCATAAAAAGAGTTGAAGTGAATGAGATTTTAAGTTTGAAAACTGGAAACAGAAAGTCTTATTCTCTGAAGACCACAGAATTGGAGCAAACCACAAAACACAAGGCAGAGTCATCCTACCATGAGCATGGGGAGCTGGGGAGCCTGGTGCAGCCCCAGTTGCCAGAAGCACTCTGTTTCCAAAGGTGCTCCTCACCTAGCTGGAAGATTCTTTTTCCCAGGGGTTAGCAAATGTCCTGGCAGAAGGCACCAAGTGGAAGAATGGACATACCTGGATGGGAGTGCTGTGGCTTTATGCAATGAAAGCAAGCTTAGGCTATGTTTTAAGGTAATGTATCATAGTGATCTCATGTAACACCCGCTGATTGGAAAAAGGCAGGTCAGGGTTTTACCGTAGTTGCTCTCTCACCTGACTCCAATGAGATCACGTGGCAATTGCAGATTCCTCTCTGAGATCTTAGAGGTCCCAATGTCCTAGCTAATGACACCCACAGCGTGTGAGGGTGCCGTGCTTCCCAGCATACACTGGACAGCAGCCTTAGGGGGCACGCTGCAGTTCAGGAATGCCTTCAGCTAGGTGAGGAAAGCCTCCCACTTCTTAGCCCTGTAACAGATCCTGCAAGGGAGGTAGAGAGGAGAAGCGATTTACTAAGGGTTCAGAGTAGAGGAACTTGCAGGGCCAGATAAAATTGCTTAAAAGATTGCTTTCAATAAAATATTAGATTAAAATGTTGCTTTAAAAACAACCAGGTAAGATTAGTATCCAATATCATCAAAATGCCAAAGAAACTATAAGAAGGTTTGGTTAAATAGCAAATAGCAACAGGAAATGTACCTCTCTGTGCACAGCAGGGAGGAAAAGGAACCCATCAATAGGGGACTAATGAAAGTACCAAACAATTAAATTGCCTCCGGCATTGCAAATGAGAGCTGTAGACAAGTATACATATAAATTCGATTTATAAGGTCAGAAGAGGACTCATGCAGCCTGCAAAGAAGTGGCATCAGATCATGCTTAAGAAATTAAGAATATTTTAACTGAACAAAGACACCCATCTGGAAAAACTTACAGAGATGTTTTTTTCTTGGTATTTTCAGCATTTCTCCAAGGGAAAAGAGATCATTCCAAGAAAAAAAAGGTGTGAACAGCTTTTCTTCAATGGAAGATTTCTGCTTCAGATTTTAATTTCAAAATAATAACTGATGTCAAACAAATGTTATGGGATTTTTAGGACTTGGTAATTTCTGGTTTTTCATGTTTTGTTCTGTTTCACAGATGCTGCTAGGACTGAAAGTGCAGCATAGTTGTGTTTAACTATTCCCAAAGTATTTTCAGAGCAAACAGAAGCAGGAAACCCCAGTAATCACAAGGAAACCTTTGTTCTAAGACAGGCACAAGGTTTAGGTGCTTTGTTAGTTGCTTATCTAAACACCTGCTGTTATCTCCAATGGATTTGCCAGGATAACTTATCAGTGGCAGTTGTGGTAACTGGAGGCATGAGATTGTTGCATTTGTTTTGAATTTATTTTAAATATTAAGATGACACAATCTGTGAACGAAAGTTCAAGAATTTGTACTCCTGCAAATGAGCGTTATGCTGTGGACTGTATCTAAATATACAAGAAAATTTTTGTCTGGATACAACTGTTCCTCTGTCATTGTGGAAAATATAACCATAATTAGGTACATTTCAGGTAGGCTTGTTCTGATGTAGAATAAACTCACATCAATAAAACTATATAGGCATGCACCAAAGATCTTCTCTAGTGCTGAATTTTGCATTTGAAAATGAAGACTTGAATTGGATTCTTGCATCTGTTACTCTTCCCACATCCCTCAAAAGGCTGATGGGACCTTGAGTCTTTCAAGTCTGCTTTCCATAGTGCTAAAATAGCAGGCAGCATTCCCAGTATACTTAGCAGGTTTGGGATCTAGCCATGGTTCAACTCTGGTTCTGTTTTATCACTAGCAGAAGGGAGAGTGCTATAACAGACTCCTTGCAAGGATTACACATTTGTCATGGCTTGAGGTGGCTGGGTTTTTGGTAGCAAGGGGGGCTACATAGGGTGGCTTCAGTTAGAAGCTGCTGGAAGTTTCCCCCCCAATGAAGCCAATGACACCGGCTGCAGGAGGGACTTCCTGCTTCTGGCCAAGGGAGAGCCAATAATCATGGCTCTGTGATAACATATTTAAGAACAAGTTGTTGCGCAGAAGAATTTTTGAGCCAAGGGAGAGCTGACCGAAGCTCCCGGGCAGCCCTGCTGCCTCCCCTGCTCTGGGGGGGGTGGTGGGGCGGCGGCAGCCTGACCCGGGCCTCTCAGCACCCAGCCTGGAGCAGGTACCGGTGGCCCCTGTGAAGGGGCGGCTGGGGCCGGGGCGTTCGGCCCCGCGGAGAGTGGCCCCACAGCCCCCAGGCCCACCCCACAAGCAGCCCATGCTGGAGCCCGTCCTGCCCGAGGAGCCAAACAGCATCGAGAGCACCAAAGCCCCCAAGGTGAGCTGCGAGAGGTGGGGGGGTGCCCTGCAGGCTAGGCCAGGGTGGCAGAGTGGCCCCTGCCGGCAGGCACTGCCATCCCTTTCCCCCCAGCCGAGTCGAGCCAAGCTGGGGCTGGAGCGGCCTGCCGCAGGGCAGCCGAGCCCATGCTGGAGCAGACGGATGCACGGAAGAAGGCCGTTACCCCCTGTGGAAGGCCCAGGATGGAGTGGAGTCCTTCAAGAGACTTGTGGCCCATGGAGAGGAAAATCCACACCGGAGTAGGTTATTCCCGGGTAGGACTCATGGCCCTGTGGGGGATCCACATTGTTACAGCTCACCCTATGAAGGACTGACTGCATCCTATGAAGGATGGAGAAGTGACCCTCAGGACAGTAGATATGGAAGAACTACTGCCTGAGGAGTGGACCCATGTTGGAGAGGTCCATCAAGGACTGTTACCTGTGGGAGGGACCCCACGGAGCAGGGGAAGGACTCAGAGCTGTGTCCCCCCTGTAACCCGTGGTGAGGACCATGGTGGAACAGGCTGTGCCCTTGTAGCCCATGGAAGAGTGACTTATGGGACAGCAGATTTAGAAGACCTGTTGCCCGAGGGGGTGGACTTGTCTCCCTGCCCTGCTGCAGGGGGAGGAGAGAGAACATGGAAGGAAGGAGGGGTGGGTGGAAAGTGTGTTTAAGACTGTTTTATTTCTCACTCTTTAGATCTTATCCTGTTAGTAATAAATTTTAGTATTAATCCCACGTTGAGTTTGTTTTGCCTGTGTGACCTCTCCCAGCTCAGAGCAACTTTAGTGGGTGCCTAGAATTCGGCCAAGGTCAACCCACGACAACATTATAGAAATGGAATCTCTGAAGAGAAAATCGGTCTAGTATTTGATGCTTGATATTTAGTCTACCTTACATACTATCATTATTCTAACTGAGTTTTAGAGATCACTGTGACTAAGATATGAAGGTTACTGAGGAATGAAAAAATTTCCTGCTTGAAAACTGGAACATAAATCCAGATGGTGCAAAATGGCTTTAACACGACAGAAAATTGAAAGCAGCTTTCTTTTGGAAGGCCAGAAATAAATTTTCTTGCATGAAATATCATTAACTTTAGCATGCAGGATTTTTCTTTTTGTTAAATTCTCTCTCTCAGATCCTTATTTCCTACCCCTCAAATTGCCTAAATCTAAATACAGTAAAGAGAAAATGAGTCTAGACTCAA
Source organism: Lepidothrix coronata (assembly GCF_001604755.1). Taxonomy (NCBI): domain Eukaryota; kingdom Metazoa; phylum Chordata; class Aves; order Passeriformes; family Pipridae; genus Lepidothrix; species Lepidothrix coronata. The sequence goes on along the minus strand of NW_016690185.1, from coordinate 11,609,698 downwards.
GCTACCATAAATGCTTGGAAGATGTCCCATTGCCTCCTTCCTACAATGAAGAGCTGTCTGAGTTTGTGCTCTAATTTCACCTGCATGAGCTTTGGCAGAAGGATGAAAGGAGAGGCCCATGCAATTTGACCTCCACTAGTACCTCTATTCTGTCCCCTGAGGTGAACCCATTCTTGGGAACTTTCATTAGCCAAGCTATTATCTGAAAGAGAAGAAAGACTGTTTCTTTTTGCTTGTGAGGACATGCATGGTCCAAAGTTCTTCTGGTAACTGTTGAATTGAGAAGTAGACAGTTGCACATGAGCTCGGCTACTTGAACTTCTCATACAGCGAAATTAAGTAAGCCTTGCCAGATTTGTTACACTTGTATTGATAAAGGATCTAACACAGTTTTCACAGCATATTTTGACACAAGGACCTCTAAAACCTTTCAATGGAAAGGTACAGTCTATTAAGGCCGCTGGATGAAGGTGCTTGTTCTTAGTACTTTCTGTCGAGACATTATAAGTAACATAACAAATCCAGAAGTCTTGGAGTTGAAAGCAACTGATGCAAATGAAAGGTGTTGCTTATCTGATGAGGTGCTAAATCTGCACTGCTTTTCCTCTGAAATGGAGCAATGCAGCAAAATAGACGTGGTGAAGTCTGGCTACCAGATCATGAGCAAATCTACTTGACTCAGTCCTAGGGTGGTTTGAAATGACCAAACTGTACCCCATTGCTTAAAATTACCTCAGATCCTAAGGACTGGAAAGTGGTAAATGTGACATCAATATTTAATAAGACCCCCTGGGGAAATTTGGAGAACTACAAGGAGACAAATCTGCCTTATATACTGAGCAGATTAACAGGAAAACATTGAAAAATGCAAATATGTTATACATAGAATGAATCAAAATGGCTTTTAGAGTAAAAGCTGATGGAGTTATTTGAAGATATCAACAAACATACAACTAAGGATGAGCTAATTGCTAAATCATTTTAACAATGTCTCTCCTCAAAGTGCATTAAGGAAACTAAACAATTATGATTATAAAATTAGTAGACTAATAGGAAATGGAATAACTGTAGAACTCCATAAATGTTTGTAAGTGATCATGCAAATAATGTGAAGAATTAGGAGACACTTTTTGCTGATAACACTGAATTATTCAAAGTAGTCAAAGCTAAATCTACCAAAACTCATGAAAAGATTTTGTGAGAATATCAATAAATAATGCAATGGTTGAAGAAATTCAATGCTGATAAATACAAATGAATGCAAAACCTGCGCTAATTACACCTAATTCACAATAATGGTCTCTAAATGAGCTATTGCTACCCTGGAAAAAGATCTTGTAATCCTTGTGAGTATTTCTCTGAAAATTTCAACTTAGTTCAGGGCAGTGATCAAAAAACCTAAACTGAATGTTAGGAATTATTAGGAAAGAAATAGGGAATATAAAAGGAAACATCATCATGCCAGACTGTATATGCCTCTGGAATGACAACAGTGTTTTCAGTTCTAGTCACATCAGCCCAGGAGGTCTGTCCTAGAGCTAGAGAGGTGTAACAATGGGCAGCAAGGATAAAAATACAGAAACACATAACAGTTCCCATCTGAGAAGAAAATATGCTCCCAAATAAAATAAACTCAGGTGCAAGGGATGAAGGAGGATAATTCTCTGTGCCAGTGGTGGGAAAGAAACATGAAAATCCCCTTGGGCTTTAGAGGAGGGATATGCCCATCTTATCACGTCCAACAGGCTCCCCTGAATTTACCAACCTTATATTTTTATTTGTAACCTGATCACAGATAGGTAACAATGCTTTTCCTGTACATGATCAAATGCATAGTAGAACAACTTTTCAAAGTCCAAGGAGTAAGCGTAACAAAGCTCACAGCTTTTACACACTAATTGAAATAAACACAAAATTTCATATTTTAAAAGACAAAAATACTTTTACAGTTGGGGCTTTCCTAAAGTGGATATGGTTTCCATATCAATCCACAGTGGATTTCCTGTCTAATTACTCATCCATTCATCCCCCTAAGCCATGTAAAGATTTTCCACTAACAAGAGCTTTCTGCAATAGGTTCCACAGGTCGATTAGCTGCTGCATGACAAACCCCTTCCTTCTTCTGTTTGTTTTGGGACTGCCAACTTCCTGTGATGCCCCTTACTGCAACACAATATATTGAAAGGATCCAGGCTGTCAAAGCACCAAATAATAATATGCACCCGGCCTGTTGACATGTCTTTGAGAAGAGCCGTAATTTAATAGAAGGTAAATAAGAAAGGAACATAACAGAAAAGCAATATGAATTATACTTTCTCTCCAGTTAGCAGCTTTGGTGCACTAAGAAGAAACAGACTCTCTGTTAGCTGTGGCAATGCTAATTCATCCACAAACCCAGTGGAAAAGCAAAAGTATAATTTCAATTGTAATTATTATTCAGGCAACAATTCATCCTGACCTAATAGCACCCTAAAAATATTTTCTTTCAAAATAAGTCTTTATTTTCTGCAGTCACAGATCTATCATACATTAGCTATTTTATCTAATGTACTGCATTTAACTCTCTGGTCTAGTTGAAATACATTTACCCTGGGAGGGTGTAAATTACCCAGATTGCCTGCCTGTGAGAAGGTGATCTTGCTAAAGGTACTATGTCTGTGTCAAGCAGAACCTCATGGCTGTTCCTCAGCTGGAGGCCATGGCCTCTGGGCCTCCCAGGTGGCAAGGATTTGTAGAGTTCTGTCTTGAAAAACAGAGCTGTCCATCAGCTTCTTGTTGGGAACATCTTCCCGGCCTTCCTTCTTTCTGATTCAGTATGGCAACAAAAGGACAGCTGTCAGTCTATGTACCAAAGTGCTCTGGACAAGGCTTGCTCCAGGATGCTAAGAACTATGGTGTACTATGTACTTTGCTATTCCCTGTGCACATAGATTTGTAGCCCATAGTAGAAGGGCATATTAGCAACCCAAGCCACTCTGCATTTTGCAGCCCAGCTCTACTTTTGTGGGAGCTGGGACTATAGCAAATAACACTCAAATAATTATTGAGAAATAGGACTCAGTTTGTCTTTAGATTATTAATTCACTTATGACTTCAACTGTCTTTTATTGTTGTCTTATGTCTCTTCTCTGGTCTTTGGAAATAATTTTCATTTTTGCTAATCAGGCTAGTAATCAAAGCCTCCAGTTCCAGATGCAAGTTCCCACTCACAAAGTCCCTGAAGGGTTGATTGCTGGAAACTGGGAGGATGTGCCAGGGAAAGACACGCTCAGCTGAAGCAGCCATTCATTGCTCTTATAAGCAGGAACATGGATCTTTGTGCTAAGTCAGTTCTTACATTCCCATGAGTAAAGCAGACAGGAGAATTTTTTTATTTAAAATAATACGTTAATGCATGTAAACTACAGCTTGATATGTAGCTGATATCTTTTAAGATAGGGGACAGATTTCCTATTCTCAATTGGCTCTGAAAGGCTATCAAGTCATAGAATCAGAATATTCTGTGCTGGAAGGGATCCACAAGGGAAACTAAAAAAATGTTGAGTTCCAACTCAGAATATTGTGTGATTCTGAGTTTCTTTAATACTTTGTTTGTCATAAAAACTCGGCTGATTATTCTTGCATAATTTTATGCATAATGATTTCTCATCCCATAAAAAGCAACAATGTGACTTGTGGAATGAATCTGTAAGTATGCTTGCAGGCTTATTTTGCTATTATTTAACTGTGTTTATCCCAGAGGCTCAGAACAAGAGTTTTAAAGGTATTCACCGCTGGCCTAAGTATACTTTCATGTCTGTTAATGCAAATGTGCCATCCTGCTTATGTTTTTCCTGTAGACTGTTGGACAAACTTACCTCAGTTGGGTAGCAAGGACATTTGCAGTTTTTAAACACACTCTAAAGTAGTCTGATTAAAATCAGGGCTACTTTAAACATCATGCCAGCAGCCCACTCTATAAATGTTTACTGGTTCAGTTTTGGGATTCTAATTCTCCCTCTGTCCTTCCAGTCCAGAAGTCTGGGTGACAAAAGAAACTCCTGATGATTACTTTGGTTTGAAATCAGTTTTTCTAACTTTGGTGTCTCCTAGACTAGGTTTGCATAGCTTCTGGGTGTGCTGCCACCCTGAGCCTCTTTTTCTCTCCAATACAGCACCATACTGTCTTCACACGAGTGAGCAAAACCCTTCTTGTCATGTAACTTATGTGACGTGGACTTCTGAAGCTGTAGTAGAAAGCGGAGGGAATACAAGTGCTGTGTGCATAACCTGGTGTGTCTGCTTGTACCATTAATAAAATGTCTGAATAGCAGCTAAACTCATTGACAAGCTTTCCTCTCTCTCATTTCTTTCAAAAGCTTCTTAATTTATTTGTGTGATTTCCAGGCTAAGTGTTGGTAGGATATGAAGTTTCTTTGATATCGGGGGAGTGTAACTCAGATGCTGCAATGTGTTCACACCAGACTGTGCTAGGTCCCTGTTAGGCTTGTGTTTATTTTTAAACTGGTCTTTACAAACCTACAAATCTAAATAATGCAGTTAGTGAAGGATGAATTACACACAACAGCCAAACTGAGCATTCCCATGTGGCACAGCCTTTGCCAGAGGAGCACTGGATGACTCCCACGATGACTCCCAGCCAAACTAGAGAAAGGAGAAGACTGTGCAATGCAGGGATTTTATCTGTGCGTTCAGTGTCCATTGCCCTAGGAATCCATTTGATTTTTGGCCATTTGCTTCCTGTGCTTCTGTGACTAACCCTCTGGGGCCAGCTGGGGCTAAAGCAAACTTCTGTTTGGATTTCTCTGGAGTGAGAAAAGGAGACAGGGTAAGAAAATGCCAAATACTTTGGCACAGCCAAGTGCTATGAGATTTCTTTCAAGAATAATGATTAACAAATGTTAGCTAACTCTTTGCTGAAACCTCCTTAATCTAATTCTTGCAAGGACCAGTTTGAGTCTGGAATACTAATAGTAACATTAATCCACCCCTGCACAGGCTAATGTACTATTTGAATGGAAATGTCTGCTGGTGTGAGGAATAGCTCACATGACAGATGTGGATGTGGCTAGACTGCTGAGCACATTGTGGCTCATGCAGCCTGGGACCAAGGTCTTGCACTGACATGCCACCCCGCGCAGCTCTGATTGAGGCTGACATGAAAGATGTGAGACATTGTGGCAGGAGGTCAGCAATGTGGGAAACACTGGGTCAACACGGTTGGTGCACCAGCAGGAGCAGAGAGGGTGGCAGGCAGCAGCTCAGCACCATGGAAGTTTCAGTCCAGGTGGCTGCAGAGAGCCATTCCTCTCCTCCTGTTCGATACCTGCCTGGCTAGCAGAGAGACTTCGGGGCGGGGAACATGTTAAAACTTAGCTTAGTAGTTTGTCAAATCCCATTTTTTAATGTGTTATGTGATAAATGATCACTTTATGCTTTTGAGTTGTGCATGTCCAGTTTGCAAGTCTCTTTATGCCTGGTTAAAGATGCCCAAACAAACGGACCTCAAAGGGAGGCCACACCACATTTTGAGCTAGGACCTACTCATGTTCACCTTTCCAGTCCAGGTTTTCCTGTGCTGGCAATGTCGGTTGCTCCCCCAGCTTGGTGGAGCACATTGCTCTTCCAAGACATCAGTCTCCCCATATATGGTCTTCTAGTCTCTCTTCATGATCGTGGTGACTTCACTGACTACAGAGAAGATCCGTCTTCCCTTTGATCCCATCGCCTCCAGCCTCAGTTACACCATCACACTCCCTGGTGTAAATTATGGATATATGTAAATTATTCATTCACATTGATGATCCAGAAATGCTACAGTAGTAAAAAAACCAGACTCTTAGTAAGTAAGTAAGCAGTTACAAGAGATGAAAAGTGGTCTTCCAATAGTCTGAAGTTACAGGATAGCAACAAGATAAAATGAGACAAATTGATCTGTGGCTATCTTTTGTGTAACCCACTAAATCCAGTGATGTCCCAGAACTTATTTTGTCTGTGTTATTTTCAAAGTAATAAACCCTTATATACTGAAAATACAAGAAGTGTCTAGTATACAACTAATAAAGTTAATTTCTAGTCTATCAAAAAATGCATTAGTTTATTACCTTTTTCTTAATCTTAAGGTACAAATTAAGTGCATTCTCTGTATTTCAGTGCCTTTGCTGTATCTCTAGAAAAAGTATTACTACGTTGACATGGAAAATTATAGAATAGATATGAAGGAAAAATGTCAGGTAACTGGCAATGTTAGCTCAATGAGCAATGAATCTATTTCTGTATGTCTGCTACATCTTCCACAAAATGCAGTTTTAGTTATGTTTCCTTGATTAACATATTTTTTATGCTGTAAGTGTAATGTCAGGCTTGTCCTGCACTTGAAGTTTTGCTGGGATGGATGAAGTTAAGAATATCTAGATTTACTAAAAAATTAATCTAGTTTCCCTTTTTGCACCTTCATTTTTGAAATGCCTTCCTTACCTTTGCAGTATTATTCATTTAGGATGGTGCTTCAGCTATTTTCTGCATATTCCCTTTGTTAGCAATTATTCTATGAACAACAGTATCCATCTCAGTGCAGTGATACATCTCATTTTAGAGTATAACGGTAAAGCAGCTTTTAATTTATCCAGTTATCATATTTACTTGATGGTTCTGCCTGGTTTTGCCATGGACCTTTTTTAGTAATTAACCTAAATAAGTTTGCTGAGGTTTGTATTTCAATTTCCTGTACTTAACAAGAACAAAGCTTGATGCTGCAGCCATAGCCTTCATCCAATTGCAACTATTCAGTCATCCACTTGTTTTTGGAAGAAAGAGATTTGTTGCCCACTCTGCTCTGCTGGCTGGCAGCATGCATATCTCAGAATTTAAGGTCATTTACAATTAATTTCTGTAGCTCTCTGTGCAGATTTAAGGATTTGACTATTAATTCCACTTTGATTTTTAGACACAGAAGTTCAGAGGACCTACACAATGGTAAAATGTGTTAGTAAATGGAGCTTCAAAGACACGCCTTGTTTCTTTGCTTCTTCCCGCTCTGCTAGAGATCATCTCCCTGAGCTCTGACTTGACTTTTCCTTGACTTAGCCTCTGTCTTGCAGTATTTCTTGCAGCCCTCCACTTCAGCACTCTGCTAGAGCGGTATTTCACAGCCACATGCTCGTTCAGCCTTCCCCCTTGGATGTATCTGGTTGGAAAATGTGACTGGGAAATGGGACATTTGCCTGTACAGTACAGAGGACTGACAAACACAGGTGTGCATTGTTTGACTGACCAGATGCAGAGAACGCTATAATTTTGCTTCATTTCATCCTTTATTCTTCTAAACATTTGCACTTATTACATTTTTTTTCTTTTACACTTTTACACTTCGAATTTTATCAGTAGTTGTTGGTATTTCTTCTTGGCTTTGTTATTCTGTAATGTTTTGGTTTTCTAAATTATGACTGAAGTTAAATCATATCGGCATGTTTTCTTCTCTTCTACTGTTTCAATGCCTGAAGTTCTCTGTATGGCTAAGAAAAGAAAAAAATAAAAGTAAAAAGGATGTAATGCAATGCTTTCCCTGAGTTTTAATTCAAATTATAATTTTGCTAAAAAAAAACCACACAGCAGAATCTCTAGAGTCAATCATGACCTCAAACCATCTCTGCCTTTCTTATCTGAAAGAAAAACAATTTTCATTTCAAAAAGGCTTCTACTGAAATCCTCATGTGTCTTTTTTTAATCATCTCCTTTTAACTACCTTAATTCTGTATTTTTGATTGCTTTAATCCTTAATCACCAAGAGCAAAAAGGGGTTTTATTTTCCAGCAATGAGGAGAGTCTGTTCAAGCAACAGTTCCACATCCCAGTCTCTGCTAATGCATTTCTCGTCCAAGAGTCACTAAAGAAAGCACATAAACAGCAGTGGGTGCAGAGACCAGAAACCAGCAGCCCAACTCCAGCTTCCTGCTGCAGAATTATTTGCTTATCAATGCCAGAGTGCCCTTTTTGCTATGCCAGGAATGGCAGGCATATCACTTTTTGTTTTCCTATGTACTGTTCCAATTATTGCTCCACTATGTTTTATTTCTCAGCCCAGCCGTCTCTTGGGACTGATTTTCATTCAGTACAAATGTTCTCATTATAAAGACTTAACATGAGGAGAATATAAATGAGAAGATGAGTGCACGCTAAGAACTTGCTTATACAGAAACTGTATCGATCAAAGGAACAGCAGAGTAAAACACATGTCAGCATTAACATGCTCCTATTTTCAGGGTTCGAACAGTTTCCTTTCCCATAAGAATAGTGTGATTCCTTGTCTCTGAAACCAGGCCAGGAAAGACTTTGTTTAACTGAAATAACAAGTGCAAAGTGTTTCTGTAGAAGATTATGGTACAGCACTAAAGAGCTCTTTGAAAGCAAGTGCATCTTCAACAGTTTCAGAGATTACCCCTTGTCACCATGTGAAAACTTACAAAAGAATCAAAATTCCAAAAGGTTTTCACAAATCAAATTACTATGTGATCATGTCTTGGAACAATTTTCATAAAGCTAAAACACCACTTACTTTATCCAAGTGATCACTGATGACGCAGCTGACCCACTCACCATGTCGGTTCTGGGAGGGTACATCCCTCGGCAACTGTTTTTGGCCAGTGGTTTTGGGCTGTCTTCAGGATCAGACAGTACTCACTGCCAGATGAAGACTTCAGCAAACGGTCATGCAGGCCCTCCTCTAACTTCTGGCACTTTGAGTGAGACCAGAGGTGTCTCTGCAAAGATATCAGTATCTTTGGGATTTCAGCGACAACTTCCCTCCTCTTCCAAAGGGATGGAAACAGCTGAAAGCCACAGTACCAGTTCAGTCCTTCATTTTTTCAGGCCAAGACAATATACCACTAACAGCTGAACAGAAGCAGGGGACACTTACAGATAAAAAACTGTTTTGAAAAAGATTGTGCAAAACCAAGTACCGAGCTAAAAGCAGAGTGAAGCAACCCTCAAGTGTCTGGCTACCAGACTCCACCTGAGGCAATCAGATTCCCTTCTGGCTTCCACGGGGCTTCAGCTGGCTCTGCAAGTAGTACTTCATCTGCAGTGAAAAAGTTCCAGTTTACAATTCATTTCACAGGCATATTCTGAGACATAACTGAATTTAAGAAGCAAATGTATGTTTTTACTAAATTTCAATTTATAAGCTCTACTGAGTGCAGTGGCTCTGCTCTTCTATTTTTCCTGCTTCCTGACTACATAAATATGTAGGAAATCTCTCAAGATGTCAGGAACAATTTCTCAGTGGGTCATGGGCAATCCAAAGACTTCCAGGTATACTAGTCCTGGAAGCTGAGCTACTACTTTTAAATCTGTCAAAGAGAGCTCTACAATAAGCAGTGTAGGAATATTCTTGAAGATGAGCAAGTGAGAAGGTAGAACTGAAAACAAAACATGGATAAACTTGCACCATCTGTTTGAAATGCCAACATTTTCCCAGAATAACCTGTGCATCACTACCTTAAGACATTCCCCAAAAGAAGTGCTTATTGAAGCAATAGAATTGTCTGAAAATGATTTATGAGTGTGAGGAAGGCAACATATTTGTTCTGGTGGGTGCAGCTCAAGAGCTTCACATCTGCTTATATTAGGTTCAGCTTCTATGTATCTGCATCCTTCAGTGCTCATCTCATAGCTCCATACAACAGCTTTATCCTTCAATTTGGCAGCCAGGCCTCATTGACAGTGAAAAAAAAATAAAAACTGAGAAAGCAAGAGGAAGGGTTGTCATAAGAGAATGAATCCAGATGCAAGTGGTTTTTTACCCCATTGTTTTGAATTCTGAGTAAATTAATAGTTGTGTCTTGTCAAAAGCAGAAATAAAGGCTATGCTTGGCATTTTAAAAGAACGTGAATGGTTCAGAAACAAAAACCCTGTTGACTGTCCTGGCTCAAAACATCTGAAAATTAAAGATGGGTTTTGGTTGCTTAAACATAGTTATACAGTGTCTTTTTAGAGGCTCTGGGGTGTCCTTTATCCCACAGTTCCTGATCCAGCAGAACACATCTCTCCTTTAGGCTTTGTGTCAGAGTCACTACAGCACATCTCAAACGATGCCTATGTTTAGGCCATTAACTCTCCTAAAATTTTTTTGGAGCCGCTATTCCTAATGCTATCCATAAGAACTGAATGAGCAGGGTCTCTAATAATGAGGCCACCTATCAAAGTGCCTGGACGTAAATTCAGTGATTAATTTCTATAGTTTCACTTGAAACGTGACAACAATGACTCTTATAAGCTGAATGATATAAAAAGGCCCTTAATCATGGTAATGACTTGCATAGAGGAAACGGAGATGACAACTTTCAGACAGAGGCTGATAGATTCAGGTAGAATACAATAAACTCCTTTCCTGTTTTCACAAAGTGTCTGGTTTTGTGTTCTTAAGCACAAGCTGGATTTAAATTGCTTGATAGCATATGAAAAGCTACCTCTCACTGATCTCCAGGGATGATTTCAGATTCAGATTTTTTTTTTTAATCATTCTAGAGTGTTTTGAGACTACTCCTTAAACACAAATTTGATGTTGAAGAGTGGACCTCTGGGAAGTTGTACTCAGTATTTACTTCTAAACCCATGCTTCCCAAAATACAAACTAATTGCTAGAGTTTAAAAGTTTGGCCTTGAAAACAATAATGACTTGGGTCTAGCTTCTGCATGATTCTAGCACCCAAACTCTGGATCAGTAGGTTGGCACAACATCTGCAGTTCGATGATGTGATTCATAGGAGCACAGTTTCTCTCAACCTCGTTACTTGCAAGTACTTAATTTTATTTAAGTCTATTTGGAGACAGGTGAAAATGTACACACGGTGCAAAGGAAAAATATTTTATTGTGAACATGGCATGTATGAAATGCGCGTCAGAATATACTGCTATATATCAAATGAGATTAAAAAAAAAATCTCTGACATGAGATAAATGAACAGTGCTTGAGACCAATGAAGAACATGCACACAGTTGTTCTAACAGCACAATTCTGATACCAATCACAATATATTATATAGCTTTTATGACAATGTTTAGAAAAAATGCAAATATTGGACCGACTCCTGCATTATTGTACATCATCCAAATCTTCGATGAAGCTTGCAGGTGTGTGGAGGGAACAACGAGAGCAAACTGACATCCCATCTCAGGCAGCAGAAGGCAGAGATGGAGGATACATCAAAAACAAAAGACAAAAATACTATTCTACAAAAGTAAAAAGGCAAATATTATCCCAAGGAATATTATTATTTGCACAAGAAATCTTAATTGCAGCATCCTGACTCCGTTAAAGCCAATGAGAGTATGCCATTGAGATCAGTGGAGCCTGAATTTCATACTGAAATTTAAAACATTCTTGCATTAGTGTAAACATCAGCAGAAAAAGTCAGCATCTGTACAAGTATTCAAGTGCTGTTTAAAAAAAACAATAAAAAATAGACAATGCTAACCCAAAATGCCAGTACAAATCCAAAAGGCAGATAATTAAAAGAGGGGTTTTTTTTCAAATGTACATTTTTGAAGTATTTAAAAACATCCGTTTCTTAGTATTTGTATATCATTGTTAGGGAACAAATATATGAGAAAAAAATGAGTTATTTACAGTGATAAAGGAAGGGCACAGTGTTTGCTCAGATTTATTTGAAACCAGTATTTTTCCACTTTGGAGTCATGACATATACCTGCACACTCAAACATGTTTCAGAGCAGTGCTGAGAAATGGCTATACTTCATTGTTATGAAAGATAATCCTTCTGTGCAAGTATTTCAGTATGATTCCTCATGAGCCATTTACATCCATCCATATTTTGAGTTAAAAAAAACAATAAACCAACCTTTAAAATTTCTTGTAGAAATATTTTTTTTCTTTGAAAACCCTGATAAGATTTTACAGTCATGCATTTGGAGATTCAGAGTCAACACAACTTTCCCATTTACTGTTAGAGTAGTGCCTGTCTTCAAACAGTTCTTCGCTAATTTTTGTGCGGATCTCAGGACTGGATAACAGCGCTTTTATCTGATTCAGTCTGGATAACAGGGCCTGCGTTTCTCTGCGTAAAGCTTCTTTTGCTAAGTCTGCTTCATGGCTCTTTCCTAGAGGAAAGGAACAATATAATACATTTTAAAACAACTAATTCATTTAGAATCATTAATGTATGGAAAGAGATCGAATCTGGTTTGGACAGTATTAAGTGCTCAGTTTTTGACCACATTGAATTTTTATAAAAAGATACTTCATCAAAAAATATAATTTACATCAACAAATGCTACCAAAAAGTAAAGAACAGTACAGTGTCACATTTAGGAGAAATTCCTGTCATATTACATACTGTGTAATAGTATCTGCAATGAATATCTGTAGTGGTAATTTTTAGCTTGGGATTGACTGCTGTTGACTAGGAAACAGCACGTGCTCTCACATAGAGCAAGCAGCCCTGCGGCAGTGCCAAACCCTCAGGCGGAGGGCATCGCTTCCACTTATGACAAGGCCTTTTCCACAGCCATTCATGACAATCCAAAAGACAAACGGAAAAGGTTCAGTTTCTCTTCAAAAGCAAGGAAGGGATTCTTGGTATCAAGGGGAAGTGAAGACTGGAGCTGCCTGCTTCACCGTTCTTGTCCTTTTTCCATTGTCCATCCCTCCCAGCATTCAACAGATTTTCAGCAGTGCAAGCACTTATTAAACCAGTAGACAGTGTCCTTCAATTCAGAACAAACTTTTGATAAGAGACTCACAAAGTAGAGTTCCTGTCACCCAGCACCACTTAGCAAATTTCAGCAGGGAGCTGGAACGTGTTTTTGTAGTTATTCTTGGTGGGATATTTGCTCCCGGGCATTTTGCACAGTGCTCACTTGCTGTTATCCTTGTCGCTCTCATTCTTACTGCCACTTGCTGCGTCTTCAGTTTTCATGGGGCTTCCATCAGTCTCTCTGGTTTTGTTTTGCGTTTCTTCTAAATATTGCTGCACAGCCTTCAGCACCGCGTTCTCCACCAGCCTTTTGCTGAGGCTCACCAACTCTGCATCATCTGGCTCTGCTGCATGTTTTTCACCTATGCGTCACAACAGACAAGAGAAGGAATTCATTGCCATGGAAAGAGAGTAGCTGTGATTGTATCAGGAGCCTCTGTCTGAGCTGGATTTTAAGTTATTAGCTGCCTCTTCCTGATTGTAAAAAGTAATTTCCCCTCCCTCAAGCTCAGAAACAAAAGTGTTCCATAAAGATGTATACAGTATATCAGATCAAAAAGATTTCACTGCTTATCTGTACTGTAACACTCCATTTAAAGCCAACAGCTTAACACTATGAACATTCACTCAGAAAAGTGTGCAAATTTAATTTCTTTTGGCCAACGATTGTCTGTGACATATGGGTAAAGATAAAGAACATGGCACAGAATAGATTTACACTTTAGTAGCATTTAGGTGCCTCCGTTTTGTGATTTTGCTTAACAAATCCAACATCTATCTATTTACTCACTGCTTGTAATTCAGGAGTTTCTCATGGGAAAAACTACTAAAATAATCTAAGCACAGGTTAGAAATACTTTGCAAACAAAGCATAAAACTTAGAAAAACCATATATTCCCTCCCTGCCTCTCTTCTGTCTTCTAACTTAAAGCTCTGATATCTGACGATTACAAGTTCCAGCAGTCTATTCTTAGATATCTGCTGACAAAAGCAAGAAGCTGGCATTTCCCTGCTTTGCTAAGACTTTGTATGAATAAATATTTACAACAAAACAACTACATACATAGTGAGGATTTGCATACATCGTGACATCTGGTTTGAAATGGTACTTTTCCATGAAACATTTTCCCAATAAACTATACAGCCTTCTACAGAATCCTCCTTTCATGAAGAATGCATTCCATGAAAAATAAATTTTATTGCCCAGTTTCCACTGGCCATGCCATTTGCCACTTCACAGTCTCCTGCACTAGGTAAATAACTGTTTTCCTCCATTTATATTTAAGGTCATACTTTTAATGTCCTCTTCTGGAGTTCACATTCTGCAACCAGTAATAAGTGGCTGCTTAGTCCTACTCATCTGGTGAAAGAGATGTTATTGCATACTCTCAACACAAAGCTTTGTACTGTTCAATTACCTAAATTTGCCCTTTTTCATTTATGGAAATTTATTCAAGTTTGCCTGCACATATAGATTATAGTTATAAAATACTTTTATTAGTCTTTCTAATGGATTGCAAAATCTGGGAGTGATTTCACTGATAAAACATAATTCATACGGGGATTCAATGAGGGAGAAGTAAACAAAACTCTTCATATTCAGAGGCAGCACCTTTATTAGCTGAGCTTTATAACATGAGCATCCCACTCTGGAACAGCAAGACATACCAAACTCTTCCAGTTCTGGGACTCCACAGCACTGTTACCGTGGGGAAGGAAGAACTGCACTCTCCAGCTGAAGAATTAAGACTTTACCTTGGTAAAGCATTTCATTACATTTCAGAAAAAGTTTGGAAAAATTGCTCTAAAAATATTGGAAGGGTATCTATGTGGATAGTTTTGGCTAAAACCAAATTGAAAAATATATGAGAAAACATTAAAAACAGATTTAGAATTTCCAAGAAGAAACATTTTAGGTTAATATGCAAGTCCAACAGAGGCAGAGATACTATTCCCAAAACTAAACAGCTACATGCTCCATGTTCTCTGACTCACTGCTTACCATGTCACTACCTCTAAATCCTGTGTTTAAGTCTATCCTTTAACTTACAAAAACAAGGGACTTAATTCAGACTCTTATCTCTCAGAACATCCAAGATATATATGAGCAGCATCTCCTCTCAGCTCTTCTGAACTGATCCCACAAGCCCCTTTGAATGCAGCCCTTTGATTCCTAATTTCCTTTGCTTTTAGCAAAGATGCTCAAAAAATGTGTTGGAAGTCCCAGTCTATTTATTCACTAGAAAAAAAAAAATATTGTGGTTTTCAGCTGCAGAGTTTCTCATTTTTCAGAATTGCTCATGGGTCACAGAAATCGTTACTCACACAGCACTAATGATCAGTCCACGCAACTCAGAACAAAATCAATGGGAAATATGGTACTCAGCCACTCTTACATTTGACCCTCTAGTATTTAATATGCAGAATATGACTAATCAGTCACAGAGGCTCCAGATACCACAAAACAGTAGTGACTGTATTTACTCAGAATGCAATTTTACTTGTAGTACATCATGTATTATTCTTACAGTCTTAAAAAGGACAGAGCTCTTCTCTCATAAATACTTTCTGCAAAACAGTTCTCATTTACATATATCTACTGTTGTATTTATAATTTCAAAACAAACAGCACACTTGTAAGTAATTTCTCAAGCTTCGAAAAAGATTACTTAAAATGAGCCTTTTAAAAGTAGAGTTTATATAGCTACAGAAGAATGATTTTGCATTTTTTTGTTTGTTTACTTTTAATATTTTGAGATATTCATGGCTCATCAACAGTCGAAGCTCAAGTCTGTAGCACCTCCTAAGTGAGCTCTGCACTCCCACTGGAAAGGCATACACAACATCTGACTGACATACAAATGCATGCACATCCCTGCATGAAGATTGTCCTTGGATTTATCCATCTGGCCACCTTGGTGGACTGCCACATGGGGCTATATGATTCCCTGATGTTCTGTTTATATTCTCATAATCCTTAAATAGCAGTTATGGGAGTGTCTGCAATGCTGTGGTTCACTGGCAAAGTAGCTGTATACTGTTGTACCATTCCTACTCATGACTGTTGATAAAAACAAACAGGTCATGTAATAAAAGTGAGTATTGATCATCTATATTTAACACACATATATGTCCTTTTATATCTCTCCCTCCATGATGCATCTGCTGTTCGCCTGCTTCTTAGATGAATACAATTCCTTTGCAGCTGGCAAATGCTTCTTTGTGTGGACTGTCTTACATTATTTGATTTATCAGAATATCAGTGAAAATCATTGTAGGTATGAATGTTTAAGATTTAAAAAAAAGGTTTCAAAATTCAGACTTGCTCTGTTTGTAAACTCTGTTCTGAAAAGGGAACAGGTATACCACAGGATTGTATTTGCATCAATGCTGTGATACTTAATTCTGTACCTATGAATAAAAAACTTCCCCTGTCTTCTCATTCATGTGGTTCAGAATAAAAATGAAAAAACCCTTTCATTTTATCCCAGAATTCTCTTCTGTAATTTTCAAAATATAGAAACAAATTCATACCCTGTAAGTGTACCTCAGTGCATCCATGCTTAGCAGTGTTTTTTATTACTTTAACTGAAGCATACCCCTTGTCCTGAAATGAGCACCATTTTTTTACAACTGCACAGAATTATTCAAAAGGTGCTTTCTGATCCTACAGCCAGATGCTAGCAGTTATGGACATGAACCAGATGCCTGCATTGAAATCCAAGTTTGGATTCAAATTCACTGCTATATCTCTCTACTGGACTAGGTTTACTTTCCAAGTGTACACCCCCTTCCACTTTACAAGACCGTGATCTGAATTTTGAAACACTGATTTGGAACAAATCAGGTATCGTGGTCCTGGCACAGCATTTTCATGGCCCTGACACAGCTTAGAGTGTATGTAGATCTCAAATTCGGAGAGAGGCAGAACTGTTACTAGAATTCCTCTACTGTTTATGTGACTAGTCCAGTTTTTTTGTGACAGATTTAATTGAAAGAAGCTACAGTGAATCCCATTCATAGAAAAAGACAGTTTTACAACCTTTTACCAGCTACACTCCAAGACAATGTTCTGCAATCCTTTCCTCATGGCCTCAACAGCCTGGGTTTTGTTTTTCCTTCCAACAAACTTTCTTGACAACAAAATAATGACAACATGGTGAAAATTATAAAGGAGACCCTTGATATTTTGAATAGGTGACCAAGACTAGTAGGGAAATCCATACTCTGGCAGCAGAGGTTCTGGTCTGCACCTTGGGGAAGGCTATGGAAACAGACATGGCTCCATCTACCTTTTAGTTTATTGGTTTTCTAACCCAGTTTTTACAAACTCTAGAAACAAAAAACACCACATGGGACTCAGGCAATTTTCCAAAAACTAAACATTAAGAAATTCTTTCTGAATGCTGGAAAACTTCATCTTTCTACATACGCAGTACCTCATAACAACACCAAGGTGAGCCAAGTTGCTGTTGCATATAGACAAAGCTTTCACCGCAAGATTCCCTTTCTATAGTGACTCCTCAGTGGCTGCAACTCATAATAATACCTCACTATAATTGACTATTAACCCCCCTGTACAGAAGCAAAACTGTGTGTGCAGTACAACAGGACTGGAAGGAAGGCAAGAACTATGCTAACTACTGATGTAGTAAGAAACCTTCAGCAGAAGACTTGCAATTATTTCTGCACATGGTAGGGTTGGAGAAAACAAAGGAAGGATAATGAAACAAATGTCAGACAGATTTCAACATGTAAATTCATACACTTCGCAATCTCAATGGTTATGCCTTTATCACGGTTCACTATTTCTGTGTTAGAACGAAAGTCTGAGACTGAAGACATCATTTATACTCATAGTGCCCAGGCAGATGCAGACTACTGCAAGGCTTCTGTGCCCAGCTGCAGCCTGTGGAAACATCTAGGTTTTTTGACACTGATTCAAAATTAAATTAAACCTCATTGACTTCTGTGGGAACTGGATGAAGTTCCCATGCCTGCATACTGAACTGCAATGTCAGACCAATGTGTTGAACACTTTCTTCACTGAGGACTTTCAGAAAAATTTGGTAGGCCATATATATTAACAGAACTACAGCATTAGAAAAATACCATCCACCTTCATCCTGCAAAGACAGAGAGTCCACTATCCATAATAAATTGAATAACAAGCTATAATCAGGCACTAGACCATTCACTTCCCATCCTTGCAACAGGCTGCAGATGAGCCAGCATGGCTGGCCATGATTCAAGATCATGGTTTTAAAGTAATGAACACAAACATGAGCATGTGCCCATATCTAATCAACACAATAAGTACAGACAGGAAAGTCACAACTCTGAACACTTCCTTGTTAATTAAGGACTTGCATGAAATATGTCTAAACTGGCCACTTAAGGAATTGACACAAATAAGGAACAGAGAGGAAGTGTGAAACTATAATCTCATTATGACATGATGGTTATGATATATCTGTTGCTGGATGCTACTACCTGATGTGGGAAATTTAACAAACTTCTTTAGGTTTGCCTATATTGAAAATACAGGATTGTCTAACAAGGCAATTCAGGCAACACCAATCTGTCCTTCACGCTGAACACATGGGATTCTAGTTTGCTGGAAAGAGTTTTTATTTAATTCGGCCCACCATGCAATAAACATGATAAAATTAGGAATTTCTAGTAAAGAGGAAATTAAGGGTGTTGCAGTTATTCAGGGACAACGATGCTCTTGCCAGATTCAGTGATGACAGTAGGGAATACCTGCAGCTCCCTTCAAGCTGGAGACTTGGCAAACGTGGCGAAAGTTTGTTTTGTTTCGCACAAAACCCTCTGAAGATCAGTGATCTAAAATTTCTGACCAACTCTAATGGCAGAAATGGGATGTGATCTACTAAACCTATTCTTCCTTCTGCAAGCACTGGGGGATGTGATGCCACAGGCATGAGCCTTCAGAATGAACAAAATAAAAAAGGTAATGTAAGACTCTAGTCCTGGCATACAGGGAGTTCTGTTAAATATCTTGGTTTTACTTTCCTATTAAAAGGCACTTGCTGACAGAGAAATGTCCTGATTCCTTTAATGTAGTGTAATGCTTAAACTTAATGAATTTATAAGAAGGCTAGTGTAACAGGCAGCAAAGATAACATAATGGCTGAAGGAAAGAAGGCGGCTTAAGAAGTTGTGAGTTTCACTCGATTTTCTCACCAATATTCAGGTAGAAAAAACAGCCCAAGTTACAAAAGCAGTTTTACATAACCACAGTAACATCCACTGTGCAAAGTGACAATGGGAGAACCAAAAGATCGAGGCAGATCTTGATAGGAAACATCAAGGCAACATTATTCATCCCTCTTCCCCATTCACAGTGCTGCCTGGTGCTACTAGCTCAAGGGAACAGGGAATAGGGCCGCTTGGGTCAGCGGTGTTATCAAGGAGAGCAGAAAAGCTCCTCCTCCCTCCAGGAGGCAAGCCTTCTACTGTTTTCAGAGCCTGAGAGAGAGACTAGGTTTCTCAGTTTCCCAGGGAAAAGCTGTATTCCGGAACAGGACAGACTCGGCAGTCCCTCACCTTCAATAGTCCTGCAGAAATAATACTGAGAATGTAACACACTAGGGGAGACTGTGCAAGTTGCTTCCCCATCAGCCTTGGTCACTACTGACCACAGACAGAGCCCGATGGTCTTGAAGGAAAAAAATCACCCTGCTAGGTCACCAAGCTGAGGGAGGTGTAGGCCCAAAAAATGCAGCGGCTAACCAAAATATGATATACAAAGATTTTAATTGTCATAGTCCAAATCTTTTGCCAAAACCTCAAAGTTCCTGCTTATGGACCAGTCAGCAATGAAAATCAAACGTTTACTCGTAAGCATGACAAGGGAAGTCTTTTAATAAACATTCACCTCCTGTTACCGTTTCCTATCCCGTCTCTGTGATCTTCAGTTTTAAATCTTTAGGATTCATTTGTTACTATACAGCTATTTTGGCTGAGACTTCTTCACGCTCCTGTCAATTACACTAAAAAAAGCAACCTTTTTTGGACTAAGACAGATTGTTAAAAACAAGTGTTAATAAGTGAATCTTAACAAGCTGATCCTGCATTGTTGCTCCTTCCGAGCTCAGAAGACAACTCCATGCAAACTCATGCTATCAGACAGTCTCTCACATAGTACATGTCTTTCCTTGGGGAAAGCAATTTTGAATGTATTTGTAAATTACGGAAAGAAAAGTCAACTTTTAATCAACATGCGTTTTCATTTAATTATTTCAGTTACACTAGCATGAGTGAAAGACAGCTGCATACTCCTTGATCTGCAAAAGGAAAATGAAATCTTGTCAAAAAAAAGATTAAGTATAACTGCACTTCAAGAGGATGTCCAACAGTGTCCATAAAATACTGTAATAATTTTAATTTAATAATTTTAAATACTGTATATTTTTAACAGAAAAATGTCACTTTCAAGGTGCTTTTAACATCTCTCTAACCATACTTAATTAGATCCTGAACCTAATGGAAGAAGGTCAGAGTCACCTCTTTTGGTATGAACATCTCACATAGGTTTGAACTTGCAGCATAATTGCATCTCAGGGCTGCCAAAATAGATGGGTCTAATCCTTTTCCCCCAGAATCTTCCTATTGAAGAAATTGAACCCACTTCATAAGCTTCTTGGGTAAACCATGAAATTATGTATTTTTGAACATGTGAGTAATATTGTTGCTGTCTTTCATTGCATGGATCAAATCTACAGATTCGGACTGAATTTATTAACAGCTTTGGGAAGATTAATATAACACCCTTAAGTCAATTTGAATGGCATTTTAAAAAAACCCCATTAAGTACTTACAGCATTTCCTATCTGAATCCCCTTTATCCATTATATATTTTGCCTTAAGTAATGTATTTAGCTTTGTTCTTTCTTCCCTCTCTTTTGTTTGTCACATAATCTTCACTTTAAAGGTGGGGTTTTTTTAAAAAGTGGGAATGTGATATAAGTTTTCACTTTGATTTTGTGAGATGTAGCTGTATAAATGTCCTACCACACATATATTTGTAAATATGAAATTTATTTTTGATACTTGGAAAGATTAGAAGTTTAGACCTTTGTTTAAATGCTCTGGCTCTGAACCCATAAAATTACTGCTCCTGCTCTTCTTCAGGACGAACTCTTCCTCAACTTTCATCTCTCTCTAAAGGCCCACTGCTTACAAGAACAGTGAATCACAGAATCATAGAATGGTTTGGTTTGGAAGGGACCTTAAAGACCATGTAGTTCCAACTCCCCTGCCATGGGCAGGGAGAATCTTACACTATAGTGTAACAAAATCTGTGGATGAAAAAACCCTGAAACATTACCATGCCATAAAACTAAATTTAATGCAATTGATCCTTCACATGAAATAAGCAGACTTTATAATCTACTGCAAGAAAAAACTGAAATAATATGAGGGGACAATACTAATTTTTCCCCCCCTGTGTTTTTTATGTATAGTGCAAATATCCTCATTTGCTCAACAAGCACCTAGTTAGTAATCAAAATTAACGTTATGCTTGAGTCTCCTTCACCAGCAGAAATCAAGAATACTTTTTTAAACCAGAGGGCTTTACTTTCACATCCTTCCTATGCTAAATATCAAATAGTTATAAAAGCATTTTCTTTGTTGAAACAACATAAAGCTCCTTAAAATTAACCATTTCTCTACCTATTAGCAACACTTCTTTAGTGAAAGTAAATCCCTACAGCTCTTACACTGCATTCTATCAAAAGAGTAACTCCCCCTCCCTCTCTTTCCCTGAATTTCTACTTCCTCAAACTCAGTGAGTCAGACAGTTCTAGCAACACTTCAATGAAATCAATCCAGAAAAATATGTCTGCTGTGCCAAAAACTGAACTAATCACAACTTTTACCAACTTACACATAATGGATTGCTCATTACCATGCCTTAAAATTGATGGTTCTCTTCTTTTTACACTCCTTTTCCCATTCGTAAAATTTTATCTCTACCGATATAGTAGAGACAATTCCAATCCTTTCTCTTCAGCATCCCAATAACTCTAAATCTGTCCTATTAACATGAGTGGAAAACTGCTTATTTATGTCAACTAGTCTTCTGGGCCTTTGTTTCTATCAGGCTAAACAGTTCTAATTTGGAGTTTCATATTTGTTTCTTCATGCTCTTATTTTAAATCAGTATTTTTCTCAGTCTTTCTCCAACGCAAGAGTAAAAGAATAAAGGATGGATATTCATACCATAACCAGTTTTTCCATTTCTTTTCACCACATTCAGCACAAACTGTGTAATCAAAAGCAAGTATTTTAATTTGCTTTGTCTTTATGTTTTCCATACAGAAAAGTTCTCCCACTTCTATGTCTGGCTAGAGAGGCCAAGAAAAGTTCATTAAAGATGAGGAGAAGGAAAGAAATGGGCAATGGTTGCCCTCAAGAGCCAATTATATAATTCATAATTTTGAGATTTCCTGAGACAGGTAAGCACATACCTTTGCACGGCACCATGCAATGTGGTTTGAACTCCAAGAATGCAGGTATAGCTATACATTGAGGGTCACATCCTGTTATCATGTGGGTGTCAGAAGCAGGAATCTACAGCAGTTGAGAATTAGCCTGTCCTTATAGCCTGGGTGCAGCACCATGTTGATCCAGATATTCTGCTGCTGATGTAGAAGCTTATACTGGGACAGATCTTACCAAAAACATATCATGTTTTATCTAAAGTCTAATCCTGTAATCTTTTCTTATTTTATGCCTTCTATAGAGACCACGGCTAAAAAAAAGGACTAAGGGAATGATAAGGATCTCTTAAAGCAAAATGATGATTTAAAGTGGCCAACATAAAGTAACATTTATTTCATTACATCAGATGATCAACAGTGCTTCACAACACAAAAACACTACACCAAAATTCATTTTAACAGAGAAAGGTAATCTCAGACTTTAGAAGGGGGTTCAATCACTAGAACTCACATAGTCATAGGTTATATTTTATAGAACTACAAGAATAAAGTCTTCATTTTATGCTGGAAAAATGTCTTACATTGTATTAATGAGGCATATGTGAAAAGTAAAAGGTGAGCTGAGAGAAGAGAGGAAGAAAGGAAAACCTTTTTGATTGCATTAGGTCATACTGGATGGTAATGGATTTTTAAGACAGCAAAAAATGTTCATTTTTGAATGACTGTCCTCAGCCACAGCAAGTGCTGTAGAAAACATGGCTGATACTTAATATGTTTTTGCTCAATCCTTGTGCTTTGTACTAAAGTGAAAAATTGAATAAAGTGTAACTTAAAAAATTATTGCTAGGATGTGAAACAGAATAACACAATAATGGACCATGGCATAAGACAATTCTCTTAGCAAAAGGATACAAGCTCTCTAGTGAGTGAATGCCTGAGGATTTAAACTCGCATAAAATTTAGCAAATGCCCAGATCAAGTTCACCTGAGACTGGCAGATATTCAAAGGGATTAAGCCACCAGCAGAAATGATAAAGTTAATGGTGGATTTTGAGATCTGGGCACTGGGATCCAGAGGAAATACCTAATAAGGAGTGAATTTTCTCCACACCAATTTAGGACAGCAATACCCAAGGTTCATGAGAGTAACAGGCAGGTTCAACAGCCTGAGAGAAGTTCAGCTGGGTATGTCAATATCAGAATTATGAGCCTAAAAGCACTGACTATTGTACAAGTTTGGCAGTGCCAAATTCATCAGTGGTACAGTGTATTTCTAGCTACTCAAGGCTTGAAGACACCCTGTAGCCAAATGTTTATCAATTTAAGGTCTCTAAATTCTAAACAATCTTTGTGGCATCCAGTCAATTTTCCTTGTAAGATAGGATAATTTCCAACCTCTTTCTCTGTAGATTTATAGAATGGTTAAGGTTGGAAGAGACCTTAAAGATCATCTAGTTCCAGCCCTTCTGCCATGGGCAGGGACACCATGCTAACTTCCATAGCATATGGAATATACCCCAAACTCCAAACTCCTCCAAATCCTAATCTCTTCCATCAGTTTTCCACTTTAGGCTTATGGAAACAGAATCTCTCAAATTTTAGGAATGGCAAAATGACTTGGTAGGAAATGTTATTAAACTTTCATTAATCAGCTGCTGAACAAGGTGCCAGTAGCCTTACTACGATACTTTTCAAGTTATCTTATTTTCCACTTCGTCTATAATAATTTCACAAATAATAACAGACCAGTGTCATCTAAAGGACAATCCTTCACTGGACCAAGGACCTGTTGTTTGTCTTGCTTTCTCTGTTTGTCTGCCTTAATCTGAAAATCTTGGTCACAACATTGCAAAATGTAGACTCTGCAGCCCAGCATCTGCCACTTGACAGGAAGCTTTCCCTGAAATATATACAAAATGTTCTCTCTTGTTCTTATTTTACATGATGCAATAGAAGTAGTCCCATGCTATCCTAACAGTTGCTTAATCATGTTAACCAGTTCCTCCTCCTGCCTTCTGGCTTTGTATCTTTTTTTTCAAAACTAGATAGGTCCTAATCTCAGAACTCCCCAAGACGTAGCTCCACAGCTCCCCAGAAATTTTCTGGAACTGCAGCCTGGGCTCCTACTTTACATTTGAAGCACATTTGAAGTTTTTTTGGAAACGCAACACTTCCTCGAAGCACCTTCCTCCTCTGCTCCAGGATTTGCCTCTTGAGTTTCCAGGACAAAAGTTACACTGATCTTCCCAGTGCAGGTGTAGCCAGCACTGTATGTGTGCCATTCCTGCTAAATGATTGTAGGTCTGGTTGCACATGATCCTGCTGAAGGGGTAAAAGATACAGATTTTGTTGGGTTTTTTTTTCCTTCCCAGAGGGGAAGTTTTTGCATAGATGAAAGCTGTTTTCACCCCTTTTTCAAAGAGGACTGAATACAGCTTCCTGATTATTCCAGGTCAGTATAGAAATGTCAAAATTGAGAGTATGATTATTAGTTCAGATTTTAGTTTCTAAAGACCTTTAGTGAACCAAAGAACTCATCTTCTCTTTCTTAATTATATGGTATCTTTAATGAAGGCTGTGCAGACCAATTTTATAATTTAAAAAAAAATTTAATATTTTAATGGCTTCTGGAATCAAAATTAAAACATGCCTGCCTGATCCAGGAAGACCACTTTCCATTAGCAAACAAAGCAATCAATTAGCTAGCATTTAGCATCACAAATCAGAAAGTATAAAGGGAAAAAAACACATTTAAAACCTCAGGTAGACAACTACCACGTTTTGTTGTATAACACTTTCCTACTCCCAAGTGTGACTATTCTATTTTTGTAATAGATGTTTTTTCCATATGCTACAATTTCTACAACGAGAGTGGTTCCACTCTAAACTCACAGGGATTAGGTTGCAGTATGACTTGTCATATAGCAATACAATAGGTCAAAGCAAATGAATTTCTAAATTGCAGGAGTAGCTGTTCATACATAGTAACAAAAGGATGGTATTTCATATTTAGCATGTCACACTTCTTATTTGGCTGTAATATGGGTTTGCTCATGTATCATTTTTGAGCAGAGAAGGAAAACTCAGTTTGGGTTCTATGTTGACATTACACAAAACATCTGTCCTCACAGTAACATGAAAAGCACCTCTGAAACCTGGTGTTTCATTCAGAGGTACCAGCCTATGCTTACATAGGTGAGTTCTACAATGCCAGTACTTGCTCTTTGGCTCTAAGGCCAATTAGCACAGAGCAATTCAGGTCCTATCCAGCTCTGCTAGCCTCTGATATGCCACGGCTGCATCCAAACTGCCTGCTGGGAAAGCATTTGGGTTGGTGCTAACTTTTAACCAGTGCCCAGGAGTTTCTGCAGCATTTACATTTTTGCCAGGGCCAGAACTATGCCAGGGTGATGGTATGGGCAAGGCAGTCCCAGTGTCCAGGTGCATCCCCAGACACCCCATCATGCAGTACACTAGAGTCCAAGGCACCTGGAGTGGTCTGCAGAATTGGGCTGTATCTGTAAATAGCAAAGCTGAGAAGTACATTGAGCCAAATCCTGCATTCATGGAACAGTTACTTCTCTGGATTTCTCCTGGCAGAGGTTTTGAATCGTAACTCCAAAGCAGTCCAGCACAAATGAAAACAGAAGTATGAACTAAGAACAGTTTCAGAGAGTAATGCAGCAGTAGCTAGAGTAACACATGTGCCAGAGGACAGGATTTGGCTCCTGACTCCAGTAAGGCTGTGGGAACAACAGAATTTTCATTTCCTCTTCCACTACAATGAGATCTTACTGCTGTAATTATGATTTAACCTGTAGAAGTAAAGAAATGGAAAGGCAAAACTTATAACTCTAAATATTTAGACTTTCCAATGCTTTCTACTTTTCAGGGCAGGCCTTACAACACTTCAGAAAATCACGCTGCTTGCTCCTTCTACTGTTTGGTGAGCAACAAGTGGCACAGTCTGTATAGTGAGTTGAGAGGCACTGTGCAGAGTATACATGAAACTCAGTAAACTGAGAAAGGAGCATGCAATAATGAATGAAAGAAATAGTACTAATGGGTTTTCCATAATACAGAATAAAGTATTTGGATGATGTTCACTGGGAATACAGGGCAGCTTTTAATATTATCTGACAGCAATGACCTGTAATTTACCCTTTGAAAATCAATAAAAACATAATACTGTAGCCTTTGCCTTATTCAACAGTATGCCAGGGTAAGCAAGCAGTGCTCCTCTGAGAACCCAGCCCTCCTTTCGCTGTGGCAACGGTGTTATTAAAATAACCTTTAAATCATCTTAACAGTTTAAAAGACAGAATATCTCATATCTAGGTGTATACGGGCTGGATAACAAGCATATTTTTCACTAATGAGCAATAGTGTTTACCCTGCATACTTAGAGAAGTATAAGAAATCTAACTTTCTCTTCTTAAGTGGAACATCTGCATACAAGACACTCAGGAAGTTACCCTCTTCAGTTCACCCAAGACATGTTTATGTATATTTACTTTCTCTTTTGGCCTTTATTCTCCCTTATAAACCCAAAAAGGATATGGGATGGCAGCAGACACACTGCTTAAGCAACCTAGTATAAATGCAGAAGATTTAAAATGATCTTACTTTCCTCCCAGGCTCACTTGTGCTTGAAGAAATCATGCTGGAAGTCTCTTGCAAGAACCATGGGAGCAGACTACCAGTTTGATTTTTAATGCCCAGGGCTGCACGAACAGCATTTTACCCAGGATCCTTCCCTTGCTATGTATGTACTCAGAAAGAGGATTCCAGATGGAGTTGGCAATTTGTTGGCTTGCCATCTGAACCGATCTTTCTGATATTATTTATAGAAGGTCTGCTTTTAAATGGGCTAGCTGATATTCTCATCCATCTCACTGCAGCCCTTGACTCCAGGGGCTGCCAGCAGACTGTCATAGCCATGACACTTGGCAGGCCAGGTCCTTGGCTGGTATAAATCAGCACTACTCTTCCTTACTGCTGCTAAGGGTTTCACTTGACATTTTCAGTACCGCTTGATTCACGGCCCAGTTAATCTGTTTCACTTTCATGGTTTTCCTTGCGTGTTTAGCAAAAATCCTTAAACACTGTTAGCTTGCTTCTAATTGAATATTCCAACTGAAGCATCCATTCGGACAGCTTCCAAGCACTGCAGTACTAAATGGTATATTATAATTGAAATTATTATTTTTAATTAATATAACCATAATAAAATTCCCAGTTCAGTTAACTGTACATGGGAAATTTTTCAGATTTTCTGACTACCAGAAAAGTATAATTTTTATTATACAGAAACGAATTTGTGGGCAAAAGCAACATGTGTTCTAACTTATGTTATGTTGCAAATTGATAGACAATAATTAACTGTCTATTATTTCCCCTTTACAAAAGACTAAAAGCAATTAACCATTAGAGTATATTTAAAAAGAGTTATTAATTTCTATTCAAGCTTTTGTTTTAACTTTATGCTTTAAATTTACAAAACAAACTAATTGCATTTGAAAGATTTGGACCCATGAGAAATAGTATTCACTATTCTTTGGTCTGTATCACTGTTTGGCTTTTTGACCCAAGAAGCAGCACAATTTGGAATATTAAATGCAACTTTCAGCTGAAATCTGCCACTGTAGCTGGTGGCCCACAGTAATGCTCAGGGCTATCTGAATGCAGTTCAGCAGAACTTGCTCATATTCCAAATGATCGTAAAGCTTCTTTTTCCCTAGACTGCCATACGAATATTTTGGATATATTCTTGGGCCCTTTTACCTCCCTTACAGGGCAAGGAAATGACCTATGGTGGATGGAATTTAAACTGATATCTATATAACCTAAAAAATACAGAGCTCAGTTCTGCATCTACTGAAGCTCCCTGTCTCCCCAAACTTTTGTCAATCAATTTAACTGATGTAGCATCAGTGTGCTCAGTAAGAAGATTAAGAAAATACTACTTTTCCTTTGAAATCTGCTCTTTTTATTCATGTGTTTTTTTGAATGAAATACCTTCCAGAAACACAGAACAAAATGTCTGGCTAGTGTCACAGTTAGAAACTTCTCCATAAAAGCAAGTTTCCAGTGCATTACTTCTCTGCATGGACTGTCTGACCTTATAGTCAAGTGTACTAAAAAGTTACTTGGCTATAAATTTTAAAATAGAGAGCAAAAGCAAGAAAACAAATCATGGAAATAATTAATTGCATCGATGTGCAGTACAATAAATATTTTAGGGAAGGTCCCTCTGCTTGACAGAAGATTTTCTTCCTTTTACAGTGCTATACATGTAATAATAATGGCCAGTCTTCGCGAGCGAAGATTTGGGAAAGGTCATTAACCCTTCGAGCCTGCGCAGTGGATTTTTTAGGTGAGACCCAGCGTGCGCTGAACTGAGCCCACCCTTTAATCCTGAGGTTCATCTGCCCGGGCCAAGCAAGCTTGGACAGTGGCAGTGAGGTCCCCAGGACGTAGGTTTGTTTAGAGTGACCTTCTCTTAGATGGATTGCCTTACAGGGCTGACGAGCTCCATCTGCCCGGGGGGCTGGGAATCGAACCCGGGTCGCAGCGGTGAGAGTCCTGCACCTTAACCACTAGACCACCAGAGGCCCTGCTATACATGTAACAGCAGCAATACTGCATGGTACTCATCATCACTTCTTACTGTGTTTTATTTCCACCCAGAAAAACTGCATAACCATAGTATAACTAATAGTGCATTCTTCACACCCCCAACCAGCAGCCTCTTAGTCTGACAAGCATGCTGACTAATTCCAGCAGTGTTGACCTTTGTATGGACTCAGTGAGATCACAGGCTCAGTTCCCATATCTGCAAAGAAGCCTTAAGCTAAAAACAAAACAATTTTAATGTTGTCTCTCATCTTTGATCAATGGAAAGTCCCATAAAAGAGTTATCCACTGCAGTACTAACATGATTAAATAGTGATTATTTTACCTAAAAATCCACAGATGGCTCATACAATGCCCTTCACAGCAGAAATCAGGTATAAAGTTGCATATGTTTTTTCATTTTCTTTCATGTTGCTTAACACTTCCAGAATGGCATTAACTAATAATCAATTCTTTGTCAATAAACTAATTTCTGGAGTTCTCGGAGAATTATGGTTTTGCAAATCAGAAGAGGACAGGGAAGCATATAAATATGAAGATAACCTTCCTGTGAAACATAAGCATGATAAATGCTAAGGGACCTTGGAAGTTAGCCAACCAACAAGAAGTACAGCACTTTACTCTGTGGAGCAGCAGCCATATGAGGCAATACAACTGGGAAGGGTGGCAGAAGGGAGATACATAGTCCATACACTTCTCAGAAATTTGCCCTTCCAACTATTTTACTGCAGTTTCTGAAAAGCACTGGACTACAATCAGGCAGGTCCTCCTTGTTCTCTCCATCTGAGTCCAGAGTAGGTATAGAGACACCATTTTACTGTCCTGAGACTGCTGCACTTAGCAGGAAGGTTGACCCATCTGACATTTACATGATTTAATGTCTGTTCCACAAGTATCAATGCATCAATCTGCACAGATGCAGAGCTTATCACTTTAGACACAGTAAAAACCCTTCCATTTCAATAAGGGAGCAGTACAGTCTGTTGAGAAAGATGCCATAATCAACCTGTTCTGGTCAATGTCCCCTCTCCCCACAACACTACTCCTTCCCATACACATCGAAAGCTTCAGCTCCTTGCCACCCCACCATCCTCTGCCAGCAGCAGGAAACCAGCATCACCATATGTTTATGTGTTCACAAGGTATCAAGGCCGCTCAGCACTTTTTAGGACTGAGCCTGTGTATTCCTGAAGCAATAGATATTCTTCACTAGATCCAGTCATACAGTGGAAGAACTTATTGTGGCTATGCAACCCTTACCATCAGCTGTACCTGGGTTTTTAAGAATTCCTTAATTCACTTTGATCAAAATTACTCAGGTTATTCAGCTAATGATGGCGAAGCGTTTAACCTCACTGGTGTGTTTTTGCCTTTATTAAAGGAGTGCTCACATAACCTGCTCTGCTATGGATCAGTGTACACAGAGCACATCACCAGTGCATGGTGTACATGGCCAGAGATGGTGGCAGCAATGATTCCATGGGATCTGCAACTTCTTCTGTCAGCACTTTTTGGCCTAGAAGAGGGTGCAGTTTTACGGTGATAGAGCCATTATTGTTTTGCTTATCTAACAAGTGCCAGCATAGTAACTTTGTCTATCAACACTTATCTGTAAGAAGTAAGGTTAACTAGTATTGCTCACGATCACATAATTCTTGCTAGAACTCACTATGAGAGATGGCAGCTTGTAGCACCCTCCTCACACACAAAGTACAGGCAATGTTATCAAGAGTGTGGCCACTTTTCACCCTGGCAGTCTTATTCAAAGATCACACAACTCTCACTTCGGGGGTAAGAAGGACTGAGATTATAGTGAGGGGGAAAGCAAAAGACAAGAGTTATGTATATCCCCCTCTGACAGTCATTTAAACTGATATAAAAGATACTCTCTCCCAATATGTTTGGGACCTAATACAGTTGCAGAGGTACTGATGGTAAAGCAATAGTAGCATGTGAATAGAGGTTAGGGCACGGCCTCAATGTGGAAAATAAATACAATTTCAACAATTTAGGAGGAATCTATGCAAATAGTTCTACAAAATATGATGTGTCACTTGATAGCTCAAAAGGTCCTTATTTTTTCCACCTATGCAAAGTGATGGTTTGGCAATTATGCTGACTGTAAGACAGACATTAAGCTATTTACCCTTGAACACTTAAGCTAACGGACAGTCTAGATACAACAGACAGGGACAAACTGCCCATAAAAACATCCTGGATGGAAGTTTGATGAAAAACTTAACCATCAGCGCAGGCATTTGCTGCACCAGCTCCCAGTGGCATCAGCGGAAGACAGGAAATAACCACTGTATTGCAGTAACAGCAGGCTGTACTCAGCGACCTGGGCAGTTCTCATCTTGCTACACAGTCACAATTCACTGGAGGCTGGTTCTCTCCTGACACACTTTTTTTGAAAGGTGATCATTAAGTTCATTAAAGTTCCAATACCATCCATATGGAGCCAATTTTAGCAACCTCATCTCCATTTCAAAGTTTCTCATCAGGGTCTTATGAACTTCAATACTTTTTTTTCTTTCTCATCTTCTCTTGGTGGGATCAAGAAGTATTGGTAACCTGTCCCATCTTGAAACTAGTCACCTATACCGATTAGCTAGTGCTGGTCTTCCACTTGCTACAGCTGAAATGAAATCTCCTCCTTACTTCTCCTGGGTTATTCTTCAAGTCCTTTAATACAAATGGGTTTGATTAAGGCCTTGCCTGAAGTTTCTCAGTGTAGTGTTGTTATGCATCACTGTGGTCAACAGTATTCCAAATACGGCCTTCCGCCGCAGATGTGTCTTCATTTCATACATAAGTGCATATTACATAAAAATTAGACTTTTAAGAGAATTTACAATTTTCAGCATTTTAGAACAGTTACAAATTAACCTGGACATTTTTTGATTACAAACCACAGAACTCCCTGTCTTTGCTCATCTTTCTTTTCAGGAAAAGAAGCTGTTCTGCCATATCTCTAAATAAAT
The DNA here is from genome assembly GCF_001604755.1 of Lepidothrix coronata. NCBI lineage: Eukaryota > Metazoa > Chordata > Aves > Passeriformes > Pipridae > Lepidothrix > Lepidothrix coronata. The sequence goes on along the minus strand of NW_016690185.1, from coordinate 11,577,891 downwards.
AATATAACAAACACTTCTGCTTTTTCCCATCATCAGTAACACAACCTAATAGCATGGCAATCACATTTGACTTGATCCATCTCCAGAATTTCTACTTGCAATATATTTTACACAAATCATCCTAACAGGAAGGTGGAAGGGAGCCTAACTTTTGCAATGTAATAGATTATAACAGAAGACAGTCTGCTGCATACTCGTGAAGCAGTAAAACGTAGCCTATTTTAAAAATAATATAATTCTGTGCTTCAGAGTTCCCTTATACCAAAATAAAAACTGGTATAAAACCAAAATTCAGTAAGTTAATTTAATTTCTTTCCACAGGTCATATATGCTGCTAGGATTTAAATTTGGACTTACATACGTTTGTATCAAATACAAAGGGAGGAAAAAAATATTAAATTTCAATTAAACTCAAATGCCACCCAAAATTACTGTAGATGAGACACTGGAGAAAATTCAGCAATATGTGTTCATATCATGTGGGACTATTTTCTAAATGCAGTTATTAATTAAAAAGAATCCAATCAACAAACTCAAATAAGTTGAGATATTTAATTTCAAGGACTGCCTAAGACACATGGAAACATTCAACACAATTTTAAAAACTCCCCAATTTCACAGTAACCAGAATTTTTATCCTCTTTACTTCGAGATTACTACATTACCCATTCTCGAGGCCACAAAGAGGCATCCACTGCTGAAAGCTTTCTTAAATATCATTCCTCAGATTTAAAAGCCTGTTCTATCATCCCCCTCCCTGATACCTTGCAATGAAGGCGAACTTAACCCCTTATTTTCTCTCCTAAATTTTCCTTAAATCTCTGTTTTCTCTTCGTCTTCACTAGTGTGTACAGTTCTTCTAGCTTTCTAGCTGCATTGCTGAGGCATTATTTTTAACAGCCAATGTCAGTCCCAAGAACAGTCATACATGAATAGTCATTCATGATTCACAAACACTAATGACAGTCTTGGCAGTCTTCAGGCCTTGGTTAGGCTTATTGCCTTGGTCATCAAACCTAATGTTGGTTGCAGGAGGAGGAAGATTTGTGTAACTTTCAACTTTGACACTAAATATTTAATATTTATTCACCATTTCATGCCAAATTCAACATTTGACACTATATATTGAACATTTAGTTTTGGGTTGGACTGCTAAATTTTCTTTCTTTCTGTAGAGAATGAAAACAATCTTAGCAATCTAATCACATGCACTCTGAAGTCCTATGAAGGAAAAAGACAAATAACACCTAGTTGTTATTCAAAATATCATTTCAAGGAATGCACCTTTCCTTAAAATTGTTTTTTTCGTCCACATCATGCACCTCTTTGTGTATATCTTATGTGAACATATGTGTAGGAGTGAAGAAACATCATCACACAAGGAGATTGGCAAGACAGGAAAGAATAGACTCACTGGAAAATGAGTGTATATAGGACTCACCAAGCTCAGCTGAGTGTGTTTTCACATTTCAGGAAGAAGGGAAAGCAATAGTGTCTTTATAGTTCCAGAGCAGGTATCACTTTGAGCAAGTAAGAGTTAAAAACTCATAAAACAGAAGTGAGAAGGACATACAACCTCCAGGACATGGAGCAATCAGTATTAGACAACTTGGCAAATGTACAAGGCCTGTTTAACAACAGGGATTGACTTACTATTTGTGGTAGGCAAACCTGTCCTGTCTCTCATGACAGAAAGCCAGACAATGAAACTTTTGTACTACAGCTACGTAAATGCAAAATCTATCATGGTAACTTATACCAAACTGGAAATTTGACCAAGTAATTGATTTACAAAGGTAACTTTCAGGATTTTCAAAATCAGTTTAAGACCCAAATACAGCAGTTGCATTCCATTCACTGAACTTTTTTTACCCTCAAAACCCAATCCCTAGTTTGATAGAGCTGGACAAATTTTGGTCAGGCCCAAAAGACCTGGACTGCATGTTGCTAGCCTGGCTAATAGTAATAGTATATAATCAGAGGATCATAGAATAGTTTGAGTTGGAAGTGACCTTAAAGATTATCCAGTTCCATCCTCCCTGCTATGGACAGGAACACCTTTCACTAGACCAGGTTGCTCAAAGTCCCATCCAAACCGGCTTTGAATACTTCCAGGGATGGGGCATCCACAGCTTCTCTGGGCAACCAGTGTTTGTGTTCCAGTGCCTCACGACCCTCACAGTAAAGAATTTTTTCCTAATATCTAATCTAAACCTATTCTCTTTCAGTTTGAATCCCTTTCCCCTTGTCCTGTCACTACATGTCCTTGTAAAAAGTTTCTCTCCATGTTTCTTGTAGGCTCCCTTCAGGTGCTGGAAGGTCACAATTAGGTCACACCAAAGCCTCCTCTTCTCCAGGATGAACAAATCCACTTCTCTCAGCCTTTCTTTGTAGGAGCGGTGCTCCATCATCCCTCTAATCATCTTGGCAGCCCTTCTCTGAGCTCGGTCCAACTGACCAATGTCTTTCCTGTGCTGGGGACCCCGGAGCTGGATGCAGCCCTCCAGGTCAGGTCTCATGAGAGCAGAGCAAAGGGGCAGAATCACCTTCCTCGACCTGCTGGCCACACTGCTTTCGATGCAGCCAAGGACACAGTTTTCTGGGCTTCAAGTGCACATTGCCAGCTCATGTCCAGCCTCTCATCAACCAACACCCCCAAGTCCTTCTTGGCAGGGTTGCTCTCAATCTGTTCATAATAGCTATCAAACAACAAATTGCTTAATTTCATTAAATCAAAACATGTAAAAGTGCTCACGTTGCTATGCTCTGCCCTCTCAAGTTGGAAATCACATTTTTTATAATGCAAGTAAGTTCCATATTGTATTTTGATTATACGGTCAGCCTTATTTCACGTCAGTAATTGTCTAATATGGGCATTTTGTATGCATTCAATATTTAACAGCCTTTTAAAGCAATTTCTGGCCAGTACACTTATCAATTTGCAAATTGGGCTAGCACATATACAGCTATAAGGAGGTGTTACAATGCTTATTTTATAAAGTGCTGTCTTTTATATCAGATTAAAAAGTGTCATGCTACGAAGTTAAACAACTTTAGACCAAAAATGAAATTATGAGATAATTTCAAAAAGCTGTTAAAGATCATTTGAGCCTACTTCCAAAATGAAAATTTATTTAGCATTGATATAAGCAAATCAATACAAGATCTAACAACAGGGTTAACAAGCAGGGAATTCCTTCATGATCCCAGAAATATAAAGCGGTAATTGTTAGACTAAACACTGGCCTTTATTTGACATATACACTCTTTGAAAAGCCCTTCCTTGAATATAGCAAGCCAAATCTTGAAACCCCCACCAACTTCACTGGAACTTAACATGCTGAATCAGGTGTCTGCATCCCTGTAGAGAGGTTACATGATCTTTCACTGAGACAACTGAAAGAACAGGTTGTGAAGGTCCTACATGTCTAAGTTTTAACAGCTTCTACTCACACTTTACTTGTGTCTCTGTCCCACAACCAGCAGTGAGAACAGATAATTCTTTCCTTTTCTTCTCTGAATAATACTCTAGCTCCTTGCCACCCAGAGTACATTCTGGGAACTGATTTCCATCAAGTGTTGAAGAAAAACTATTTAGATAGTACTCAGTAAATATAATTGTATTGGTTGGCATGGCTAATAAGGTTCTTTACAAAAAAAGATATTTAAGTCGTAAAGTTTCTTGCCAGAAGATAGTACAGATATTAAAAGTTTATGTGGATTCAAGATGAGGCTAGAAAACATAATTAAAGACTTTCAATTATCAAAGATGCCAGCCCAGTTCACAAAGTCCACAAGCCTTAAACTGCTGCAGCATTGGAACTTTACTTTGAGGAAACACCTTCTTATGCCTCTACTTTTCTACTGGTTTTGTTAGGCATCCTGTGCTGGGGAATTGGATCTTAAATCTGGTCTAAAGCAACCACTCCCTATGATCTTACCATAACTATAAAACTTGGCTAAATGTTTTCCAAGGTTATGTATACCTCTATTTGAAGAGAACAGAAAGGGATGTGAAATACATAACTGTGTGTGGATACAAGATGTAAACAAGTGGCTGTTAAAACTTATTAACGGAACTCAGTTTCCATTTGTCAGTACTTTGGTGCATTTCAGAAAATAAGAGATGTTTATGACTAAGGTTAAATAGTTTGGTTTTTTTAAACAATGCAGATTATTCAATGGGTTGAAGCTAAATTCAATTCAGACTTGATGTGAAATAGATCTAAACTCAAATTTTAAGAAGTATACCATGAAAGCAGTGAGCTTTTACCTCACTCAACACAAAAAATGTACTATGTAACAGATAATATCATCTGCAACACCTTTTGAAACGCTTTACATGAATTGAAAATATTTCCTTACGGAATAAGTAACAAACCCTCAGGAATTCAATAACTGGTATTTGTCAGCTGAGTTCAACTTGAGGCACCTCAGCTGAAACAAAGCTTACAGGAAAACCATAATGAAGTTTCTGTGTTTTCATCTTCACTGTGGCTGAAGCGTGTCAAGTAGCATTGTGAGTTGCTGTCTACTGCAAATGCTTGCCTTTATAATGTACTTTTTGTTTCTTGCGTACAACAACAGCACGATCATGATTTGCACCTGCATGTTTGCTAGTCAGGATAATTTAGTGGCAATAAAAAGCCAAGGTTAATTTCCCACCACAATTAGGTTAAAGGCCATTGTCATAATATGATAAGAAAATGAAAAATGGATGTGAGACACATTCCCTTCTGCCCATTCCATGTGGTCAGCTTCAAACTGTCTGTCTAGCTGGGGCACACCCATGCTAGATGCCCAGCAGTGCTTCCTCCCAGTGCCCAGAGGGAGAACCAGATGTCGCAGAAGAGAGGGAGGGAGGCCAGACTGTGCTGAACTGAGGGAAAAACCAATCATATCCACTATGCTCATCCTATACTTCCTCTATCTTTCCCTTTTTAAGATGGCTCAGTCTATGTTACTCCCCACGAACAGTGGTAAAACAGTGCCACATCTACTTTTTTTCCTCATTTCAGACACCACCTTCTTACCTCATCCACAGCCAGACCTCCTTGCTTCAGATTCCCATCATCCTATAACTATCCTTTTTTTTTCCTTCCACATTCTCAGGGGTTTATGCCACACCTTTCAGTTGCTACACGTCAAAAGCAGACCTCTTTCAAAACCTTTTATGACTTTGCACATACATAATGACACCTCCCAAATGATTTTTTGACTACAAGCAGTTTGAGGTCATCCTATGATAAATGTTACATTCAGTGTATGTTCTAGTCACTCATGGGAGCACATACAAAGAAAGCTGGTGCATGACAGGTGATGGCAGAAGAAAAGTTAAAAAGCAGTGAAGTGAGAGGACTGAGAGAAGCAGTATGCAGAAGAATATACTGCTTTTTTGTATCTTGTCTTTTGTCAACAGATCAGTCTAAAAAAACCAATCTGTATTTGCTGTCTGTCTTCACTTATTTGTATATAAGAAGTAAGATCCACTAATTACTTGCTCTTCACATAAAGACATTCTGTACTGGCTAGATGAAAAAAAAGTTTTGAAATACCAAATACTCCTAGCCATTTCCTCAATGCAAAATTTATAATATTTACCCTCATACCATGATCTGAGAAGGAAAAACATTTTAAAATAACAGCCAACTCATCTTCTCGAGGCTGTCTTCTAGATTTCTTGTATACACATTCATTTTTTAATTGATGGTATAAACTCTCACTTCATTTATGCCTAGACAGCTTCCTGAGTAACAAGAATGAAATACAAACCAGATCAGAAAAATGGATTTTCTAGCCTACAGCTAATGAGTTATGTGAATTTATTTAACACTGATTTCAGACACAATGTGACAGAAATTTGGCTGCATCTTCTAGAATAAAGGTTGACAATATTTCACTGAGCAAGAAGTCAAGAGTAAATATTTTATTGTGTAACCAAATTTAGGACAAACATCATTTTCAGCACATAATTTAACAGAAACAACATTCCGGTCAAATTAGCTAGCTTGACTCACTACACCAAAGCATAAAGCGATCAGAACTGCTCTCTCTAATTCAACTTATATTTACTCAACTGAAAGCAAAACCAGACACTACCAGATGCATACACAGAGATAAAGTGTGACTGTTCCCTCACTTGGTCAGCTTAAAACTAGACATCCAACCAACACCCAAATGGAAAATGAACCAATGATTTCCTTCGTCATCCATCAACATTGTCATCAACAAAATCTTCATTCTTTCTTTCTGTTGCTAATGAGCTTTGCCATTAACACACACATGCTATCAACATCAAAACCTTCTCATCTCTCACTCTAAGCTGCACTTGCCAAAAAGGAAAATGAAAATACTCACTTTGGCTACATTTGCTTACAGAAATGGACTGACAGAATGCTCATAAACAAAATTAGACATAATTACTTATCTCTATTACAAAGAAATCTTCATTTGCTTAGTGGAAATATTGCTTAGGTTGTCTCCACCCCTTCTCTAAAAAAAGCAAAAACCCCGCAGGAACGCCGGGCTGCTCCCCGCAGCTCCCTTCCCCGCGGCGGCGGCAGCCAGCGCCGCGCACTTACTGATCTTCTCCTCCCCCCTGGAGAAGGGAAAGCAGCAGAGCTGGCCCATGGCACCGGCCGCTTCAGCTTCCCCCTCGTCCTCTTCGCGTGCACCTCAAGCAAAACCTGCAGATCCGGCTGCGGTCCCTGCAGAAACTGCTTATTCTGCCCAGGGAGAGAGCGGGCGATCTGGAGAGAGCGGCGGCTCCGCCCCGCCCCGCCCCGTCCCCGGCACGGCACCGCCAGCCACCGCCCCAGCCCAGCCCCTGCCCCAGCCCCTTCCCCAGCCCAGCCACCGCCCCAGCCCAGCCCCAGCCCCAGCCGTGCCCCTGCCCTTTCCCCAGCCCGCGGAGCCGGGGATCACTCCCATCCTGCGCTTTCCTCCGTGACATCCAGTTTGCTTAAAGACCGATCTTCCCCTTCCCGTCCTGACGTTACGCTTGAGAAAACAAGCACCCGCCTGGCCACCTTAAATACGGCACCGGCCAGCGTGGCTGTGTGCCCTTGCCACCACTGCTCCTCTCCGTTCACAGCGGTGTGCTGAGAAACGGGAGAAAATACAGAGAAGTATTAAGTATTTATAGTTAATATATGGGCTCTCCTTCTTTCCCCCCGCAGCAAAAATGAGGTTATAAGACTAAGGAAGGAAAAAAGCTGCTCAAGCTGCTGGAGGAGCAGCACAGAAGCCCTCGCCTGAGACGCTGAGAAACAAACTGGGATTACTGCTCTGGGTTTGGTGGGGATTTGCCACCGACTTCAGCAGGAATAGAACCAGTCACCTTCACTCCTGGTTACTAGTCCTCCTTCTCAACATGGTGTGTGTTACAAGTGTGGGTGATAAAGGTCACCTGGTGGATGTAATAAACTTAGAATTTTACAAGGTAATAAAATACTAAGGAGATGCAACAAGAGTAAAGAGCAAGTTAGTGATTAAAGATGAAAAATAATCAAAGGCAGTCCTACAAGTATTAGTGTAAGTCCCAACCTTACTCAACACAACAATTAATTATTTGGAAGTAAATAAGTACTAAAACACCAAAGAGTGGAAGTCTGGCATACACAGTGAGACAGGACAGTAAATGAGCACAGCCTGTATGGCTTTGGCAAACTGAGTCAATTCATGCAAAGCATGTAAATAGAACCAAATGGAAAGACATATATTTTGTTTAAGTATTCTTCCATTCACCAGAACCAAAAATGCCCGGCTTTCTACTTATTTTGTCTTGTGGTTCATTTAATTTTTAAAGGAATTAGACAAACGCTACTGGGGTGCTCACACATTGTTAGCTATAAAAACATACTTGCCAGGTAACTCTATTGTGAATATCTCAGCTTTTGCTGCAATTAGCTGTCAGCACAAAATGTTCTGTTAGAGAACAAGGAATGTACATGTCATAT
>NW_016690185.1:11516758-11569872 GCF_001604755.1 Lepidothrix coronata | reverse complement strand
ATGTGTCTAAGAAGTAGCTCACTGGTGTCCAATAAACTCATATCAAAGACTGACCCATGGTAGGCCACTCATAATGACAAGAGTCCCTGGATGCCCTGTGGCTCTTAAAAATTGAGCTCATACTGCAATTTTCCCTTCATTGTGGGAATTAATAAAATCTCCCTCTCTTCTATCTGGATGTGTATTTCTGTTAACATGTAGATATTTAATATTTTGAGACTTTTAAATCCGTTTAATTTACCAGAAATTTGACAACAACTTTTAAAGTTGATGTTGTAATAGACAGATAACACACACATATACACACAGGCAAAACATGATCCCACAGGCCTTCTATCATTAGGCTAATAATGAAGGAACGCAGGTGTACATAGAAATTGTGGGATTACAGACTAGCAAGTCTGCCCGCTGTCCTGGTGTTGGCTGGAATAGAGTTAATTTTCTTCTCAGTAGATGGTATAGTGCTGTGTTTTGGATTTAGGATGAGAACAATGTTAGTAATACAACTGGTGGTTGATAATAATGTTGGTAACACTGATATTTTAGTTGCTGCTGAGCAGTGCATACTCAAAATCAAGGACTTTTCAGTTTCCCATGCTCTGCCAGCAAGCAGGTGCACAAGAAGCTGGGAGCGAGTGCAGCTGGGACAGCTGACCCAAACTGGCCAAAGGGATATTGCATACTGTAGAATGTCATGCCCCTCCAACTAGGGGGAGTTGGCTGGAAGGCACTGATCGCTGCTCAGGGACAGGCTGGGCATTTGTCAGTGGCTGTCTCTTGGGTTTTATTATTCTCTCTTCCTCTCCTTTTTATCACCACCACGATCATCATAATCACAATAATAATTATTATTGTGATAATAATAATAATTATTGTTGATATTATTATTATTATTGTTATTATTTCATTTAATCAATCATTCTTATCTCAACCCACAGCTTTTACTTTTTTTCTGATTCTTCTCCCCATCCCACTGTGGGTATGGGGTGAGTGATTGAGCAGCTGTGTGGTACTTACTTGCTGGCTGGGGTTAAACCACGACACAATTTCCTGTCCAGGAAATCCAGGAAAATCATGGTGTTTCACTGAAAGATCATCCATGTGCACTGGAAAACCAGCCTTTCATGACTGCAGTCAGTTCGCTTTTGCAAGTAATTTTTTTACATTCAGAATGCAAAAAAAATGAGAAGAAACCAAATCCATAATTACTTTCCATTTAAAGACCTAATCTTGCACACCTCCTCTGGAAATACATGCAGTCACTGGCGCTTGGAGCACCATTACGGACAGCCTGTGACAGCAATAGTTCTTAACATTTGATATTAATATATTGATAGTAAAACGTGCTTATTTTCCTTATCACATTGACAAAATAAATTATAAGTCTCAGATGGCTTTTTTATTAATCTTGTTCATATTACAAAGACTAATATTTACAGATGAAAAAAGAATCCAGTTACCACAAAAATGAAGGTATGAATTCTGCTGCTACTAATCTGCACTTTTAAAATGTTCAAGGTCATATGACATGCTTTCCAGAAAGCCATTGATTTAACCAGAGGCAGAAGTTCTCCACAAAAATGTCTAGTGTTCCATATTCAAACTACTATTTGATTCAAGAAATTATATGTTTGTTTTCCCAAATGTAAGAATCTCTGGATGGAGAATCCTATGAATATTTCATCTTTTTTATAGAGATAAGACAGCTATCTGAGAAGAACAAGTGTATTGTATTTAACATATTTGCAAGGCATGGTTCGTTATGAAATTAAATTGTCTTTAGGATAAGTAATATTCCAAAACTATAATGCATTAAAATAAGGTTGCCAGGCAGTAATTTTTATTCTTTTCCATCACTACTCTCTTATTAACAATTATTAGATCATGTACTGTTTAAACAATTTATCTTCCAGTAGCAGAGACAAAAAATCAGGACAGTATAGAAGTTTTTAAAATAACTGTAAGAATGATTAAGTTCTATATTCAATGGAATTCATTTCAGCTGTGCAGTTGCCTCACTTGAGGAGATGCTGTCAGCCTAACCAAGAGCAAAAAGAAATGAACATGACCCATATTCTACAACGTAAATGAATTAAACATGATACTACAGGGCATAAGTGAAGACAGTCATCAAAGCACAGAGAAAGTATTTCTAAGAGTGAGCAGTATCTTCCATTCTGTTCAGGATCAAAACAAGAAGACAGGCAACATTTTAGTCCAAAACCCCACTTATTCTCCACCAGGTAAAGTTACTAAAAAAAAGGTCAAGTCATATAACAAACATTAACATGTATTTTTCAGTTTTATGTAAGCATAATCTCCTTCCATACCACATCTATGTAGTACCCAAAGGAATACAAAACCCCTAGTGCTGTCATCTTTTCATAAGCATGTTTAACAAAGCAGCATAAGAAGCACAAAGTCCTCTTGTACATAAAACCAAGTGTCCTTCTGTTAAAACATGCAATAATCCTAGTCCTTACTGATCACTTTCTGAGCAGTCCTGGCAATCCATGGATGGCAGGCTGACAATACTCTATTAAGCAATTCTGGAATAGTCACAACCAGTGACAGACCTCTTTCAGACATGTACAAGCCATCTTTTAGCCAAAACTAACAAAATAACATCAGCACAAATGTGGGTACAGGGAAAAAACGGAGGGTTCAAGGAAGGCCCTGGCCCTTTAACACTGGTCACATCATTGTACGTGCTCTAACTTCAGAGATGAGGATTGGGATCGTGAAGTCAATTGAAACCTCCAGAGCTGGATAGAGTCCATCTTAAATATTTTAAATATGATATTCAGTGACAAAAGTGGGCCTGATCACGTTCTCAGTGCCTTGCTAGCTCAAGGCCTGCCATTTGTTCTGTTATGACATCTCTTCAAATTTTGGTGAGATATACAAAGTACATTTAGACATAAGCTACAGCACAGCAGCAAAGCTTTCAGCTGTTTCAGGCATGTGACTGGATACAGAATTATAATAACTCTAGCCATATGAGGCCTAAACAGCCAAAGTATTATTAGAAATGAACAAGCCCTAAAAGACACTGGTATGTATTTTGTTGGGAGTTAAAGAAGCTGAAAGGCACCTTGGGACTGAAACTGAGGGGTGGAATTTTTCCAGGTAAGGAATGGCAAGGTGCCATGCTTTATCAAGGATGGCTGTTCAGATTAGAAAAGACAAACTGGTGCAAAACCAGCAAACAGAACTACTGGCCTCCACCAAACAGAAATTACAGTTTTGAATCTCAGAAAGTCTCTCTTCACAGCAGATAAAGACTAAGAGAAACCAAAATATATTCATTCTAAGCAGAGGCAATTTCAGCCTTCTTAATGCTCCTGAATACTGTTCAGCTGATCCAGAAGGAACCTAGCAAAGCTTTTTTTAGATGATGCTTGTGGTGCAAATTATGTAAAAAGTGGGTTAGGAGGAAAAGCTGATCTGCATTTCAACTTAAAAGTATTTGTGCACTCAGAACCTAAGCTGTTCCCAAGTCTATATATAAAAACACACATACACACATACAGAGTGCAGAAGACAGTGTATCACTGTAAGTTTTGTTTTGGGAATACCTACCAAATCAGAGTTACAATGTCCACTTAGAAGAAAAAGCAGGGATAAACCAATGATCTGTTGGACTTGCTAATATGTAAACATTTTCTCCTGCGTTTGACAGTGCAGACTATGCTCCCATTTCTTTCTGATACTTCATTTGCAATGCATTGTGTAATTTTAACAATTTTTCAATTGTGTCTTCTGAAAACACTTCCAATTCCATTTTTCTGGAGAAAAAGCTTAAATGACTAGCTTAAATTAACTTTAAAGTATTTTATTTTCTTTCAATGGCTTAAGAATAATCCTAGAAACATGTATTATACATTAAAAAAAAGACACTGAGTTAGCATTTACATTATAAAACAGAAGTGCATATTTTAGCTATGCTTTTTAAAACCACATTAAAATACTCCAGGGAACTCTCACCACTAATATGTGTTTTACAACACTGCCTTCTAGAGATAGAATCTTGCTCCTATTCACTGTAAATCACTATTTCTATGAGTTTCATTTCCCGAACACAACTGTACCTTTCAGCAAAGGCTGGGATGCGAGCCATCAATATGCCTGCCTTCTATTTTAAGTGCAACCTGAGGGTGAGGCTCAAGACCAAATCTGCCAACAGTCCAAGTTGTTACCCTCAGGAACGCCTTTAGAGACATGTTTAGAATAAGCCATACAACGCTTCTGGGTGAAAACCACAAACATACTCAAGCTCTGCAGAGTACTCACTGCATCCTTCTTCGGTGTATACGTCACAAGGTATCCCATCTATTCCTGCAGTGATTTTGCTTCACTGAGAGGGGGTGTACGAGAGGGACTTCATGCTGGATGCCAGTACAAGAATGTGTCCCCTTTGACATATGACTTGTAGATTAAGTAAGTCCCACGACAATGACAATGTGAAAAACTTAGTCAACGTACACCTCACACTTCAGTCTTTCCAAGGCTCACCTTACAAGCCTAAGTCTCTGAGATCTACCAAGCATTTATTTAATTCAATATTCAGCTAGTTCCTGCTGTTCCTGTGGAAAAGAAAGATTAAGGAATATATAAAAACATGCGAACCAGAAACTGAAGGATATGGTAGTTATTGTGGGGGAAACGCCCTTCAAAATCCTGAATCTCTTAATACAAATTATTAAATGCCATGTGTGAAAAAGCTGTAATTCAAGTCACAGGAAGATTTTTGGTACTCATATACTTTTTCTGTCGAAGACATCAAGGCGAACTGAACGGTTGAGATAATGAGACTTGAAAAGAGTTATGTTCCTAGCGTGCAGTCACTCAATGATTCTACCAAGCAGTAGTAGCTAAAGAGAGCTATCATTGTCCAATGATGGTTTATTGAGAGTTAACCTGACTGTAAGGACATTAAAGAAGTCTTAATTTCCCCTAACTTTCAAATTATTTACTATAGTAAAATACTGATTTTTTTTCTTATGCGTATAAAAATTAAACAAGAGAAAGATGTGATAGTGTAAAGGCTCTAATGATTACATTCTGACATCTAAATTGGTAAACCTCGATTTCCAACAAATTATCACTATGCTGTTTGCCTTCTTTTAAGACGACTTTTATTTTTTCCAAAATGTTGTTCTGAATATTTTCTTTATTTTTCTGGTTACAGGTAGTGTTTTTAAATTATCATTTTGAAGAACCGAAAATCCGGCTATGAAGAAAAAGAAGTCAGAGATCTGTTCTTGTGCATCCTTCCCTTGTTCTCCATTCAAACATTACAAATTTTTACATTTAAAATAAAAGGCATTATGAACATAGCACAGTGAGATATTTTTTGCAATGTACGTATATTTTTGATCACATTATGTTAAAACTTTCTCTCTGGAACACTGAGCGTTGCACATAGACTAGAAAAACAATTCTTGTTAAGAAAAAAACAAACTGAGTTTTCCACTAGAGCAAGTCAATTGAATGCATTTTTTTAAAGGAAAAAAAGAAATTACAATGAATTATGACTACTAATATTCCTTGCCTTCAAGACTGTCAAGAAAGTCAGTGAAATGCACTGACACTGTGCCACAGTTTTGTGGGTCAGATGTGCTAATGCCACTGACCCCAGTCAATATTTTATTGCTGATGCATTACTCTTTTTTATCATTCTCTACTAAAATTCTTCTCATGTTTGGAATACTTACATAAATAGCTCACTGAATGTGCCCAAAATTTAGTAGGCATAAGGTTTCACTGGGAGATCCTGATTGCAGTCCCCTTTCCATTCCTGTTGCAACACTCCTCAGTATTGCAACTTTTCCCTGCTACCCATTTGGAGCTCCAGAGCCCACATTTGCTAATTTTCTGAGAAATGACAAAATTCCTTTTTTACTGCTTGTTAAATCTGCTGGTAAGAATGCAAGTCAAGACAGAGTTGAGATTTAAGGTAGTCCTTTCTGTAAAAATTTTCATTTATTCTAGAAGTACTTGACAGTGCAACAGCAGAAGGCTCCTTAAATAGGTATTATTATAGTCTGAAGAAAAATTGAACGTCGAATAGACAGATGCCCTATGCTCTTCGAAGTTCTGGAAATCCGTAGTAACAGCTTATTTTTTCTGACTTTTTAGTGAGAACAAACTCCTTGCAACAACAGCAAATTCCCTGCAACAAACTCCGTGCAAACTCCTTTGCACTTTAATCTTCTGCCATATTATTCCAATATACCAGTGAAAATGAGGTCTTTGGTGCTGCGCAAATAAATACTTACCATTAAAAAACAGAAATTAAAAGACCAATGCTAGTTACTGTGTATTTACAGCTATATTTTAAGATTGTATCAAAGGCTTTTCATGACTCATGAGATGAAAAAAGGAATTATTGTATTAAAAAAAACCCCAATATTAATAAGGTTTTGATGCTGTAAGCTAGATTGGTGCTCCTAAATATGGTTCACTGAAATCTGCTGCCATTTGCTTTAGTAAACTGTACAGCTAACCACACCTTAATCAGTTTGTTCAGATTATAAAGAAAATAAATATTCTGAAAGAAAAGGATTAACCCTTTCCTTTGAAACCACACATTTCACTTCATAACCTTCCAGAAAATCTCCAGATTTGAATATATCCTTAAATACACCCTTTTCTTTCAGTCAACATTTCTTCAGAAAGATCAGCCATAGTGGGAAGAGGGTCTTTGCATGAAGCAGGGAGAAAAAGGACGCTCTGACTACTGATTAGGTTCAGTCCAGAAAATCCTCAATTTTAAGTGCTTGACTGGCTCACACACATGAAATCTGCAGGCAGTCAGATGGGTGACCAAGATCAGTGCCCAGAGGAATTCTTGTTTCCTCCATGCCAATGAGATGAGAAAGCACCTTAGTGTGTCAAGCAGTTAATTGTCCCCCACTGCTGGGGCTTTGGCCAGGCAAAACATCGTTGTCCCACACCCGCACCACATATCTGTGAGACTCCACAGGAACATTATCTTTTCAGCCTACCTAAACCTGTTCAGCTCAGCAAAGGGTCACGTGGGCTAACAGCCCATGCTATAATGGAGGCTGGACTATGGAACCATCTCTGGCTTTATACTTCATGTAGATTCAACAGCTATATTTCAGAAACTCAGCAGTCTCCACCTTGAGTTTCAAACAGAAACCAAGTATGGATCTTTCAGTCCACCCTCTTGCTTGAATTGTTTTACCTGATTTACATGCAGCACTGTGGCTTTCATCTGACATGCACAATGTCACCCAAAGCAGTACATACAAGGTGAACCCCAAATCTATGCCAGCTAAAACTGATACACAGAGAACAATCTTTGCAACTGCAGACAGCAATTGCGCTAAACTATTAAGCTCTGCTTTGAGTATACCAGTTAAAATAAACTTATTTCAGGGAAAACTTTGCTCTCACTCCTTCCTAAAAAGACAGAAATTGGACAATGAAAAGTATTTCAAGATCTAGCTCACATATTCTTGAACACTGTAAACATTTAGTCCAGCAATCATTTACTGGCTGTAATTTTAAAAAGCTGTTTCTTTCCTTTTACAATTTTTTGATTGCTGTTTTAATTTACACTATGAAAGAGGGAAAGAGCATGGAATTTGAAATGCTTATCTCACAAACAGGCACTAAAAATGAATTAATTATTAATATATCTTTGCAGCAAGTGTAGTGAATAACCTGTATTTATCACTTCCAGGTGATCCCTTAGCATGTGGTCTACCAATACACCACAAACACTCCAATGGACTGAAATCTGGTAAATTATTGGTATAATTTTAACTAATACGCATTACACTGGCATGGCTGCCTGTGTGTGAATCTACCAAATTCATCACCACGAAGAGAAGTGCCAGATAGTCTCTGCTAAAAGATCAGAAGAGGCAGTAACACTGACTCATTTCTTATGATATTCTGTGCTAAGATTGTCTTGAGACCAAAGTAGAAAGCTCATTCTAAATGGAAAGGAAAGGAAAGGGAATGCCAGCCAACTTTTGCTTTCTCAGATGACTGTGAACTAAACTCATTTTGGTTAGTCATACACAGATTCTTATTATTTCTTTCATACATTCTTCTCAAAAAAATCTGAGTAACACAGAAGTCATGTCCTGCACCAAAGTTAACAAATTTTTTTCTAGAACCCTGTTATTACTTTTCTACAGATCAAGAGCCTCCTAATTTTGATTTAAACAAATAGTTCTACCAGTCTTTCATTGGCCTCCAATTATGGATAACATAAAATATTGGAGTTAATTAAAATAATGTAGATCTAATTATAGTACTTTCCCAAGAGACTCAAACATTAGTAGAATATAATTACAGATTTAAAATTAAAAGACATGCATTTCCAAATAAATCAGTAAGTTATTTTTTGGTTCATATAACAGTACTGACAACATTAATCTGAAAGTTATGTATACAGGGAAAAAGTAAAAAGTAAAGCAAGAACAAATGAAGCAAAGATTATGCATTATGATTTTCTACCACATCTCTGTAAAAAGATGTAGCAGTGATATCTACGTAATATAAAGCCTGCAACACTGAAAATACACAATCTGAAAGTCCTAGAAATCTATGGAATCAAAAGTGAGCTAACAACTAGAAGTGATTTACTGTAAGGTTCTCAAAAAAAGCCAGCTAGCACTACATCTAGAAGACTTTCTTGTATCTTCATCTAGAAACATGCTTATTGTCTTTCAATCTCAGTTTCTAAGATTTATGAGGGAAGTGTGTTCTGGAATTTTAGTTTTATATATGAACACCTATTACCTATTTGTAGAAAAATTATATCATTTTTGAGAAAAATATTTTCATTTTTAAAAGGAAATTTAGGAATTGGGAGCTTTGACTGAGCTGCTTTAACAGAGTAAAATGTAAGTAACTGAGGACACAAAATTCCTACAAAAGATATTCACCTACAACCTTTTTTTTGACTTGTAAATTTTATTTATACACAGACATATAACAACCCCCTCCTTTAATTCAAAACCTGCTGACATAATGCAGCTATGAAATGCACTTTTCAGTAGGTAGATAACATACATTAACAGACACAGCGAGTGTTATATTTCACAGTGCAAAAGACAATGGACCAGGACTATGGACCAAAATCTGTTTGCAAAACAGCCCTTGGGAGTCTGTAGACTGTATATCTGTAAATCTCTTACTATAATTGCACTACTAGTATAAAATTATTACTATAACTGCACTGACAGATCATTACAGTACAAATTTGCCCTTTACAGATTCTTCCATATTAAATAAACCAATAAAGACATAAGTGTTCAAATAAAAAAGCTATAGTCAGAATAGCTACTGCTACAGAAGACAAACCTAGTAGATATATGCAGCTGACTAATTCCATGTGTTTGAGCAGTGCAACTCATCTAGAGTCTAGACAAGAAGGATGCTAAGTAGAAGCTCAAAAATATTCAAATATTCAAAAATATTTTGTACTCAACTGATGCACTCTACTGTACAATTCTTACCTTTAAATCTATTCTAGCACAGAGCAATATTCTCCCCAAATAATTTTCTTTTCCTTAGAATCTCATTAGGTAAGCCCCACCACCACCGGCCCTGTATCATTGAACGACCAAACTGAGAAAGAAGAAAAGGAGTGAAGGTGATTGTAGAGTTTAAAATTGAAAGCACAGATAATAAATCAGAAAGAACTAAATTTTTAAAACCTCTTAGCCCTTGTTCCTCATAAGCACCTGAATAAATACAGCATCATTGTGAAAACTGGTCATATAAAGGCTCCATGATACAGAGAAGAAGCAAAAATACAGATGACTCTTTATCAGGAACGTATGTGCAATAATTCTAAAATAACTAAGGCATTATGATTTACATATGTGTATTTCAAATTACAGATTTAGGCTTACTCTGAAATGCATGGGATTTTATGCCTGTATAGAAAGACTTGTACTATAACATTGAAAACTCCATTTGGAGAAACAGTATGCCTTCATGTGTTTTGTGCTCTTAGAAATTAAGAAAAGCTGTCCCCAAGAATATAAATAACCACTAACTACATTCAAACCAATCCAGGTAATGAATTATGAAGAAAGATAAACCAGATATTCCCTATATTTCTGGAAAAAAAATATGAGAAGCTCTGACTAGATAACTGCAAGACAAATGGAAGAAGCAAATGATGTTAACAGCTAATCTGAATTGCGGATGGTGTGTTATTTAAGGTATTGTATGTATCAGGAAAGAAAATTTCAATGTATAGAAAGCAGAATTTACCAATAATAAAGATCACTAAGAATTCAACACAATCTTCTAAAAGAGTACATCCATAAGCAGGTATATTTTCCATGTAAAATAATGATTGCTTTTACTTGTTTTCATGTGAAAAAAACCATTTTTAATATTAAAGATACACTAACAAATCTCCTGCCAAAGGTGGTATCACAACCTAATCAACTGATGCAAATTTTTAACATCCAATGTGTTTTGTGTTTGCAATACGATAGGAACAGGGAAAGAAAACTATAGAGCTTGCCTGCATTTGAAAGATAAGACAGATTAACACTGCCTGGGAATTTTAAAGTACTAAGAGCTGTTTCTGAATAATTCCATATGTGAACGCTCTTATTTTGGAATAAGAGAGTGCTTTGTTCCTGTTCAGCTTGACCCACTTTCCCAAAGTATTTAATTAGGAACAGTTTTATGTATAAGAAAAGCTTTTGTTCTCTTGATTAAAGCAATAAAGTTCAGTATCTAGGATTTTTGATTCAAAGCACCTTAAACATTAAAAAAAAAAATAAACAAGCTATGGAAACAGTGCCTAGGTATTAAAATGAAATTGTGGCATTTTAACTGCTTCTCTAAATAAATTTTTTAAAAGGTAAAAGGTTTTTTTTAAACAGTCTTCAGTCAGCAATTACTTTCTGCTGTAATCTATAAACTTTGGATGGCTACTCAGAATTCTTTAAGACAAATCTGTTCTTTGCAAAGCATAAAGTAATAGCAGAGGCTTTTAAAAGTATGTGTGAAAGGGTCAACTGTAGTGTCTTGGGACTTCAGAAATCAAACTATTTACCTAAGGTAAAACCATGCAGTCTAGAGAAGACAAGAAGAGCTCACTCTTCCTGTACTCTAGCTAATCCAAATCCAGGTGAAGAGAAGTCTGTGGTGTCAAGCTCAGTACTTTGACCACCACATACACCCAGATATCTGCTCAGAATGCAAGCAGTGTGAATCCACTCTTGCCTCAGAAAATACAGTGTGGACAAGTTTAGAGAAACTTAAAAAATTGGAAGCCTCACTTCAGATGTCTCTAAGTATGTCCAGTAAGTGTGAATATGAATGCTTTGGTCACGTAAGCCTCTGAAGCTACTGATGCTGGTGCAGAAATTAGAACATAGCTGAACACTATAGCATCAACCTAATAGCCAACACTTGAGAAGCAGGAAGAACAGCTGCATTTAGCATTGTCATCTCCACCTGATTCCAAGTGCCCCTTGTCAGTTCCACAGCACAGGCAAGTGAGGTACATTAAACCACTAAAGTCATATCAGACAGTTTATGCCATGGGTGGTTAACACATCTAATCTTGCAATGGAACAGACGAGGAATTGTCACTAGCATGAAAGGCAGTGTAAAAAAACCACATTAATTCTTATGCATTGCTCAGCCATTTATTACTGGCTGTAAATGGCAAGGTTTGGCCCCCTTCTGCATTCACCCACATCCTCTGGTAAGTGCTCAAGATGTGGGACAGGGGGATTAAGTACAATGCTGGACTGTCTCCAGCTGGATGGCTGACAAATAAGGACTCACATGCAGACTCAGACATACTTCACTAAGAAAAAATCAAAAGTCTTCAGGTATGTAGTATAGCAACCTGTTTATGAGTTGTATGTCATCCTCCCAGAAAGTTCTCTATACTGCATGAGTAACACCTCCAACTTTTCATACCCAACAGATCTGCCTAACTCTCCTATAAACAGAAAAGATGTTCAGTTCTCTCTCCTGTCATTAAATGCCAGTTCAGATCCTAAATGTTTGATCTTCATTTGAAAAATATAAGATTGTATACTATGTATTCAGCAGGCACTGTGATGACCCTTTCTGTTGTGTTTAAGAATAGATTAAAACCAAGTAAGTTGGCAGACAATAATGTCATGTTTCAGCTTGTGATTGATGTAATCTTGCTCTTACATTCTACTGTTTCCGTAAGAAACAGCACATTGTGGCTTTCTAGGAAACACGAAATGACACTCACTGTAAGCCACATTAACAATGCGTCTTTAAGATCTGTCACATTTTATCTTGAAATTATTTCCACTGAAAAAACCCTACTTTTACAAACACTAGAGGCTTCAAAAATATATTATGTAGTCTAAAATAAGAAAAACACTGTTTCTATCCTAGAAACACCTGTTTCTATTCATTGCTGAGTACTGTTGTGAAAGAGAAATGCAAGTTGTGGTATTACTCAAAACAAGCCCTTTTCCCCAACAATTACATTTTTATGTCAGTGTTTGCATTACCCCTGAAGTACAGATCACTACTGATCTGCAAATGTATCTTATTTTAGAATATCTCACAGGAATTAGGTAGGAAGCCTAGTAGACTCTTTGTGCAACCATACAGCGCACTGGATAATCTCTTGAGCTCTACACTAACCATCAACAATTGAAAAATCGTGACAATTGAACAATGGAAAACTGGTTTTCCTTTCACTCCAGATCCTTCAAACTACCGAAAAAGACTCCTCACAGAATCTGCAGAAGAGCCGAAATCAATTACAGTAAATCAAACATACCTTCTATTTGATGTTAAGACTATACAACAAATATGTCTCAAGAAAAATAACTTGCTAGCTAGGAAGATGTTAAGAATAAAAATTAATTATATTTACTGATATATTCAATGAAAGAATATTACATATTTCATTTATTCCTCACCTAGGTGGTCTGTTTACCATTTTGTTAATATATTGAAATTAATGCTTTGCATATTCTCAATGTAACTTTAATATATTAAATTTAGAAACAAATGTTGTTTGGACACCAAAGTCTGCTGAGGAAAATGTCTTTAAATCACAAATACTTAAGACACAAAAAAGCTGCCGGATATTATTAAATTGTATTTTATAGCATACTATGTTATGTTGTAAAAAATCAATTCTGTCTTTTTCATATACTCTACTGAATTTTCAGTCATGAATCACAGTCTTTCTGATGTCAAATAGGTTTTTGTGCTTTTCTGTTAGATTTACTTCATCAGTTTTATTCTATTGTTTGAACAGATTTTTGAAAACCATTTTAGAAAATGTTATTTTCACTTATTTTCAACTACTGATAACAGCTCTGGCACAAAACCAGATCACTACTTCAAATACTTTTTTGTTGATAAAAAAAAGGAAAATAGTCTTTCAAACAGAATTACATTTTGGTATTTTACAAAGAGAATAGCAAAAATTACGCTGTACAACAAAGCAAATTTCATAATCAAATACAATAAATAAATCTCATAATCACAGAAAGTGATGAAAAGGTTTTTTACTTACTTTCAGGATTAGTAGATGAATGATTGAATTCTAAACATCATGTTCTTGTCTTTGAAGCTCCCTGTCACTTTCTAATGAAGTTTG
Organism: Lepidothrix coronata; assembly: GCF_001604755.1. Lineage (NCBI taxonomy): Eukaryota > Metazoa > Chordata > Aves > Passeriformes > Pipridae > Lepidothrix > Lepidothrix coronata. Next base: position 11,556,245 of record NW_016690185.1, on the reverse strand, counting down.
TCACACATTTGCCAACATTAAAGCTCAAACATTAGACTTTGCCTCAGAACGATGAAATATTATTCTGAAATTAAAATTCTCACTTTCAAATCACATTGGTTACTTCCCTCTCAATCAGCCTCTTCTCCTTATCCACAACAGTATGAATCCATAGAGCTTTTAAGTTATAACTGATATTATGAAATTAATATAAAATGCTATCTCATTATGAAAAATGCTATACTAATGGTCAAGGTTTCAGTCGCAGAAAATTACCAAATGCAGAACCAACTGCCCAGTGTAGCAATACACAGATGAAATATATTGCTGTTATATTCTCATTAAAGAATCGAAAAATATTTGATGTGTGTAAGAAACCACAAATCACTGCTTTCTAGTCACTGTCCATAAAGAGCATGGTTTTTAGGTTAATAACCAAAATGTGAGTTTTTCTCTGCCATGTTTAAAAGAACCATTTCTATAAGTCAATATTCTACCACATGACTGTTGAGAAATAGTGCTTTAGGGAAAGACTTCTCTGATTAGCACACAATACCTGTTGCTTTTTATGTGGGTAAAGACTTACTAAGCATACTGCATGCACAAAATTGAAGGAGTTCTGGATAAACTCAACACAAACAGTGAATTAATTACTAATTTCAAAGGTTAAGAAATAGCCCCTGGGAAACTGCCCAGAACATTTTTATCCAGAAGCAATATGACTGCTATTAATTAAAATTTAGAAGGAGTGCCACAGATACGCAACAAACTCAAAAACAGTTATTCACAACCTAATAGGGTGGAGAAAGTAGAAGTTAGGCTACAAATAGACTATTAAAAAGTGAAAGAAACAGACCTATGGGTATTTTGAAATTACAGAAAAGGAAGGGCACATAACAGATAAAATCAAAGAACGATTCATTATTTTAGAAGAAGTGATCCATTTCATACAATTAAGAAGGAAGGTAAAAAGAAACCAACACACAATATGTGTAATTTTGCAGGATGTAGAATCTGGACAATTAAAACAGGAGAACTATTGGTTACTTTTGCTCTTTCCAGTGTGAGAAAATATTCAATTGCTATATGAATAAAATCAATCATATTTAGGTCAAACCATCTGTAGATGGAGAAGCAGGAGAGCACCTAAAGGAAACAAATGCCAGTCTTTTTTTCAGTTAAGCTAGTGTCCAATTCAAAAAGATTTCAGACAAACTGGGAAAACTTCATATTGCATTCTGTATTTGAACCCTCTTCTTCCTTGATGATGAAGATGAAATACTACTGTATTTTTTGCTTAACACTGTAAGTGCATTTTTATAAAGAGCAAACTGAGGGATGTTGACAATCTATCCAACTATCAGTTGGTTTCCAATTCTTTTATTTTCAGTCTTCTGTTTCTTCTCAGTATTATTTGGGGTTCATAGAGTAACGTTATCTATTTTCTGTTTCACATGCAGATGAGTCTCTTCTCCTGTTCTTCTTTCTTCTGTAATTCTTTCTTCCGTAATTCTTTCTTTCCTGTGGGTATTTCCAAACCTATTGCTGACAAACTTATCTTCAGTCTGTAGAGTTCATATACAAGGTACCACAAGAAGCATCTTGTTCTTTCTTTGAGACATGGGTGTTGAGCAGCTGCCTGGCTAACATCGTAAAATGTAATGTGGAAGCATAAATGGCACCACAAAATCCTAATTAAGTTTATTAAACTAAAATGTTACTTAAATGTTTCAAATAGCCTAACACCAGCAATTGCAAGAATTACTTTTTTTTGTAACATGTTCTGTTCATAAAGTTATTGATCTCCTTCAGACACTTAAAGATTGCAAATATAATGTATCTTTTTGCTATTTAGTTGAAAATTTTATCTTCGTATATATATAATTAGCAAGAAAGCTAATTAACAATATTAACAACTGTTCAAGCAGTGTATCTTAGACTCACGTTTGCCTATCATACACATTTTTTAGATCCTGATTGTCTTAGACACACATTTTAGGATGGGAAGAATGACTTTCTGCAGGTGTCTCCCATCTTAGAGAGACTGCAGAGTAACCTGGTGACAAGGTCAGACTAGACACCAAACTTGTGGAAAGTTCCACTGAAAAGTTAATTGACCCTCTAATGTTCTGCAACTTCAAAAGGCATTTGTTTGAGGTATTATTTGAGCAGCAAGAAGTATTAGCTTTTACCTCACTATTATGCTTTTATCCAGATAAAACAGATGTTTGTAGTCTGATATGTCATTTTCCATACTGCTACTGCTAGATTGCAAGGATTAAGGGGGCTTGCAATAGTACTTTAACCTGCAGCTTGGGCCACATTCCAGGTATATGAATTCTGACTGTGCAGAAAGTAAGAGTACCTGCTGGGTGGTTTCCACCAAGGAACAGACTTCTTCAGAGATAGCATAGGGGAAGTCTTCTAACAAGCCACCCAGGAGAAACATCACAGAAAACAGCTTGGCATGTGACAACTTTCTTTAATGTGTATACAATCTCATTTTACATTATATTACAATACACAAATTTTCTTTGAAACAAGTCTACAAAAATCTTCATTAATGGATTCTGAAAATATTTAAGTGAGATACTTAATGCTAAAGGCATATTTGACATATTGACATAATACCATGCCCTATTATTCAGGTGAAGGAGTATATATTGAGAAGCTCAACTCATTCCAGCATTCAATAGTCTTCTTTGAGATTTGAGGTGACATACGACAACTGCCATGAGGTAGGTAGTCTGGAGAAGGACACTGTTGGCTTGCTGTTTTGTTTGCTTTAAACAGTAAACTGAACTCTACTTCGAGTGTGAAGCTTCAACGTTACCCTTACTGTGACATCAATTTTTAACTCCTGAATACATACCCTGTGGGGCTGGCACACAGATGAAGAGAAAACTTCTGGTTCAGATGTAGGCTCTGCTGAAGATAGTGGATGCTGCTACGTAACATACTGTAAAAGCCTGATTGCCTGCTGTGCATATTGATGCAGTTCAGCAGGTGTTTTACTTGTGCCTTTATTCATATCAATCTCTTTTGGTTCCCATATTTTTAAATATGCTTTTAAAATGTGCAGCTGATATGTGCTGTGGCACTTATTAGCCAGATAATATGCTGAGTTGGAAGGGACCCATCAGGATCATCAAGTCCAACTCCTGGCCCTACACAGGACATCCCAAGAATCACCCCTTGTGCCTGAGAGTGTTTTTCAAACACTTCTTGAACAGGCTTGGTGCTGTAACCACTTCCCTGTTCCAGGAGCCTATTCCAGTGCTCAACCGCCCTCTGGCTGAAAAACCTTTTTCTAATATCCAAACTAAACCTCACCTGACACAACTTCATACTGTCTACAGAGTGAAGAGATCAGTACCTGCCCCTCTGCTTCTCCTCATTACACTGTAGACTGCAAAAAGGCCTCCCTTCAGTCTCCTCCAGGCTGAACAGACCAAGTGACCTCAGGTGCTCCTAATATGGCTTCCCCTCCAGACTCTTCACCATCCTCACTGTCCTCTTTTGGACACTCTCTAATAGCTTAGTATCTTTCTTATATTGTGGTGCCCAAAACTGCACACAATATTTAAGGTGAGGCCACACCAGTGCAGAGCAGAGCGGGACAATCACCTCCCTCAACCAGCTGGCGATGCTTTGCCTGATGCCCCCCAGGACATGGTTGGCCCTCCTGGCTGCCAGGCCACAGTAGTATGCAAGTCTTTGTTGTGTATGGATTTTTAACATTAATTCTAACCCCATTTTAGATCTTTTCATCTTATTAGATGAATAACATTCAAGTCTGACCAAACTCTAGATAAAAAGAAGTCAATTCTGTTTCTGTATTTTCTGTGCACTTCAAGGAAAGAAGATAATTGCTTGAGTGCATGTACATGTAGAAAGAACTAGACCGGGATAGAGTGTTTTGTCTGTATTAAGTAATTTTCAAATGTCACTATTTCTAATGTATTGATAGAACTGCATTAACTCCCTCCTGTATTTATTTTTATGTCCTAGCTACCTAAAGTTACTAAAAAACTCTATTCAGATCACATTTTAAAACACTTTAAAATTTATTTTTCAAAATTCATTAAAATTTTATGTTCTTCTTTGAAATGAAAAAACAAGTCATTTAAACTCTGTTTCAATAACGCTGTTTTCCTTCATTTGTTTGCTTAAAAAAAATATATATTGACATGTACAAAACCAAAAAATTAAATGCATGTATTTCACCAAGATGCATCTAAGTCCATGAAAAAATGAGGATAATAATAGTGCATTTTCTTAGTCTGATATCAGTGAAGAACGTCCATTCAAATACTATGTCTAGGAGAAAGCCAGATGTAGTGCTCATGTAAAAATAATTCAAAGGAGAGTTCTGTTTGGACTGTGAAAATGACACATAAATTCTTTACGCACTGTCATACCAGGACTGAATCAAAGCCAAACAAACATGTGATTCTTGCTTTGAATACTAGTTGATTGACTGATGGTATAAACCATTTAATGGGACTCACATTCAAAAGACTTCTGAAAGACTGTCCCATTTTAGCATTCTGAGATGTCAGTAACAGAACAAGTTCAAGAAGAGAGATTTAAACAAATGTTTGGGAAATAACACTGTCAATATTTACAAACTGTACTGCTAAAAAGCCTTTTTTTTTGTAATGAGTTATTTAGCAAATTCCTTAATCAGATACATATTCTAAAATACTCTGAGGTATATTTGTGAATAACAGTCTCAATTTCACCAAAATAAAAATTTTATATCATGTTAAATGATCTTATAATTTCTCTTTCTCTTAAGCATTTGGATGCACATAGATAATATTTAAATCTACAAATGTACAGAAGACATTATATATATAGTTATATATACAAATATAAACATAACTATGAGACATGCATAACACAAGGTAATAAATAAGATAGATAGATATGTATAAAAATATCTCACTTTCATTTTGACTGATCTGGATTTTGCAATAGTTTTGTCACATCCTACACCTTTTTCTGCTGTACTTCTTTTGATTTGTTTTTTAACAGTCTATTTAAGCTAAATAAAGATGACCCTAAGTGCAAACAAAAACATTGACAGTAATTAGCATTTTTGAGACACCTGACATGTTTAAAGTATTGTGCCAGTATTTAATTACAAGTCCTCAAAACAATCCTCCAAACCAGTAAGCATTTCCACCAGCAATGCTGCAGCTCAAGGGAAAAAGTTACCACAGGGGAGAAACCAAATTATCACCAAAGCCCTACACACAGTCCTGGAAGCAGCACTAACTTTTAACAGTGGTATTTCTGTTCAGATAAAGCAGGAGAACACAACTGTGATTTCTAGTATTGTAATAATCTAGCAAGGTGTCACAATGTTTAAATGTACAATATTTAAAGTCTTAGAGTTATTACCAAATCTGTGGTAACACTGACATTTTCTCTGTATACGAATATAGTCCAAGTAAGGTCACATCTCTGCGAAATCAGACATTTCACTTAGCTTTAATCATCTGTTACTGTGTCTAATCTAACTTAGTCACGCAACTCATCTTTAAATTCAACAGAGAGATGAGCAGCTCTGGAGAGTGATACATCTCACTAATCTTAAACACTCATTTTAGGATGAGAAATGGAATGGGATTCTGGGGATGGATAATTGAAAATAAACTTTAGCTGTCAGCGAGAATTACTGCACAGAGTTCCTGCAGAGCCAGGGCTGAGGGACAGATTTCTGTCAAACTCCATGGAAATTACAGGAATCGCCTAATGTACACTCCAAAATATAGAAGTTTTTCATGCATATAACTCAGAGACACAATTGATAAGACAAAAATGAAGATGTACTTACCAAAAACAATAGAGGACTCACAGTAGTAGTAACCATTTGGTTGCTTTTTTTTCAACATGGAACAAAGATCAAAGCGGTGCAAGATTTCATCTCCAAAATAATGGCTTTTGAAATCTTCATACAGGTTGGAGTCAATTTTTTTCACCTTTAAAAAGCAACATAAAATTCAATTAGGCATTCTACTAAAAGGCTGAAATTTCATAGTTGATTCTTATAGTTTTCATTTTAATCGGAATTATAGTTAGGATGGAAAACCACTTCAAGATGCAAAAAGAATACAGAAACAACAATGTGCCAAATCTCCTGTTTCAGGTAAGCACTGTCTGTTGCAGAACTTAAACAATGAAATAAAAGTGTAATTATTCCTCCTTTTTATCACTTCTTCAGTCCTGTAGGAAACAAATAGACATACACAATGCTACAACTGCTTTAATTTCCAATAGTTTGCAACAGTGTTCATGGAACATGTCACTGGGTATTATTTCTGCTGTCATCACTGGGCATGCTACTACAAGGAAGCATCTCAAATGTATGTCAAGGGCAGTTTTCTGAGTCTTTAAAATCACCACACAGGAAAATGTGGTTGTATTCTACCAGCACTAGACTTTTTTAACTCAATAAATCTAAAAACTTACCATAATTTATAATATTGGAATCATGCAGTTTCACATATATGAAGTATAACATATTAAATTTTCTATTAGGCTGTTTTCAGAAAACATAATTTCAGTAGTTATTTTAAGAGTTTAGGAGTGTGAATTCCTTTGCATCTTCAATTAAAATATATGATCTCTGTAGAAATTTGCTATTTTCTCCTTCAATCTACCTCACAATAATGCTGTTTGCTATTTAGGTATCATTACTATATGCTACAGGATGTTAGTAGGGATGGTACCTCCAGTATCTTCTGTCCAGGGCTCCCTACTGCCTTGCTGCTGGAGCCCAGTCCAGTGTCCCGGAGCCCCAGAGTCTTGATGGATGTACCTGCTGCTTTCACCTCTCAGAGATACACATACATTCTCAAAGGACATAGGCATGGCTGGCTACATGGCATGCCACTGCCCTCAACAGCACCCACATACAGGGCTCACAGGAGACACAGGTGCAGGTAGCCCCTGGCAGAGACAGAAGGTCAACAGTGTAGGCACACACATGGCCCTCTCCATGCTCACATGCACATTTGTGCATCCCCAAAGCACGACCATGGTCCCTCTGTCCACCTGGCACCCCTGCCCAAATCGCAGGCCTCTTACTGACCCCACACGTCCCCCACTTGCTGTCTGGTCCAGCTTGAGGACAGCTCCTCACACACACAGTTTGGGGAGGATACAGATATTTGCCTCCAGCCGTCAGCTGCTCAGCTCATCAGACAAGCATGCCCACCAGCCTTATTTTAAACAGACTGGCCCCTTTTGCAGCCAATTCTGTCCACTCCTCTTTTGTTCTTCCCCTGCACCTCCCACATCCCCCATCCATTTGCACAGTACAACCAAGCCCCCCTCCCAACATCTCAGACCCTCAGCTTTACATTCCCAACAGCTGCAAAGTCCCAGTTTGCCTGTAGTTTCTTGACAGGCCCTTAGTTAGTATGACTGACAAGGTTTGCTTCTTGGATTTGTGTGTTAAGTTTAACAGGTTTGTGTCTCTGTATATTTTGCTTCTGTTTGCCTCCTTTCTCTTACCATCTCATTTGACAAGGTCCTCAATCCTACTGCAATGAACATCCCCACACTCCAAATGTCTTTATTAGTCTGTGGGGCTGACCAGCTTTGGCTCTTGTTACTACTTCCCTTATCATTCGTTGGTCAGGTTTGGGTCTCTGTATGTGTTTCTTAGGGCCTCCTCCTTTTCTTATTATCCCCTTCTGCACTGAAAAGGTCCCTCCTCACCAGACACCCTGAAAGGAGTATACACTGTCTCCTTCCTCACTATAACATTAAACTGTATGCATTTATCTGAGCATTACATTCATGCATTTCTTGTGGTGTTTCATTTAAAGTTACACATATGCAAGACAGGCTTAGAGTTGGTATGTCTACTGACCTTTTACTTAGGTACAAAATTACTGGCTTCAGAAGGACTTTGCTTCCATAAGTACCCGCACATCTGGTTCTCTGAAGTCTAGAGACTTTTGGTCCCCATAATTTTACTTTAGTGAAGGTCAGAAATGACTATTTCCTTAATCTCTGAAATTATGACATCTAGTGGTGGATGTTTTTCATTTCAGGAACATGATCTCCTTGGAAGACTACATTCATTCCATCCTCACTATCACTATTTGAAATTTGATTTCTATGGCTAGATTAGTCCTTATGTACTAAACTTATTTTCAAATTAAATCATCATTCCTTGCTTTTTGGCTGACAGTTCTTTGAAATCCAGTCAGACATCAATTAGTAATAAAAAAGACCTTTTCAGCCAGGAGAACACTTGTCAAAATATGAAGCCTTGAGTACTTCTGGAATGAAATGAGGAAAAGATAAAAATCGCAACTTCACGCTCCAATAGAAAAATAACATTTACAAGAGGTAGGGATGTTGCTTGTCAAAGGCAGATTGGTAAGGTATGAATCAAATGTTGAATGCTCAGGAATTGAGTTGTGCTTGTGATGCACTACTGAAATGTATTTGGAAAAGCAGCCATGGCAAAACTATGATATTTTTAGTAACTGGAGCAATTGCTAGAGTGCTGCCTGTGTGATGTGAAAGGATGAAACAAAGCAGGTGCATGGGAAGGGCATGGCTCATTTCTTAACTGAAAGGGTCTGGAGCAGTAGAGATGAAAGAGAAAAGTTGTTACCACGTGGGAATAGTATAGATGCTGATTACAGAGATAAACCATAATGAGGGGGGTGAGAAACGAGTGCTTGAGAGGCCATTTTGAAGTGTTTGGTGCTGGGAGGGCAGGAGAAAGACATCTGCCTCTTGAAGGAAGAACTGTAATGGATGGATGATGCCTGTAAAGGGACATGGCTGTGTAACGTGGGCCTAGAGAGGCATGGCATGAGGACCTCCTGCAGGCCTGGCAGCGCACCAGCGACACAGCCTTTGGTACCCCTGCCATGTCTGTTAACTCTGCCTATGCCTCCCCTGTGTGCACACCACGAAGGTGCAGCCTGCTGTCCCCAGCCTGCAGTGAAACCCCAGTCCCCGTGGCTGCTCCCAACAGGCAGTCTGAGCCAGGGGCTGGAACCAGGTGTGGGACCAGGGGGAAAGAGGGCTCAAGTGGTGATGGACCTTAACACAGATGCAAGCAGCCTCGAGTCCCATGTACGAGACCGCAAACGCAGCACGCCGCTAGGCTGCTTCCACCCAGCCGGAAGGCCGCGTGCAATTGAGGGTCTGTTCCCGCGGGCCCGGAGGACTCTGCCAGGACAGGCCCGTCATGTGCGGCGGGGCGGCGGCGGGCTGACGGGGCGGTGGGGCGGTGGCCCGGCTCCGGGGGCGGGCTCGGCCATCCTGAGGGGGCCGGCTCGGCCATCCTGAGGGGGCCCGGCGGCAGGGGGAGCCTGAGCGCGGGGAGAGACAGAGGAAGGGGGTCAGGAGAACACTTCTGGGCTACAAGGAGAGGCAGCAGCCCAGACGAGCTGCCCGCCTGTGGTGAGGGGGGTGAGTAGAGGGGGAAGAGGTGAGAGAGGGTTGCAAGTGGGGTGGTGACAGGGGATTAATATGGCTGATCCCTTATGTACTTGTATAGAAAATGGTGCTGTGTGATAGTACTACATAAATACTGGGCTGGGACCCTGAAATGATGGCCAGGTTATGGGCTGCACTGCTGTGAGGAGCTGAGGTCAGCACATGCGTGTCTCACATACCTCTGAGGGAGGATGATTCTGTACATGGATATATACATGCCCATGTACATGACTGTATTTATGGGTATTTGGGCATATATAATGGCCAGTCTTCGCGAGCGAAGATTTGGGAAAGGTCATTAACCCTTCGAGCCTGCGCAGTGGATTTTTTAGGTGAGACACAGCTTGCGCTGAACTGAGCCCACCCTTTAATCCTGAGGTTCATCTGCCGGGGCCAAGCAAACTTGGACAGTGGCAGTGAGGTCCCCAGGACGTAGGTTTGTTTAGAGTGACCTTAGATGGATTGCCTTACAGGGCTGACGAGCTCCATCTGCTCTGGTGGTCTAGTGGTTAGAGTGCAGGACTCTCACCGCTGCAACCCGGGTTCAATTCCCAGCCCCCCGGGCAGATGGGCATATATACATACTTTAAAAAAATAAAGAATGCAAAGAAAAACTGTAAATCCAGCATTGCTGGTAGTTTGCTCTGTTACACCTTGCTTGGAAGCAGATGGCAGCTGTATCTTTTCAGATGCTGGCTGCATCTTTCCACTTGAACATTTATTGTTAATGACTGGTAGATTCTTAGTTTCTCCAGAGTTGGAAGAGTGAGTGTTAACCTCCTCTTGTCAATTACAGTTGCTTCTCAGGACCTTTTGGATGAGTTGTAAAGAAAAATATCTCTCTCCAACAGAATGAGTGCCACATCAGCCACAAGCCATGCCTTGCTTGGGCCCGAGCAAGAGGACCAAGAGGGCTCTGAGACATACATGTCTGTTTTGTGGTATGCAGGGCAGCTGGCAATTACTTATTATGATACAGAAGATTGCTCAGTCTACTTCATGCCTGAGATACCTGATAATGAAGACCTCAAGCTACTGCAAAAAGTGACTGGGGAACTTAATCCTCAATGCATAGTGACCAGTGCAAAACAGGACCAGAATATTGCCAAATTCCTGACCAACCTAACAGCTACTGCTGGTGATAAAGACATTGGAAAACCAGAAATTGTCCTGTTTCCTAATGTAGATTTTGGTCTAGAAGTCAGCAAGCAAAGGATCCTATCTAGGCAATTTCCATTTATCCCATCTCATATGACTGCAACAGAGAAAATTCTCTACTTGTCCTCAGTCATCCCTTTTGAAAGCCCACTCATGATACGAGCCTTAGGGGGCCTCCTTAAGTTTCTAGACAGGAGAAGGGTTGGAGTTGAGCTTGAAGACAGCAGTATAGCAGTTCCTATTTTGGCCTTTAAAAAATTTGTGCTGTCAGATACTGTGAATATGGACCAAGACACTTACTGTGTCCTGCAGATATTTAAAAGTGATATCCATCCTTCTGTGTACAAGCTGTCCAGTGGACTAAAAGAAGGATTCAGCTTATATGGAATTTTAAACCGCTGCAGATGCAAATGGGGAGAAAAACTTCTGAAGCTGTGGCTCACTCGACCTACTCGGAACTTGACAGAGCTGAACAAACGGCTAGATGTTATCAGCTTCTTCCTGATGGCTCAGAACCATGAAATAGTCCTCACTCTTCAAAACTGCCTCAAGAATATTAAAAATGTGTCTCTTATTCTAAAAAGAATGACTCTTTCCAACACAAAAGTTAGTGACTGGCAAGCACTCTATAAAACAGCATACAATGCACTGTGCCTTAGAGACACGTGTCGTTCTCTGCCCAACACTATTGAACTTTTTCAGACTATTTCACGTGTCTTCACTGATGATCTGCACTACATTGCTAATCTAATCAGCAAAGTGGTAGACTTTGAAGGCAGCCTCTCAGAGAACCGCTTCACTGTTAGACCCAATGTGGATGCCACTATTGATGAGAAGAAACGAAAGCTGATGGGATTGTCAGACTTTCTTACAGAAGTGGCACGAAAAGAACTGGAGACTTTGGATGATCATATTCCTTCCTGTTGTGTGATCTACATTCCTTTGATTGGGTTCCTTCTCTCCATTCCACGGCTACCAGATATGGTGGAAAAGAGTGACTTTGAAATTGAAGGCCTGGACTTCATGTTCTTGTCAAACGATAAACTGCACTACAGAAGTGCTCGGACTAAGGAGCTAGACAGCCTGCTGGGTGACTTGCACTGTGAGATCAGAGACCAGGAAACACTTATCATGCACCAGCTGCAGACAAAGATCTTGGAGAAGTCTGAAGTACTTAACAGTGTGATTGAGTACACTGCACACCTAGATGTGCTCCTAGCTTTGGCAGCGATGGCCCGGGAGAATGGCTACTGCCGACCTCACTTTACTCACCGCCACGGCTTCCACATCAAGGATGGAAGACATCCACTCATGGAACTATGTGCAAAGACTTTCGTGGCCAATCCTGTGAACAGTGGTGAGGCTACCAGACGAATAAAGATCATCACAGGGCCCAACTCATCTGGAAAGAGTGTTTACTTAAAGCAAGTAGGTCTTATAGTATTTATGGCTCTAATTGGCAGTTATGTCCCTGCAGCAGAGGCAGAGATTGGAGTAATTGATGCCATTTACACAAGAATCCACAGTAGGGAATCGGTTTCTGTAGGGCTCTCCACTTTCATGATTGATCTTAACCAGGTTGCAAAGGCCGTAAACAATGCCACAGAGAGGTCCCTGGTACTTATTGATGAGTTTGGTAAAGGGACAAACACACTGGATGGCCTGTCCCTTCTGGCTGCTGTCCTGAGGTACTGGATCAGACAAGGAACACAGTGTCCACAGGTCTTTGTCTCCACTAATTTTCACAGTTTAATGCAGCTAGAACTCCTGCCTGACACACCTCTTCTGCAGTATCTGACCATGGAGACCCACCAGGATGGAGATGAGTTGATATTTTTCTATCAGATCAAAGACGGCGTTTCCACTGTTAGTCATGCTGCCAACATTGCAGCATTAGCAGGAATGCCAGCCAAAATTATTGAAAGAGGAGTGGAAATATCAGAACTGATTCGCAATGGAAAACCTATCAAATGTCTTGATCATCCTTCAAAAGGAGATCGGGTGGAAAAATGCAAGTCTCTTGTAGAAAAGTTTCTTTGCTTAGACCTTGATGATCCCCATGTGGACTTGGAAGAGTTCCTGAGTAAGGAGGTGCTACCTTCTGCAGCCTCAGTCCTGTAATGGGTATGTGTAAATGCATAGATTGCATCTTATCCACTATGTTCAGTAGGAAAGTTTGGTAATTTAAAGAATGCTTACTGTAACATAACACCTCACAGTACATTTAGCTTTTAACAAACCGTCTATAGTTAAAGCCTTCCTTCTTCTTCTTGTTTAAAGCAAGTGCTTCAATATGGTGTACCATATGAGTGTAGAAAGAAGGAAAGAAGAGAATTTAAGAACCTCTTTCAGCTCTTGGGTCACCCAGTTTGTGCATTTTTTGTCCCTGTTGTTAGAACCACAGATTAAAAAAATATACTGTAGAAAAATCACAACACATTTCTACTGGTCTTAGAAGACTGTGAAAGCAAAATGCTTATTGTTTTGTATTGTGCTAAAGCCATTTTAGGATCAGCATCAAAGATTCCAAATAAGTATGTGCCTCAGATGCTTGTATTAGCAAGTAACAGTTGTCACAACACAAACCACTGACAAAGAGGCTGATAAATGGAAATACAGAGGGATTTAACGAACTCTGTGGTTTTTCTTATACCATCATTTCTGTCCAAAATGCCAGAGATCTCAGCAATTATTATAAAAAGAATGCTGGAAGTCAGAATCACCAGGAACTGAGAAGTGCTTTGGTTTTCCTGAGAATCACTCTCTTCTCTAAGGTCCTGTATGATACAACTATGTGTCTATGCCACATGGATATAAATAAAATCAAAATTATAAATCTAGGAATGTAAGAGAGAAAATCACATTTTCTATTCCGTTTTTAAGTATTAAGTAAAACTTAACATTAGAGGTATAATATCAGAAAGGAGGATTCCCTTTCACTTCTCTTGTCATGCAGAGGATCTTTATTGAACACAGTATTGAATGTATGCATATGCAGGAAAAATACATTAACAAATTAATGGCCCAAGAGCCGTATCTAAGTACTATCAAAGTAATAACCTTTCCTGCAGCAAGGTGCTTGAGATTCCTCATGTAAATAAGACAGAAGAGACATTAGATAGCTTATTGTCTGCCAAAACTTGCTCTAACTGCTTATATTATGGCTAATAAACACATCAGCAGACACACAGCTATATGGGATTTCAAGAAGACAAAAATAATAATGTCACATAAACTACGAGAAAATTTACATGACAAAAAATTAATTCCCTTCATAATTATCAGTATTAAACGTGTTATCAGGTATGTCTACCTGAAGATAGCAAAAAGATGAATGTGAGAACACATCAAAAATTTTTGAAGTTGGAGACACTGCTTTGAGTTTGTTTCAGTGTGTAATTTCCTCCTCGGTAATGAAGGAAACTATTATTATTACTACAAAATAAGCACCTTATGTTATATCTGTATGAAACTGGAGAGTGACAAAAGTTTAACACAATTTACTTTAAAAAATACAATAGTAAATTACTGAATCATGCATTTAATGCTGTTTCCAGTGCAATCATAATAATACTGTCTGCAAAATAATATCTAGCATCTCGATGATGTTACCATTGAAGTTGAATGGTAACAGTGAATCAGGCCTTGTAGAATGCTCACAAGTGTTTTCTCACTAATATATTCTCTTTTACTATCTGTACATCCAGCATTCTAAAAATATACCATAGAAAATAAGATAATATACTAAAGATTCATAAATTATATTTTTGGCATTTTTTGTTGTCAGCCACTGTCTAGGCTAAGTATATACTCTGTACTAATTAAGCAGATGCCATCAGACTAATTTAGCTGTCAGTCATCTTCTACTTATGAAATTCATTTAACAGTATTTGCAGTTCTGGCAGCAGTAAATATCAAAGCACCTCCCAGCATCATACAGCATTTATGAAGTGTGCCTCACAGCACACCCTGAAACAAACAGGAGTCTGAACAAATGAAAAACAGAGGGGTTGTGACTGACCTGCAGCAACTTAACAGGCAAGTGAGGGAAGCAGAAATAGAAATGTTATGTTCAAGTGCAAAACTCCAGTTACTTCTTTCACTGTGTTTCATTAGGTTCTTTGCATAGAAGATAATGATACTAACCCAAGATTCTTATCATTCAAATAATTCTGGAAATAGCTAAACATGTGCAAGTAAATTATATCTCTTTATCTCCTTCCACAAGGACAGCTAGAAGCACAAGGATTTTGGGAAGTTTTCAGTGGCGCATCTGATCTCAGGAACGTCCAACTAAGCATGAAGAATGGGTTGCTCCCTCTTCTGAGTAGGTAGATAAGTCCTTTAATCTAAGAAGCTGAGAGGGGTACAGTAAACCATATAGCTCTTCTCTAATGAACTTTATTTCACGCTTTTATCCTTTATTAATACCTGTTTCCAAGTTTTTTGCATTTACCATTTTTAGCTTAATGCTGTGCCTTCAAAGTGAAAAGCTTATTTCTTGAGATCTTTCCTAGTTCTGAATTCTCAAACTCCTTGTTTTGTAAATATATTTTTAACTCTGGGGAAGTTAAAATCTTTTCAGAGTAAATGCATTTCAAACTGCCTAAAGCTATATTACGGTTTAAAAAAAAGATTTTTTTTTTCCCCCCAAAAGATAAATTTGGTGGAATTTAGATGTCATTGTGAGGAGAGTGACCTAAAAGAATATTGCCTCAAATAAGGAAACTTACATTTAAAAATTAATATAGTTATAAAGCTATAGCTGAGAACTGTACTGAACCACTTTACTACTGTTTGGTCTTTCATATGCTTTCACATGTAATTTTCATTCATTCTCCCTTCCTTGCTTTTCATATTCTTGTATGATCTCAAAATGCAACTAGACATTGTATTAAAACGTACTGTGAAATAATCATTCCTTTTACGTTTCGTATTTGTATTTACCGCTTTCAGTAAAGGCACGAAACTATCTAACTAAACGCATGTACACAATGAAACAAAAAATTATAGTAAAGATTAATGCTTATGCCTGACACTGAATCGACAGAGAAAAATTTACAGATTTTTAATACACAGTATCTTTCTATACAGTATATCTTTAGAATACCATATGCGTTATCCAGCATTATAGAGGGCTAAGGAAGATGATTTGGAATGACATTGACCTGGTTCTGTCAGCAGCAGTGAATATCATAACACAGAAAGTAGGCATCCTGGCTAATATTTCATGGAAGGTAGATAAATACAAATGAAACAAAGAACCAGCCAAAAAACAACCAGAAAACAGAATGGCAAAAACCCCACCCTGATTGTTTTAGATGTTAAAACCAAACAGTTAAATTACTGAACAGCTGATATTCTAGAAGAGCTGTGGATTTTTAAAATGCGTGTTTTTAAAAAACTGTTAATACAAGCAAAAGCTGATGTGAGCTCACAAATTTAATATCTATAATATGCCTGCATCCATATCTATAACATCCACCTGCATCCTGTGGATAAGTCCTTATTTCTGTTTTAGAGCAAGTATGTGTGCCCTTGAAATTTCTTATGTATCTGAAATCTCACTGCCTTCTGCCTACTGATTTCAGAATACTACTTAATTAAAATGTGCACCTTCAGCATTTTTAGATATTTCTAATTAAATTTTAAAGTATTTTTCTTTAATGCCCAGTATTAAGGAAAAAATCAACTTAAAATATTAACATTATGTAATTTAATTCCAATTTAAAATATTTTTTCTGAAAATTATTTTCCTAGACAATGTTAAAGGATCACATAAAACATTCTATACAAGGTCAACAAAAAAAATTTATGGAGACGTACCTTATGTTAGATAATACAATACAGTATTACAGTTAAATTAGTATGCAATAAAAATAGGTCCACTAGTATTGCTTCTATATATTCTTATGACAGTTATAACCTACTTTCATGTATTTCTGTAATTTGTCCAAAAAACCCTAATAAATAGGCAAGAAATAACTGCCTGCAAGAGAGAATATAGAAGATGGGTTTCCTCGCTACTCTGAAATTCACCAAAGCATATTCAGTAGAGGGAACTGACAGTCTGCCTATTATGCATAATCCAAATAGAAATTTCACTTTTTACTTGCTTGTTTTCTCCTATACAGAAACAAAACTTTGCAAACAAACAGCATGCGTATACAAACTACACCCTAATTAGAGTTCTGTAATTTTTAACAAGTACTTTCAGCCTTTGGTCTTGCCTAATTTCACAACAGAAAACAGACTGTGATATTAATGTACTGAGAATATCAAGAGTGGTAACTTACAGTACAGGACTAATGTTTATATAGTAGATGCACTACATTATTTTTATTAAATAAAATAAATATTTTTAAAGTCTTACCTCTTCAGCTGGTTACAAAGTAGAGGGTATGATGCTACAGCCTAAGCAGCACCTTTGTGCGTCTCCAAATTAAACTTTCTAGATTGCTGCTGATCTACATGAAATGTGAGCTCACCTGCTTACGTAGCTCCATTGATTTTGACAACTTCATGAAGGTCAGATGTGGTTTAAAAGCTCTTTCTTCTCCTGCCAAGATCCCCTTTTCTTGAAATATCTTCTTCATAGCCTCTGAGGGGGGGAGAAGAGTGTAGAGGTACAAAGATATCACCTAATAGAATGCTTAAAAATGTGCTTTCAACTGTAATTTGAGTCACAGTTGCTTCACATGGAAGAAACAAGACGATGAGTACTGAAGGCAGGAAGATTTCTAATTAACTTCAAAGGTACATATTTTTTCAAAGGTATATATTATTTCATGTGAAAATGGTCTTACATTTGCAGTTAATGCAGGTCACAAATTTGGCTTTACTAAAATAAAAGCAATTAGAAAGCTGTCCATTTTTTTGGTCCAAAAGCGCTGTCTGTTTTTGCTATCAAAATAAGAATTCAACATTAGCCTTGTTCAAGAATTGCTCTCACTAAAGTTTTGGAAACTTTACAAAAACTCTAAGTATGTGACAGAATTGTCTTTCTTCAAAAACACTATTCTGTATTTGGGTAATCTCCCACTCAGACCAAAGGAAATTTGAAAGTAAAAGCTCTAAGTGTGGCCCTGGATTTACATGCCAGAATTGGAAAACATTTCAGGTATGCTGATGATTTTTTATTTGGGTTTTTAAGCTTCACTGTTGCCTTCTAAACTAATTTCCTATTTTTAATGTACACTTTGATCTGTCTACAGTCCAAGCCAAAGCAGCTCTACAACACTGACCTACTTTATTTCCCAATTTATCTGCCCAATATAATGTTTAATTTCTTGGAAATAAATTTCAGTATAACTCTTGAATTATGTTCCATGTTGCCTTTAGCTAAAATTTCTGTAACAATTTTGAAAACAGGTTTAGATAAAATTGATTAAACCTGTGACAAAAATAATACCGTTAAGTAGAATATTTCTATTACTGAAATGAGAAAAACTGAAAAAAAAATTTTTTTCTTTGCAAATACAACTTCCAATTTTTCACTTGCTGTAGGTCTAGCTGACTCATACTATCAAACTGAAATTAAAATGGGAAAAAATAATCCTATCACATAAATTTAATCAAAGCCTACCATAACTGTGTATTTTCATTTAAGTGTATTATTTTTGGGCTTGATAGTTCAACAGTGCTTTATTCTCCCACCTGACAGAAACAGCATTACACTGGGAAGTGAACAGCACAGCTGGCTTAAAAAATAAATAGGGAAGGTCCAAGGAAGAAGAATATAGGCATATAAAGCTATCTAGCATAAGTCTGCCAGTTCATTCTCTTGTAACATGTTCATTCCAGAGTCCTTACTCCTACAATTTTTTGCTTATTTAAGTGAGCTGCTTTGAAATCACATTTAAGAGGAGATTTTACAAGTTTATGCATTACTTTGCAACATAAAAGTTCTAGAAGAAGCTCAGAGTATTCACTTGGGACCCGGAGATCAAAATTCACTTCTCTTTCTCTGTTGCCTATGATTTATAACCTCAGGCTCCATAGTCTATGCAAAAGTTGGAATTTCTAAAGAAGCCAAGGAAATCAATGAACCGGCCCACTTGAAAGCTTGCTTTCAGCCTTCGCTTCCCACCTATAAGATGCTGATACATTTTACAAAAAAGAATTAGTCCAACTTCTAACTCACAGGATGCTGAAAGGACCACCTGATTAAAACCTTTGTAACTTTTACACAATGGCAATAGGGATCCTATTACTATGGTGAATGCTGAAAATAACACAGTGGTTGAGGTGGGAAGGGACTTCCTGAGGTTGTCTGGACCAACTTCCCAGCTAAAGTAGAGCCACCTAGAACAGGCTGTCCAGGACTATGTCTGGATGGGTTTTTATATCTCCAAGGATGGAGACTTCACAACTTCCATGGGCAACCTTTGCCAGTGCTTGGTCACCCTCACAGTGAAAAAATGTTTTGTAATGGTCAGAGCAACCCTCCTCCGTTCCAGTTTGTGTCCATATTCTCTCTCTCTCTCTCTCTCTCTCTCTCATCCCATGTATGTATATACAAGCATAACTGCTATATAGATAAATACATCTGGGTATCTAAAGCTATACAGCTACATATCTGTAGCTATAGACTAACTATATACCTATAGCTATAGCTGTGTATCTATAGACAAGTACAGCCTACCCACTTCTCTTATTTTGAATTTTGTCTGCAGGAAACATTTCTAAATTTATACTGAATCCCCACTAAGCTACTGTGCAGCTGTGCACACAAATGCTGCTGAATAATGATTAACATATCAAAGCAGAAGAATACAAATACCCATTTGCTGCTTTTTCAAAATGAGATATGGAAGTTCAAATAAGTCGATTTAGTTATGGTGTGTGTGTATTTCCATGCATCCAGCAGCCTGCTTATTTTCTGATGTTAGAAAGTTAATAAAATGTTACAGTTATTTAAAACTGAAATTATCTGTAATAAAGCCATTTTCTGGTTCCTGTGTTTGGTTCTCTGAACTGCATCATTTGGGGACCTATTGACTTTGATGTTCCAGCAAAGGGCAAATCTTATCAAAATCAGGTTTACACTGCCCTGTGATATTCTCAGTCTTGTGGATAGTCTTTTTTTCCCCTCTAAAAGCTTCAGGTTTTTTCCGCCATCACATCTTATGCCATGCAGTCTTATCTCCCACTCTACAGTCAGGATCTGTACTGGTGAAGATTCGCACCTCTCTGGGTGTCCTAACTCCAGTAAGAGCTTAGTATCAGAACAGAGGTTTGCCAATGTGCATCTGATCACAGGACTGTAAGCCCGGGGTTCTCAACAGGGCAGATCGACCATATGGCACTGTGAATGTGTGGGACATTGGGTGTGACAGCTGGGCATCTACACTTTACACTGCTGAACAGCAACCCTGTGGCCTGATCATCTTCCTTTTGTGCTAAATAGCTTTGTTTGATATCTGCTCTGTTTATCTTTCCAAATTCCTCTTTCTTTCGTACCTGGCAATTCTTATCAAGAAAAAAACATAATGAGAAGCCGGGTCAGAGGAGAGAAAACAACTTCAGAGAGAGACTGCAGTTTTAAGTGTAACAGATTTACGTGTGTGTGTGTCCATACACATTCTCTTGGTCATCAGACTTCTCCCACAGCTTTGCCAGGGCACAGACGTATTAAACATCACAGGCTCAAGACATTGGCCACACTTGCTGGTAGTACAGATAGCCACAGTTTTTCTGAATTAGACATGTATGGAAAACATGACATTTTACTGGTTAAGGTGACTTACAAACATAATTAGCAAAATGTTTCCTTCTTCAAAGATAATGAAAATAGACAGAAATCTGAATAGATGCAGGGGAAAAAAGAAACAAAGAGAAGTGTTTTCCTGAGAGCACAGGAAGGTTAAAAGATAATGTAATGTCATTAATATCCACACAGCTCTTTGAAGAAGTGGCTACAAGAAGTGATTAAAAAAAAACTGGGAAGGACACATGGATGCTGTGGGCAAGACAAAGTTCCAGGTTTGTGGGACAGCATAGAAGTGGATTTGTAGACCAGCAAATACACAAAAGTTAAAGTTTATGATGGGTATTGCCTGAACTGAAACAAATTAGAGGCCATTGACAAGAAACATAGACAGACCATGTCCATGGGTCTTAACAAATGAGGACCTCCCATCTTTTCTCCAGACATTATCATTACTACCTAGACTGAAAAATCAAACAAGATCTGTTTTCCTTTAGTAGCCTCAGGCTGACCAATGTTTGCAGCTTCAAAGTATACCCTAGAAATGTTAAAGCTATTTTTACAAGCTCAGTGACTTCCTGGAACAAATTTTTGGACAGTTTTCAGACTATCTTTCATGTACTTTGAAGTACTCTACAATACCATTTTGTACCTTATTTTTAAAATGCCAAAATTACTGAATGTAATCTGCCTCTCTTATACTGGATGCAGCTGAATCCATTAGACAACTCTTTCCCCATAATTAGAATGGAAATTTGACATATGAAGCTTACTCAGAACCACTATATACTGGAAAGGCTCAAAAATTCAACAGCTAGATCAATACAGAATGATTCAATGAAAAATTGCATATTGAGCCATATTCCATAATAGAAATAGCCATCTTCTATTCCAGGATTTCATTAGATATCGAAAATAGCTATATATGTATGTTTTCTTCCAGACTATTAATTTCTGCTTTCTAAACCATGTTCCTTCAATTAAAAGCCTTAAAATTTAGAAAGAGTATTCTGTCTCTTCGTTGAAAATTTTTTCAACTTTACACTTGGAACTGAAGAAAAGCTGAGCATAGATAACTTACAGTGATAACTACCAGTTTAAAGCATATTAAAATTAGTAAGTTCTTAGGTTTTTTTAAGAGATGTGCCAAAAGGTAAACCAGAGTCAAGCCAATTTCCCAATAGTTTTTCCACTACTACTTGGTTATATATTAGTTAGGCTTTTCTACAGTGAGCTGTCACTGTACCATAGCACTATCATATATCAGTGAGCTACACTGTTACTTCAAACACACACCAGGAGTATGTGCACTTTGTTCTGTTTCTCTCCATCGCCACACAGGTATACAGAAGAAAGATGTGCTCATTCATTGGATCAGTAAATGCCAAAATCCTCCCCCAAGATTTACTTTCTCCTTGTCTTACAAACAGATCCTCTACTTATTCCTGCTACCCTGACTTCCCTTCTAATAAACCCTTATTCTTGTGTCTGCCCTCCTGGTATCCTGCTGAAAATACCAATATACAGTCAAATCACATTTTTCTTAGCAAACTGAAAAAAATCTTTTTGACTCCTCCCACAGTCTTAATAAAAATCTTAAAATTATGGGTGAAGAGCAGTAGAGTCAAAGGGTGGGAGAGTCACTGCAATCCAGCGTGCCAAAGCCAGGCCCCTGTCCCAGCCTACTGCTCTTCCATATCTGCTTTATCCTCTTCTGCCTGGCATATGACACGCAGAAAAGGTGAGCTAAAAGATTTGGCAAGAGCACAGCACTTAATATTCTCATGCAACTGATCAAATGTCAGGCTCCAGAGCAAACTGTATTTACTAATTTACCCACTGGAAGTACAAACTCATAAAACTAACTGGTTTTATACTAAGGAATAGTGAGTGTTCATTTTCACTAAAATGTTTGCTCCTGTTGTTGGCATTTGTCTGGTCATGGGGCCTGAAACAAAGAAAACTGTCATGTAACGCAAAGCTGAATTAGAAAAGGTTGCATGCAGGAAGCAAAAGGCATGAATGATGCTTAGGTCTGTTGGAACCAGTCCTTTATGTAAGTAAGTGCTATCAGCAGGAAGGTGTCTTGGTTCTTGTAATGAAATCAACAAAAGAATCCTTAGGATTTTTTTCTGCTGGTTATCTTAAACACAGAATACAGCATGTATGTATTTAATGACATAATAATATTCTTGAGACTGCAGAACATTGCCACTTCCAACTTTGGAGCATGCTTCTCTTCTTGCTGTGGATGAATCAAGTTTCTACACAGCCCAGTAGAGTTCTGCTAAACACATTAGTAGGAACTATAACCAATGGCACATGGATGAGAAGAAAACCTGTCACAGCAGTACATTTTCAATGTAACTGTTAGCAATTTGGACTAGCAGCTTTTTGTTCACTTTGTGCAAATCAATTGTTTTAATGGAAAATTACAATAGCTTTGAGTTCCCAATTTTTTCATCATGTTAAATGACTTAAGAATAACTGACAAAATGCAAAATTCATTTATCTTAGCTTCAGCCATCTATAACTAAAGTGAACTAAATTAACTGAATTAAACTATTTCCCTGGGCTGTCTATAGTCAAGGCAATGTAATTCACCCTAAAATAGATGCTAAATGTGTGGTTTTATAATCTTTAAAGAAGCTCATGAAGTACTATCCTTGTCAAAATACACCGTTCCTCTCCAGCCCCATGGCTGCTACTGCTCCTATCTTTTGTGCTGACAATCATGTAGCTACACAGTAAACTGCACTGACAAAGTGAACAAGTTAAAAATTAGCTGGCAAAGGTAAAAATGTTAATTTAACCACAGTTGAATTCACCATGTGGCTGCACAGTTCCTCAGCACAACAGAAGGGGTTGGATTGCTTTGGTATGGTGGCAGTGTAAGCTTATGCCCAAGTAAAGCTGTAATGTACCTAGAGAAGAAGATGGGCAGTATGACTCTCTTCCCATTTCTCTCTCTATTGTGGACTGTTGGGAAATCAATTTAGTGAGGTTAAACTAAATGTCATTCATATAAAACTGAAGTTAAAGGAAATGACTAAGGTGTACTGCGTGCCAGTTTAGTATGGTCGTAACTCTTATTAAAATATTCAAGCCAACAAATCAACATTTCATAAAAACAAAGGACCAAACGAAAATGAAATATTTATATGTAGAAACAGAAAAGTAACTTTTCTGCTCATGAAATAGAAGCTCCCTCTCATGGTCAGACAATAACATGTATCATTAATCCATAAAATCAAAATCTGCAAATCCTGCAGGTAAAAAAACCAGGATTCACTTATTCACTTCTATCACCTTCAAATGGCATTTACAATATAATTATCAAAGTTAATATTGAAGCCAAACAATTCATTACTTTTTCCAAATTCACTTAGTACTTGTGGTGGTTTTGGCTTGGGTAAAGTTAATCTTCTTCACAGTAGCTAGTATGGAACTGTGTTTTGTATTTGTGCTGAACAGAGAGTTGATAGCACAGGGATATTCCAGTTACTGCTGAGCAGCACTTGCACAGAGACAAGGCCTTTTCTGCTTCTCACCCCACCCCAGCACAAGGAGCTGGGAGGAGACACAGCCAGGGCAGCTGACCCCAGCTGAACAACAGAATATTCCATACCATATGATGTCATACTCAGCACATTTAGAGCTGGGGGAAGAAGAAGGAAGGAGGGGACGTTCAGAGTAACGGCACTTGTCTTCCTGAGTCCCCATAATGCATGATGGAGCCCTGCTTTCCTGGAGATGGCTGAACACCTGCCTGTACCTGGGAAGTGGTGAATGAATTCCTTGGTTTATTGCTTGAGTGTGTAGCTTTTGCTTTACCTACTAAACAGTCTTTATCTCAACCCACAAATTTTCTCACTTTTACTATTCAGATTCTCTCCCCCATCCCACCAGGGAAGCATGAGCAAGTGGCTGTGTGGGGCTTAGCTGACAGCTGGAATTAAAGCACAACAGTCCTTCAAATATTCTGTAGTGTAGCAAAGCATTAAATTAAGGAAATTAAGAGTTTTTTTGAAAGTCCTGTAAGAGCATATGTCACTGATAGTACAGCATTTCTAAAGAGACTTGGACAAAGAGTGACTAAAATACTCCTCAAATTTCTGTCAGTACACTTTAGCACTACTCCTGGTAGATAATTAAATTATGTTAATATATTTTAACTCACACTAGCTCTCCTTTTCCTGCACTTTTGTCTCTGGCAAACTTAGATTTACACTGGTATTAGCAGGCATGCTCTTACCACATTCAGATGTTATTACTATTGAACAATTTCCCATATAACTTATGGAACTAAATGGGCTCCTACAAGCAACTAATTTAACTTAATGTATTTTCTATTGCTTGTGTTATCAGTATTTCTCCTTCAACAATCATGTACAACACAAAATAACACATGAAGTCAAAATTCACTTTAGAGCATAGCAGAAACTACACATAATCTTTAAGTAGCAAAACAGTAGTTCTTTAATAAAGTAAACTGAGGTTTTGTAAAAAATCAAACCAGCTGCATAAGTGATCTCTCTTTACTGTTCTATGGACCACAAGAGAATGATTAGGATCCTGCAGGCAATACTGGTGTTTTTCATGTCTTCCTGCCAGTATCAGCTTTAAAATAGCAGTTTTCAAGGGACACAAGTTATAACACAGGCAAGCTGGACTAGGAACCAGAATAAACTTGTGACAGGTAAATCTGTCAAACATATATGCCCTCACAGCAGTATATACTAAGAGCTGATAGCAGTCTTCACACAGATCCTCACAACAGCAGCCCGACAGAAAAGAGTTTCCAATATTCTCTCTTGTAGCTGTCTCTCTAAAATTGTGTATTCAGGTTACTATCCACAGAACAGAAATAACTTGACATACAGCCTGTTTTGAATTAATATATTAAATGTATTAAAGAAAAACTCAACAGCAAATTTCTGCTAATATGATTCTTTATATCAGAAGGTATATTTAATGTGTCAAGTACAGCCCAGAAAGTATGTGGTCTTTTCACCAGAATGCAACACCTGCAGTAGGTTTGGCCCTTAGAGAATTGTCTGCTAATGTTTTGTAAACATTGCATGCAAATTAAACTGTCTTGTAATTAGCTCACTACCTGTACTCTTACATTAAAGGAATTATACATGTGAGATGCTTGGAGGAGTGGGAGAATTCTAAAGACTCTCTTCTTTACCTCATCGGTTCTAAGGAGTTCACATGGATTCTTTTGTTTAGTATTATTTCATATTCCAAACTGCACTGCCCTGAAGGACATCTGTGTAATAATAAATTACCTATTTTGATCATTATTTTTACATAAAATTCTTTGCAATTTAATACAATAAACACATACATAGAAGCTACTTAATGTATTAGTTTTTTTCTTAGTCATACCTGGCCTTTCCACTGATTTCATACGTAATTGAAATATACTTCTATAATGTTGTGTTACACAATTACAGAGCTAAATTACTTTTTTTCTGGCACAAGCATCAATACAAAAATTGAATTTACTTTCATGAATTATAGGTTACCTTCAAAGAAGGAATATTAGCGTTTCAAGAAGGCACAAAAAGATACTCTGAAATCAGTAGCAATTCAAAAGTTACATTTATGACAGTCTTTAAGAAATGTTAAAAGTGAAGTCATACACATTAAACATTTTCATTTATTTTCCCATTTTCTTCTGGTAAAGTTCATCTCTCTACCCTTTTTCAGAACTGAATTCAGAAAAAACAAACATCACTGTATAAGTGTACACACAGAACGACAGCCCTAAGGCCAAGAAACTATCCATGATGTTGGAAAATGTAAGCACTGAAATAAGAAGCATTTTTAATAAACAGCAGTATTAGGAGAAGGTAATAAAATACAGCTGTAGTTCTAATATAAGCAAAGAAAGCTTATACAAAGAAGCTCACCAATGAGTATCAGTAGGTATGCTTCACAAAGAAAACATAGGTTTGCTTGTTTGCTAAATTCAACTGTACTATGAATTTGTCTACTAGGATGGCTTGTCAAACTGAAAAACAAAGGTCAACCTCCGATCTCATCTCTACATGTCTAATTCTGACCAAAACCTGCTTCACTAATCTATGTAGAAAATCACTCATAACAAATTCCTTTATTTTCTACAGTTAAAAAATATTTGTCTCTCCATGTTTACCAACTTAATTCATTTTGGAGTTCTTAACTATTAACTTCTCAAAATCAAAGGTTACTGTCACTAACAGAAACCATTCACCTACTCTCACAAAAAGTACTGAAAGGGAATACAGCTTATTAATTATCTAACTGTTTATAAAACAGGACAGATACCATTCTGTCACCTGTAAAAGAAATCTAAACACAAACTCAAAGACAAGGATGAGGAAGCATATAATCCAATAACTGAAGAAATACTTGGTAGATTCAATCTTTGAAGTAAGCATGGGATTATTTGACCACTGAAGCCTTTCTGGAACTGTAAGAACTGTTCAATTTCTACCATATTGAACATCAGAAATATTTCCCTATCAAGCACTGCATAAAACAATAAAGTATTGCCCAATAACAGCATAAGCAATTTGGTAAGCTGAAAAGGTCAGACTCTTCTATTCAATCTTCCTTTAAAATGTAAGTTAAAAAATACTAAATGTTTTCAAAAGGCACTGCAGAAATGAAACTAATGAATTGCTACAGAAAACACTTTATTAATAAATACTTTTTTTCATTTTTCCTCTGTATTGGACTGCAAAGAGGTAGTGCTACAGTAGCAGTCTTTGCTACTCTGTAAAATGTCCTATATGGGTTATTGCACTATTAAAAAATGGTGTGACCTTACATTCCTCAGAGCACAAAAGATAATTCATCAATACTGAAAAACTCTTTAAAAGAGTCTTTCCAGGGAATAGCTGGAATTGCTGGGATAGTTTTAAAGGACAACAATGAATTACAGACAGTACTGTTCTCTGAGAATTTTTATTAAATATCTGTAAACAGCATTGTTTAAGTATAGACTCATAAGCAGATAAAAAAATTGGACCAAAACAAGGTAGCATAGAGTCTTTACATCCCATCGACAAATCTGTACCCTGGTTTTTACATATTGAAATATAAAGATATCAGAGGACAGTACTGTCTGTAATTCATTAATATTGTTTTGAACTAAGCCAAGTATGCTAGGAAGTTCGTTACGTAGTCTTTACCATTGTAAAATTATTATTGGCTAAATTAGCACCAACTTATCTTTGTGCTCCATTCTCAGTTATCTAAAAGTCATCAAAGCACTTAAACTAAACTGACAAATTGTACCTGCTATTTCCGTAAGTATAGTTGTATTTTCTACCAACTTCACAAATCCAACTTGATTTTTGAAGTGATCAATTCCTTGAAAAGACAAATCCACTCTTTTTCCTCTCAGGAGATCTTCTACAAAAACCTTGCTCTCTGAAAGAGCATCAACTGCTCTGTCAAGAGGAAAGAAAATATCTATGTCAAATATACTTATACTATTAACATTGCTATTAATCATCATATCAAAAAATGTAATAAAGTTTTTTTCAGTATCAATTTATTTTCTAAGGGACTCACAAGGATCATCAAGTCCAACCCTTAAGTGAACGGCCCATGTGGGGATCAAACCTGTGACCAGTGACACTACATATACAATGACAAAATTATATGGAAACTACAATTAAGCTAATTGAGAACTGTACTATCTAAATTTATGCTTATTTTCTGTAAGAATTGAGGCATGCCCACAATAACTAAAGTAACAGGTACAAGCCTGGTAACCTTTTAATAATCATTTTAATTAGCCACATCAAGTGTGTGTACAATTACATAATTACATGAAATTATTATTTTGACCTGAACTTGAAGCGAGTCAAATGCTAAACAAAAAACACATAAACATTCTTAGTATTGTCTAAGAGATCTCTCACATGCTCAGAGTTTTTAACTCTACTCAACAAAACTGAATTCAATCTTTTCCCTAAACCAGTGCAGACTTTATAAACGCTAGATGGCAGTAATAGGTTTAAAACGCTCAAATGAGGTAATTTTACTTTTTCTGTCCTAGCTGGACGAAAGCCATAATCATGATTTCTACAGTAAATTACATTATATTATTTAAGCCTGTACAGTTACAAGCAGCTTTACACGTTTTCATTGTGTTTAACAAGATGGACTCTTGATGAGAACTGCATTAATTGAAACCTAGGCCAGGTTAAGAAAGACATTGAGGTTGCTTACACGACAAAATATCCTTGA
The DNA here is from genome assembly GCF_001604755.1 of Lepidothrix coronata. Lineage (NCBI taxonomy): Eukaryota > Metazoa > Chordata > Aves > Passeriformes > Pipridae > Lepidothrix > Lepidothrix coronata. Next base: position 11,527,666 of record NW_016690185.1, on the reverse strand, counting down.
TTGATAAGAGTCCTGCTGTGGTCTTCTTACAGGGCTTTAATCTACAATCTAGAAGCGCTTTAGCTCCTGTATAACCACTTTAAACAACAATGCCATTACTTGTTCCTTGGCAATGATATTTTACCCTGAGCATAGTCTCTGTCACTTACCTACCCTTTTACCACTGTTGGACAAGCCTGTTCCTGTGTCTTCTCTATGTGCTATATTTCAAGATCTTTCAAAAACACCATCTAATACTGGTTAAGCCTGTCAGATTACTGCACATAATCATGTATAGATTTATTTAACAACATGAAACTGAAGAACAGATATTTCAGAGTCAAAGCTTGCAGTGTGCTTTCAAGCTGTGAATCGTGCACATATCTAAAATCCATCTCTAGATTTTGTACATATAAGAACTGGTACACAAAGAGTCATGGAAAGCTCTGTTCTTCAGCTGAACAAAGATGTATATTTCCATACTGTAGGGTTGGTTGCTGAACTCACTCACCAGCTCAGGTCTACCTGATGAGCTCTGTGAAAGATCAATTCAAACAGTGCACTATGTTTTCTGTATAGCACTGTGGCACTGAAGATTTAGTTCTATTTTTTCTTTTATATATAACCTTGCAAATGCTAAAATATTTGGAAAAATAGTTGTCATCTCACTCTAACTACCTTGGGGGTTGTATTATATTAATCACTTGATATTGTCTAACAATTGCTTTGTAAGAATAATGCACAAGGAGAAACAGTTCCACTGAAGTCAATAGAAAAAAACACAACAGTGTTATTTTCTTGTTATTCCATACCAAGTAGTAGTAGTTACAAAGCCAACTAGTAGTTACACTCAGTGCAACTAACTCACAGAGATATCAAAAAGTTACAGGCATTTTGATTCAAAGTGAAAAAAGGAAATAAAAAAATTAATTAAATAGCATGTTACCAGTGAATACAAACTAGAATTATAGGAGCAGTGCTTGTTTTCTTTCTATATTGTTGTAATTTAAATATTATAGCACTTAAAATTCATGTAGTTTCTTTTTAGAAATTTCTGAGTTCTTAATATTGATTACTTGGTAGAAAAAGAAATCTGGCAAAAAAAGCCAAACTGAATTCTTTCAGCGCTCTTATTTGTAAAGAAAAGGTGAGATTCACAAAATGTTTGACAGAAATCAAGCAAGAAAAACTTGGCATGATAATCTCATATTTACTGCGAAGGCAGGCATCCTGATTTCTAGCACCTGACTATGCATACAGTTAGCACAGATTAGAACTCCTTTGCTTGAAGGGAATGCTGTCATGACTCTTGCTTGCTTGCTTGCTTTCTAGCTTCAAAATCTCACATTCTTGGTTTCATACAGTCCTGCAAAAAGAGATGTAAAGTGTATTCATGAAGGCTAGACCACAGTCAGTCGTTAGAAAGCTTACATGGGAATTGCAGGTCTGGATTCCCTTAGAAAGAGCGGTCTAGAATACAGATATTCCATTTTCAGGGTGAAAGCTGTATGTACTAAAATACCATACAAAGGGCTTTGTGCCGAATTGAATGTTATGTTTAGCACATTCTTATCACGCATTTTGACTTCAAATAGCATTCAACACATTTCATTTCTGTATAGACAGAGGCACTATTGTGCAAACACAGTAGAAAAACTGTAGATATCTAAGTAACTTAATGGATCCAAACCTAAGGACCTGTGAACTCTGAGATGCCGGGTTGACTAGCTACACTTTGTTTGAGAGACTACTTTCCCCCTACGTTACACACAAGTTCTTTTGCAGGCTGGATCTTGGTTTTTTTCATTAACCTGGTATCAAAAATTGGTGGAGCAAAGAAAGGAAAAGTCAGCTTTATACTCTGAGTTCTCCCAAAAGATTAGACAAAAACCCTCAGTTATGATAATAAAAAGCAATCCCATATAAAAGAACATGCAATCTAGAATACCTGAGGATAGCTGAGCTAGAAACCTATAGGAGGCATCTGACCAGGGAAGGGGTGAATCTCTGAGGAAGCTGCTGCTGCTGACTAGAGGACAGTCCTTAGTGCCTGGACTGTAGAGTTCTGCTGGGAGAGGCAGAGAAGAACTCTGTAAGTCAGTGCTTCAGTGGCAGTCAGACAGTGAAAGCTGAGAAGGAGCTCAAAGAGTAGCAGAGGATCCAGAGTTTGAAAATATTTGTTTTGGTATACAGTTTTGGACTCTAAAAAGTACTTGTGAGGAGGCACACTTGCCTTTGAGATATGTTTTTGCATTCCCTTTTTAAAAAGTTCATACTTCAAACCCTTTCAAAATAAAATCTCGCATAAACAGTTGGTGGTTGTTCTCACTAATTTTCAGGTGCTATCACAGTTTGCTCATGAACTAGGCAGGAGGGAGCTTGTGTGCTTCCTCCTGGAAACAAAATGCATGTGGAGAGGGGAGGGAATCCATCAGATGTAGTATCCTTTGCTTGCTTTCTTTTCTCTGTTCCTGGCTGTTTCTCTCCCTTTAGATCAGACTGGTTGGGGATAAAGATGCTGACAGATTTGCATCTTCGCAGGAGAGTAGAGGCCTCAAGGATATAGCATTCAAGCAAACAAGCATGAAAAACAAGCAAGATAACTGATTTTGATATACTGATCTCTCATTACTTTAGGTGTGTCAAATGTTTTTAGTCAGAATACTCATACTTATCAGAAGCATGCCTTTGACTACTAAATGGCTCCTACATTCTATTTTGGATTTTCACTTTCCTATGTGCAATCTGCACTTTAATAGATTTTTAATTCCCGTGTTAGTGAGTTCAGTGTCCCCTATATCAATTAAAATAATTACTTTAGCAAACATGGCATTGTGTATGCCAAGTTCAGCACACAGTAAGAAAAACACAAGGGAAAAATGCATACTTTGTTCAGAGCTCATGACACACCATAAGTTATGAAAATGGCTAATAATAATATTAGCATTTTAAAACCAACATGAATTAAATGTTCAGTAACCCTGTAATTTCGGGTTGCGTTTTGAAAAAAAATAAGTGTCAGTTAACCCTTCTTTTTATGAACACATCCAGAAAAAATACTAGTATATACTTAATTTAACACTAAATACCTACGTGCTAATTTCTTCTTCATTGGATAAATGCATCAATAACATGGTGACATGCAATGAGCCAGAGCGAACCATTGCTTTGGAAAGTCTTTGATCCTTTTGTATTATTGCATCTTGGACAGCCTGAATACTGACAGTAATCTGGGAAGAAAGACAGAAACAACAGTTAGCCACTATAATTACTGTATCCCATCATGCAAGTGAACAAGAAAACAGACAAACTGAAATCAAACGTTTATGTAAAAACCATTCTAGCAGAAGAAAGTTTTATCCTCTGACAAAGATGTGCTAATTGACCTGAGTGAACCCCAACTGGGCACGAATAGAGGGACTGGACACTGCCCATCACATATTAATAGGAGTTTCCTTCCGTAAGTATGATAAATTACTGAAGGAGATTAAGATTATCCAGTTTTATGCTGCCAGTAAGACCAATAAAAAGCTTCTTCAAGGAATTTCTCTGCCCACTTTGCTAAACTTGTATGTTGATATGTGCAGAAAAGTGACTGGAAAAACAAAGAGATCTTTGTAGGATCGAGCACATACAAAAAATGAATATTTAGTAAATAACATGTAGCAATATCCAATTTGCAATTCTGATTATACTGTCCAATAGACTCATATAATTTATATACTCTTCAAATGTATTTCAACAAATTTCCATACAAGATGTATTCAGTTCTAACACTGTCGGCCTTTCTCTTTAAAATTGGAATTACATTTTTGTCATTGAAAATTATTTATATGGTTATAGATACTCTATAAATTGTATCTAAAATGTTTACTGTGCTTGACATTATGCTAGTTGTATTGTAGTGATTTAAAAAACAAAATACCAAAACCCTGCAACAATTCTTGAAAATGTTAGTGAAAATTAAATCAAATACAATAATCTTGACCATCTGACAAAATGAGTTATTTCTTAAAGCACAGTAAACAAAGACATTACAGACAAATCAGTTTTGGTGCATAAAGTCTAAAACAAGCATGTAGAAAACTTCAGTTTGATTTTTTTGTTGTTTATTTATAAGAAACCAAGTGGCAAATGCTTCACAAGTATATACTGACTTCTATAAAATCAGCACAAGTAGCTCTCAGGTTAAAAATAAAAAAAAAAAGCCTTGAGATATTTTGGTAGCTCTGTTAATCTAAGGAACACATAAATTTCCTGGGAAAAAACCACAATCTAATGGGAGTGTTCAGTATTTTTCTGACCAAATTTCTTAAGATGAGTTTTGCCATGCAGGAATTTTACCTAATGTGCCATAGATACCTAGTAGTGTAATAAAAATATAACTAAATTATAACTCAAAGGAACTAATTATAGGGAGGTTAGGGAAGAGAAGATAAAAGCCACTTGCCAGAAAAGGTGATACGGCATCTACAAAACCACGTGTCTTAGATAGTGTAAGACATACGAAGAAAACTCCACCAACATTTTATCATAAATCATATTTTAATATGACAATCTTCCTTCATATGTCAGAACTGGCCTTATCCTGGATAAATAGCACTTTTATCATCTCAGATATAGGAAAAACTTAAACCCACATTTAGGCAAAGAACTGGTAAGTGGAATCCCCAATAATTATGATGTATTGACTGAATAATTATTTCAGTTTATAAACTAAAGTAAATGCAGTTATCTTGGTAAAGAAAAAAAAGAAACAAAATTCAAAAACTAAATAGACTATGATATTAATTACACTTTTATTTCATTTTCAACTATTGTTTCTAAATTTCATTTGCTCCTGTGAGCTGGCAAAGGAAAAAATACAGAAGACAGATGTGGAATTGTGTTCTCATAGCAGTAAAAACCATCCTAGCTCTGAAAGAGATCAATGTTATTCAGCATTTACATTAGCAGCCAATACCCCACATCCCCTTATCCACATAGTTTCCTTCAGTAGTATTTCCAGGTCCCTTCCTGCTCATGTCCTAAACTACCTGCAGCTCCCTCATATAGTTCAGTTCTGGCTTGGGCAAGAAGCAACACATGCTGGCTTATCTGCATCTACAAGGGGTTGACCGGTTGACAAACATGCAGAGGCTCATTTGTCAGCTGGCAGGTCTAGAACAACAGGCAGTTGCCACACACACACTACAGTCTTCCGCACAAGCAAGTTCTTTCAAGGCTTGCTCTTTTATGCAAGCACCAATTGCACAAAACTTTGTATGAAATTAGTACCTCTGAGATGTCAATTTTTCTGTCCAAAACTGGACAACAGGTTGAAAACACACAAAACCCCGGGATAGGCTCACACCTGTATAAACTCCATTAGAAACCAAGCTAAATAAAAACCTAATGAATTACATGGCTTTGGAACAGGGTTAAGTCCAAAGATGGCCAGTCGGCAGTTCCAGAGAGAAGCTATTTCTGAACCTATGAGGAAAGTATGAAAAAACTTGCTTTTTGGACACAGGTAAAATAAAAAGAAGACTGAGCATGTTCTTTCTCTCTGGCTGAGTGACAATGCTCTACATAATCAACACTATTTGGAAAGAAAAAAATAATAAAATTCAGTTACATTTTTCTGAATTTCAGACATTTCTTTTTAAGATGTTTTCTCAGAAGTTATCTGATCAAAATGTAACACAACAGATGTGCCATCACAATGTATATTATAACTTCAGATTTGTTTTGTTTTCTCTAATAAATCTAAGGTGCAATTAACATTTGAGTGTACTGAATTTTAATTAAGCAAACTAGGACTCTTCCAACGCTGTTATGACCCACTGCATAAATAAAAACTTTAAATTGCTATTAAACCTGCTATCATGCTGACTATTTTTACTTAAGATTTCCTAACTTAATTAAAAGAAATGTTTGAAGGTAGATTATATCAGTTCCCCCCCTGAATTTTTTTTAAAAATGCTCAAAAAAAAGGCCTCAAATACTGATTTCAAAGTCCCCTCTCCCATTACTTGAAATATGTTATTCACAACAGTGACATAATAACACAGTTTTGCTTAATGTAAGGATACTACTAGTAAGTAAATATAAAGACTGTAAGCTTTAAAGATTTAACAGAATAATTATAATTATAATCATAATCATGACTGGATAACCTGGAAAGGCTAACCTACCAAGTGATAACACACCATGTAAGTCATAACTTAAAAAAAACCCCAAACCAACAAATGAACAGGAAAAGATACAATGATCATCGTCCATTTAACTATTTTTGCACAAGTAATAACACAAAGTTCAATATAAATTCAAAATTAATGGAACGACACCTTTTATTTCTGAAGATTCAAAACATAATTAAAATTCAAACAAGAAAACTGTTCAATTTCCAAAAGGAACAGTTCATTAAATGTTTCAGAAATATCCTTTATTAAAAAATGTCTCTCTGTGTAAACCTTAAATTACTACATAAAACATGAAGGAAGAGTACTAATGCCTAAAATACTTCAGTGGAACAAAATCAGATCTTCAAAAAAATAAAGGTCTCCCATTACTAACTGAAATAACTACCAGTAATTGCCAGATTCCCTCTGGCTATCAAGGAACCAGGTGTCTCAGTTTTGGCTAAAGTTGCCTATACAAATTTCAACGTGTATTTTTTACTTTCAGAACGACTGTACCTCTAAGGCAAGTGTAAACAAAACCTTCTAGCAAAGTCCTGGAATTTCCAAATGCTCTGAGATTTAATTTAGAGAGTTGTTTCTTTACCTTTGTAAATGATACATGACTAAAATACATGACATATAAAAAAGCACGCACAGATAAGACCTTTCCAATCAGCCCTTAAACATAATAACAACCACAAGCAGGAATTCTCAATTATCAGCTTATATAACCGCTACATTATTCTTGCACTTGTTAAGTCATGGAACAGACAGAAAAGATATTTCAGAATAAGATGGCACAAAAGATATCCCACAATATTCGTATCAGGGTATCCTGAATCCTACAAACCCAGCCCTTACAATCTTTTATTCACATAATAAGTTTTAAAGAATCAAAGACTGCACTGTAATTTTCAAACCTACTTTCATTTATTTTCATTTCATATTCTCTTAATCTTCTTTTACCTTCTTAAAGAACAGATAGTACAGATGTAGGACAATTCAAAATTCGACTGAGATAGCTCCTGATATTAAAAAAAAACAACTAAATTTGTAAATGACGTTAAACTGCTGGGTTCAACTTTTTAAACATAATGCACCTACTTTCCTTGTTTCAGACACATAAGGTATCAAAGACATACCAGAGATAACAAGCAGCATATAAAAAAAATCATTCTCATTTACTGCCTACATGAGATGACTCATGCTAACTGCAAGAAAATACATTTTCTTAAAGAGCTCTCTGCTCTTCTTGAATCCATTTGAACAACATCTAACTAAAACAACAGTTGTTTGAATTTTAAATAAGATGATCAATTTTACTGGAAAATGTTAAGCTGTAAACTGCAACGCTAAAAGAGCAATTGATCCAAATATAAAGAAAGCTAAAAATATTGCTAGAGATTTTTTAACCAAATTAAGTAGGAATGTCTCTCTTTCTTATTCTAAGTGAACAACAAAATAAGCAATACTGTAACAGCACAGAGGGGAAATTTCAGCCAGCTTTAGTCAAAATAATGTGAAATCCATAAGACTGACAAACTGAATAAAAAGATAAATATTTTTCCTCTAGTCTTTTCCAGATAAGCAATTTTATTCACAAAAATGTTACCTAAAGTTACTCTTTGAATAGGTTGCTAATGTTCCCTTAAAAATGCCTGAAAAAAATTGTTTGGCACAATATCAAACACTGTTCTTTTTATAAACAAAGTAATTCTGGTTATACCAAATTAGTATAACAAAGAATATCACCTCTGGATTAGTAATTGGAAGAGAAATGAAATAATTCGGCTGATACTGTTTATTCTTTTTCTTCTTCCTCTCGATGCCTTCTTCAATTTCCCTTCCAGTAGTCCTCTTTCTTTTCTTTTTAATATTTATTTCAGAGGTTGCATGCACTGAAGAAAAAAAAATTTACTTTCAGCATACAGACATATCGAAACAAAGACACTCTTAATATCACACCAACAGGAATTGTACCTCCGGAGCAATTCTTCCCACTCATCTGATCTACCCATGCTTTGAACTGTCTGACTGGGATCCTACTCCAACTTGAATTAATGTAGTTCTACAAGTGGAGTACCATACTTGAACTAATAGCCTACACCTCTAAGCAGGGCTTAGAAACTGGTAACATAGACATGTGGTTTCCAAACTACTGTTTCATTTAGTCAGTGTAGGCCTGCACTGCGATAGCCTTGCAAATTGTCTACACTTTAACTACAGAGCCTTTACAGACCCTCTCCCACCACGTGGCCTGATACATACCCATAAGCTGACCAGGCAGCAGACATCCCCTGTCCAATTAGAGGTGTACTTCTAGCCCCATGCTGGGAATACATATATTGAAAGACAGCTCATAAAAGCCATCACTTTAGAAGCTCATATACAGTAATGTAAATTGACATATGAAATGTCTTCATTCTGTGACTCATTGCTCCAAAGCATAACAAAAGGGTGAATTTTTCATATGCTCGAGTACTTGCAGATCTGAATACTAGTAAGATAGGCTATGGCCTGAAACCTGTTTGCAGGGAGACAGTTCCATGTGCACAGCCCACTTGTACGTCCTGTATTGGGTCTGGCTGAGCCGGAGTTCATTTCCCCATAGCAGCCCTCACAGTGCCGTGCTTTGCATTGGTAGCTAGAAGTGTGTTGATAACATACCAGTGTTTTGGCTACTGCTGAGCAGTGCTGGCACAGCACCAGCACTGTGTCTCAACATTCCTCCCCCACTCAAAAGAGGGCAAGACCCTGGGAGGGGACACAACCAGGCCAGCTGACCCGGGGGGCTGGGAATCGAACCTGGGTCGCAGCGGTGAAAGTCCTGCACCCTAACCACTAGAGGCTCAGATATAAAAGCTAAGGAAAGGAGGAGGAAGGGGAGGGCATTCAATATTTACAACGTTTGCCTGCTGAGAAACCGCTACATGTGCTGAAGCCCTGTTTCCCAGGACGCAGCCGAACACCACTTGCTAACAGGAAGTAGAGAATAAACCTTGTTATTTTCCTCTTTGCTTGTACATGCACAAACTTTCACTTTTGCTTTAGGTAACTGCCTTTTTGCAACCCATGAGTCATCTTCCATCTTATTCTGTCTCACTTCTCTGGCAGGGAAAGGGAGTGACAGAACAGCTTGGTGGGCACCTGGCAACTAGCCAAGGTCAACCCTTCACACATGCAAACAGGGAGGACCAAGAACTGAGTGTATGACATGTCTACACGTTCACATTACTTCCGTTTAATATACTTACTAACACATTCATCGTCGATATCTGTGTCAAGAAATGGCATTTCTGCCATTAGAGAGTCTACTGAATCGGCAGCACGTGGCTCTTCTCTCTGTTGTGTCTTATTCTCCTTAAAGATTTTCTTTTGCTGTACATTTTCAAGCCCATCTGTAATATATTTAAAATAACACATTGGGTCTTATTTTTTAATATAAGCAGCTAAGAGACATTATACACAAGCAGCATACCAAGTATACATTTCTCTAATTATCAGCAAATAAATATCGACATATAACCCCCTTAAGGATCCTATTCTTCTTCCTTGTCAACAGATCAGTAAAAATACTTTAATATTTTATGTGGAATAGCAAAAAAGGAGAGTTCAGCCTTCTATATTTTAATAACTTAAGGTTTTGTTTGGTTCCAAGTAAATGCAATTACATGTGAAAGGAATGCTTATAACTGAGCATAAACAAAAAAAAAAAAGTCTTCAGACAACATATAAAGTTCATTTTAGACAACATATGGCATATGAAACTCAGCAGACAAACATTGGCAAATTAATTCCACTATAAACACACTGAAAATGAGGCATGGAGAAGCAGGAAGGGAATCCTACCATTCCACATAAAACAAAGGGTTCTCAGCTGACTACAACATTCAGGAATGAGATGATTATTCTATTCCTGCATCTCCCACACAGTATAGAATGTTTTGGATAGCAATGGTCTGAACCTGTCATTCAAAGAACCAACTTTTAGTATTTAAGCTAAAGAAGGAACCAATATAAATCAAAACACATCTTGCAGGTAACAAGATACACATGAAGCTCTATCTCAGAGTAATACCACAAAGACAGAATAATCTCCACCAACAAGTTTTTTAAAAAGTCTTTTTCCCCAAGAGTACCAGCTAAGCATGAGTCATTTCCCTATGTCTGCTTCATGTTTCTGTATCAGTTAACTCTAATACTGGCATATTAAGTTATACCTTAAAAGAAACAAAATGTAAAATCTTCTGTAGCAGCAAACAATGTGCATATAACCAGGCACCCAGCAATACTCTTTTGGGACAACTCTACAATGGGATTACTGTAGTGGAAGAAGCCTTATGTCAGAAATGCAGTTTATTCCAGGTCAGCTCATTACTACAGACAACGCACTTTCAAAGCTCCTTTTATGACCAGTGCAGATAGCCCAAATCTGGCCCAAGAGGAAAATTCAGAAGTAAAAGTGCATATTATGTTCTTTTGGCATGCAAGGCTATACATGTATAAAATCAATATTACAGACCCAATGTGGGTGATTATCGCCCTGTGGAATGTTTTTCGCACAAAGCACTTTACGCTAGGGAAGATAAGTAAAAGTACAACATGATTAAATGCTAATTCACTCCAGGCTAAAGTAGGGAGGTATAAATCACTCTGTGGTTGTAGCCTGATACCTAACTTTATCCCCGAGGCTATTCAAAGGAAACAAAGTATTTAGATTTGTTGCTTGTTCCCCCTGTAGACACTAAAGAGGTATGCATAACAA